>NC_135581.1:3707651-4010681 GCF_965152235.1 Eretmochelys imbricata | reverse complement strand
CAGAATAGCTCACTGTCCCACTGACTTCAGAGGGCTTTGGATCAGACCCGTATTATTTTCCGGAGGAAAAATCCCTTCTTTAAAAAGATAACAGAGAAGAGGTTAGAATCCCGTTAGTAAATTCACAGCTTCCTCATTCCACTAAGGGATGTGCAGCCTTTTATCGTTATAGAATCTTCTTGAGTAATTGAATTGTTTACATGATGTTTTTCCTGTCATCGAACCCTGGGGGTGTTATCAAGAGGTAATTATTGTCTTGACAAGGGAGCCAGGAAATGGGAGAACACTTGAAAATTGATTGGTCTCTTCACTGCCTTTCATATTCTCCATTCAAGATCTGTACGAGCGCCGTGTTAACTTGAGCCAGCCAAACAGGATTGGGCCAAATGTTAGATTCCCTGTGAAAATGAATTGGTTTCACGAACCCTAATGTGAACAGAAATGTGTGCTCATAAATGTGGCTGAAAACACTTTGTCAACTGTGTTTCCCTGAAGCATTACAAGCACTGAGTCCGGGAGTGTGGAAGAACTAGAAAACGAATTGGATTACATGATTACTAATATAAATTATAGAATTATTTTAGCTTAACAGATGGAGAAACTGAGGCAAAGGATCCGGGTGAATTGCCCCAGGGCACATTGTGAAGTGGTGGCAGAGAACTCCTGACTTTCTAGCTCCCCCCCGCTGTGCTGGCTGCTCCAGGCGATAGCGCTGCCCTTAAAAGGACTTTTATCTTGATAGTGACCCTTTAACATGCTCCCTCAATTTGCAGCAATTATTTTTACTTTGTGCAGTTTGAAAGTGCCATGGAACAAAGTGACCCGCCGTAAGCATGGAATTCTCCTCCGCTCTGTTGTCGTCATTTTTTAGTCTGAAAAACAATCTACTGAGCGTACTAATCTGCGATGGCTCTGCCCTGAAGTTGCCCTTGACGCTAGCCTTGCCGCGCTCTGCAGACATCCAGCATGGAGCGCAAGGCGGGCTGCTATCAAGGCATAGGCTATAGATCATCTGGCAAATGGAATTATCACTCCCCTGTCATCGCCAGCACGCGGCTGCTTCGTTCTCGGTTCAGGGAGGGCAGCTGCGGTACTGGTCCCCCGTGCCTCTGTGGGGAGTTTTGGCAGCATTTTGCTGCCTCTTACTCCACTGCCTATATCTGGAGATGTTTCTGATGTGATTAAGAGGTTAGGGGAAAAGGCGACTGAAGACATTTATGGTGCGTTTAATTTCACATAAGCCTGACAGGATGGGAGCAGGGAGGGATTCTGGCTTCTGATCGCTTGGGGAGCGGCCCTTATCTCTCAGATAAGGGACAGCGGTGACAATGCAAACCAGGGAGGAAAACACAGCTTCACCCTCTGGTTTACATCGGGCGCTAAGGGGCTGCTAGCAAACAGGAGTGACCAGAGTTTGACCTTCCGTCTGAGTCCATCCCTAGACACAAGCAAAGGCTTCTTGTTACACCCCGACCTCCCCCGGTCTGGTTTGGCTGTGAAGCAACAAACTCCTTTAGGTAAAGATGTTCTGTTATTTCCCCTTTCCTTTCAAGCAGTCCCATGAGTAACAACTATCCACCTCCATTACAGCCATCCCTTGTCATTGATGTGGTGACCATCCGATGAAGTGAGCTGTAGCTCACGAAAGCTTATGCTCAAATAAATTGGTTAGTCTCTAAGTTGCCACAAGTCCGCCTTTTCTTTTTGCGAATACAGACTAACACGGCTGCTACTCTGAAACCTTTTATTCTTTTGTACAACATCTTAATGAGCTCCTGGGGGTCATATTCCATCTCTGACTGATTAAGTATCAGTTCAGAGCTGATTGAAATCTTTCCCCAACACAATACTATTTTTGGACAGAAGATGCCCTTTTTGTAGAAAATGTTAATTGTGGGGAAAAAAAAAAAGGGTGTCAGCAGCTCTAATGTTCCTGTAGCTGTCGTCGTGCTTAAGTTGTGTAGCAGCTGGGTTTACCTAGGGTCATTTACCTTACCTGCAAATGGTGATAATGCTTAGCTACCTCTGGGGGGAATTGTCAGACTGAATTAGCTAATAATAATGGGGAGCGTTCATCGAGCACTTTTCATCCATAGGTCTCAAAGTGCTTTACAAAGGGAGGTCGTTGTCATGATACAGATTGGGGAAACTGAGGCACAGAGTGCTAAAATGGTGTGCCCAAGGTCACCCAGCAGGCCAGGGGCAGAGGCTGGAATAGAAAGCAGGTCTCCTGAGTTCTGCTTTAGGACACACTGCTAGTGTTTGGAAGGTGCTTAGATCTGAAGGGTGGGTTCCGGAAGGTATCTGTAATGTTGCACAGGAAGCAGCCAATATTAAAAAAAAATGTTTATTTTATAATGATCCAAACACCGTAATGACGCTAGTATAATCTGCAGGGTATCGGCTCAGTTCACTCCTGTACAGAGGGCCAGCACCAGACCTATGCACCCCTGGGGACCCATGTAAAGACCTCGACATAGAAGACTGTGTCTATGCCTAGTGCTTGCCCCCAGAATTGCACCCTACCCTGGGCAGTCTGCAGCTTTCTACCCAGCACCGGCGTTGTTTTGCCGACAGTTAATCTGCTGCTTGTGCTCTGCTATCGGGCGTCAATACCAAGGACTGCAAAGTAATTCATGCAGAGATGAGGCAAAGGTGCTTGAGTCTCCGGCTCGCCTTCTGACTGCAGCTAAATATCATCGTTCGAAAGGAGGCTGTCCCCTTGTGTGTGCAGATCACAATCCAATACCGGCACTAAAGACAAAGCCGTCTGTTGTTGGGGAATGGGTCGCTTGGGGGATTTGGAATGGCATGCCAGGCTGCTGGGTAACTTCAGACCAAGGTTGGTGACCTGCATGAAAAAAATTAGTGGCTTTAGTCCAGCTCCTTACAGACTGATTGTCCGCATTGTAGTTGGTACTCGCATAGGTGCTGGAACTAAGGGTGCTGGGGGGGGCTGCTGCTGCACCCCCTGGCTTGACGTGGTTTCCATCATATCCAGGGTTTACAGTTTGATTCAATGGCTCTCAGCATCCACACAGTACACATTGCTTGAGCACCCCGGGTACTAGTGGATCTCCGCTTCTGGGCAGCCCCGCAGGAGTGCCAAGCATTGAATGGGCCAGAGAGATGGGGATGAATTTGACTGCACCTGCTCGTCTCAACAGGGAAGCTCAGTTGGTTTCTAAATCTACAAATTAGATCTTCATTGCGTTTTTCCTCCGAAAAACAGCTTTTTGACTAAAACAAAAAATTTCCACAGAAAATTTCCATTTGGGTTGAAACTTTGATTTTTCATAAAGAAACAAAACTCACAATACTTTACCAAAGCTGGATTTAAAAAAAAATTTTGTAAGGAAAACTAGAAAATTATTAGCAAAAAAAACCTTTTGTTTTTTTTGTTTTCAATGAAAAATCAAAAATCATCCACAGGAAACTTCTGCAATTTTTGGAGCAGCTCTAATCTATATACACCACCGCTCTATTGCTAATGAATGAAAGAGAACAGTCACTGGTTTTGCAGACCCTGTGAAACCCCAATATTTCCTGCCCCCCTCTCCCCCCCCCCCCGCTGGTTTTGAATCGTTTCTGAGCAGAGCTACGTGAGCCCAGTTATTGCAATAAAGCAATTTCTTTCAGGGCTCACGTGAATGAGGGAAAGTGCTAAACATACCACGTGCTCCTGACATTTTAATCTGTTGCCTACAGCAAGCTTTTATATAGTCAGCGTTTACATTCCACGGCCTTATAATCGCTTCATGGGACCCCAGGGGACAAACCGACATGTTTCTTCGAGCTGCACTGGCGAGACAGGCTCCCCTGAAATTACACCAAAATAAACAGAAGAAACCCTAGGATAGAGGATAGAACAGCGGGTGAGCAGCGCTCCGTGGTCAATCCAGACTAAGCGCAGTGAAAAATAGCTGGTGAAAATGTCATGGACTCGCTGATGTTGGTGGCAAGTAGAAACCATTACAGTGACCGCTAACACTGTCTGCTGTTGGTTAGAGCAGTCCTTTCCATCCAAGCCTGCCTGGCAGATGGCTTGACTGTGAGTCAATGGCAGAACTGGGAAGAGACCCCAGGAGTCCTGATGTGCCGTCCTGTGCTTGAGTTCCTCCCCTGAATAAATAAGCTCCATCATCCCCACACGTGCGTCCCAACGCGGCAGGTGGGCTGGGATACAGCACCCAGCATTTAGACATTTCTCCAAGCTCTGCATCCCTCTTGGATCTGCCCAGCTGGCCGGAAAGTATGGGTGAGGATGGGCTTTTTCAAGAGCTTCCTGATCCCAGCCAGTCTAGCGATGCTGCAGGAACAGGCTTTGCAGCGAGCGAGGGGCATGGAAACAGCTGCAAAAATTAGCGAGAGATGGGAGACCCTTCAGAACCTTCCTAATGAGTTTTTTTTGGGGGTGGGGGGATGGGATGGGGTTTGCTGTTCAACCCCAAATGCTTTGCTTCTCGCCGACTGAGGGGGCAGCAGATAGGGAGCTGCCATGATGAGCGACGTCCCCATCTATGCCCAGTTGTTCCCTAAGCCTCTGCTTAGCGGCTGGGGGAAAGGGCTGGCTGTTCAGTGGTGGGAGTCACGCTGCAGGCAGAGTGGTGGGGCTGTTACCCCTTTGAACATGGCCACTGTGTGAGGAAGCTAGGGACGGGCCCCATGCTTCTTACCGCAGCTGCGTGTGGCTCTGCACCAGGTTCATGGGCCGTCTCATGGGAGTCGCACGCTCTGATTTCCATCTCATCAGAGGAGACGAGTCGAGGGCTCCAGAGCATGCTCAGCCCTGCCAAGGACGAGCCGAGCCAGCTCCACCGATTGCTAACAAGGGCAGTGACATGTCTCAGCTGGCCCTCGGCCTAGCCCCACATTCACCCCCTGCTCCTCCACAGACCCAGGCTTCTCTCGCTTTTAGCATGGACTTCACAGGCCCAGACTCAGCAGGCGAGCCAACATACATGGGCCCCTGGCAGGTTGAGATGGGCGGGGGCCGGAATTCAGCCCTGCTGGAAGCCAAGGGGACCTGGTTTCATGGAGTGGCTCGCCGGGACCATGGGAGTGCAGTGACTCTCCTCGGCCTGGCAGACGCATCGCCAGCACTGAGTTAGAACCTCCCTAGTCCTTTATCGTTTGTGGAAAACCCTTTTGCTCCGTGTTCTTGTGGGAGACACGGCTAGAGTCTGGGAAAACCACAGTGTCTCCTGAAGGCTGGACAGAGGGGTTCAGAAAGCCCCTTTGTGCAGTAATTCAAGCCGCGGTACCCAGACCCCTCTCTCTCTCTTTATCTGAGCATAGGTTGCTTTACTCCTAAAAGATCACACTACAGGTGTCTGGACACATTAGTTGTACCGGACGCGAAAGTGACTGGGCAATAATAGTCTGGTGTCTCTACCCCTCTGCCAAAACCAAGGATCTCTAAGTGTTTACACGTGTTAATAAGTGAAGTTCCACAACTCCTCTGAGCTAAGGAAATATAATCTGCCTCTTATCGATGGAGAAACTGGGGCTTGGTGTGGGTAAGTGTTGGGTCTGAGGCTGCAAAGCCAGGAATAAAGTCCAGGCCCTCTGTGCGTTAGCCCCAAGACTTCCTTCTTCTTAGTCCTCACAGAAGCTAGTTGGCGTTCCTCCCTGTCCAGGGTTCTGCACATGCTTCTATCAGCAGACAGGTTTCCGCAGTGCCAGAAGCAAAGGCAGCACGTTCAATGTCATCGCCGTCGTCCGGTTTCATTGCACGCAGACCTCTCTCTTTTGGAAGGTCTTGTTCAGTTTCTTAATCATGACCCAGTAAGAAGAGACTTGCACAAATCCCTACAAAGCAACACCAGTAAGTTCTCCATGTCTTTTTCCAAGACCATCCCAGAAATGTATGGACCATATCAGGGGCCCCATTAAGGTCCATAGCATGCTCTTTATCCACATGTCCTGACAACTTAGGGCACTTTTTGCAAGAGTGAGTGTGCTGGTCGAATTGCAGTATGGACAATGCCATTCTACCTCCCTAAATTCTGCCTGCAGTCTTCATTGTATAAAGGGCAATTATTCCATGGCCAGACGCCGAACCCATTGCACAGAATTCCTGTACAGTCTCCATGGCGCATCCCAGTGAGGGGGAGAGTGATCCTATGAGACAGCATGTGACTGGCTGTTAGGTTCTTCAGGATCCTTGCGAGTGAAAGGAGCTCGGTAAAGGGAAGATATTATTATAGCCATGTGCAGGGGCTGCTGACGTCAGCAGGATCAAGGGCACTATCCTCCCTTAAATTAATAAGTAAGGTTAATGCATTGTCTCCTAAATCCTGTGTTCTTCAAACAGGCTTTTGTTTCTCTGTTTCCTTTTCTTCTGGGACGGGAGCGTCAGACTCCTGTGTTTAGAGGGGGGAGTCCAAATTAATGGGTGTATTTTATTTGAGCAGTTTGTGATTCAGGAAATGCATTTTTCTTTCTTGTATCAGAATGGAGTCGGACAATTGGCTTTTTAAAATAGACTCAATTAGAGGAAATACATATGTTAACGTGTCCCTGTGTAGCTGGGAGAGGAGGGGGTCAGTATCTCGGATAGGCCGCTTCTTTGTTGGTTTTGTTTCTAATTGTTACATCTGCTTTTTTTTTTTTTTTTTTTTTTTTAAAAAGCAGCAAATATAACGCTGTGTCTTTTATTCTCTTTCACCAGGATGTCAATGGACCAACACAGGAGCTGCATCCGCGTCTCTGTCACCTTAAGAAAGGCCCCAGTGGCTACGGGTTCAACCTCCACAGTGAAAAGTCCAAACCTGGGCAGTTCATCCGCTCGGTAGATCCCGATTCACCGGCCTCTAAAGCAGGCCTCCGACCCCAGGACAAGCTTGTCGAGGTAGGGGCTTGACGGCTCCTGGCAGGCAGACGGGTGGTGGGCTGGAAGGAACGTTGCAGGGAGGGAATCCTTGTTCTCTCCCAAAGATGTTGGTCATCATAACCCAAGCAAACGGTGCTGAGGTCTGGATCCTCAAAGGTATTTGGGGGCCGAATTCCCATTGATCTCAATGGAAGCCAGGTGCTTGAACACCTTTGAGGTCGTGCTGGGTTGAGAGCAGTGAGCAGGGCTTCAGTGGGCTCACGGGAAAGATTCCTGGGCTCCTGCTTTGTGAATGCTGCCTGGTGCACTTTGCCAAAGAGGCAGGTTGGCAGGAAAGGAACTAATCAGCTTCCAATTTTTTACGAACCGTAACCACCATTAACATGCTGCCCTTCCTAGGGCTTCCCACGTGGGGATCTCAGAGCACAGTGCCTACATCAGTGAATTAATCCTCCGAGGCAGATCAGTGGTTCCCCTATTGTACAGATGGGGACCACAGAGAAGGTAAGTGGCTTGCCCAGTGTGTCACATGGAGTCTGTAGCAGAGCTGGGAACTGACCTCGGATCTCTTGAGGCTTAGTCCAATGACTGACCCAGAAGGCCATCATTCCACTTCCTCTTCTGTGTTACAAAACCCCAGCAAACCTTCCCATGGCAGAGAAAGTGAAGGAGTCTCTCTGGGACAATGAATTTCTCCTTTCAAGCATCCAGCAGCAGCTGGCTGGCTGTTGTAGGTGCCACTGCAGAGAGTGGTTTTGCAATCCTACAATGATGCTTCACTCTTTCAGCCAGTGCAGCTGTCTGGCTGCTCCATCTCCTTGGAGGGAATCAGTCTCGCTTCCCTGGATTAAGCTCTGCAGTTGATTAAATGCAGCCAGTCTTAATCACTGGTCTGAATTCTAAAGAACAGTGCTAATTGCCCTGGTTAGCTAGAGCCACCTTCTGCCCATTGTATCAGAGGGGTAGCTGTGTTAGTCTGGATCTGTAAAACTGGGAAAGAGTCCTGTGGCACCTTATAGACTAACAGCCGTATTGGAGCATAAGCTTTCGGGGGTGAATACCCACTTCATCAGATGCATCTATTGCATATTCACCCACGAAAGCTTATGCTCCAATATGTCTGTTAGTCTGTAAGGTGCCACAGGACTCTTTGCCTCTTCTGCCCATTGGTGAGGAGTGGAATGCTTTAAGTGGCCTTCAGAGAGCCAGCTGCTGCCACAGGGCTTTCTTCATCCAGCCTCTGTGCTTTTCTCAGCTGTGCCTTTTGGGCACTAACCCGCTTTGGGATCTCCAAACTTGCGTGCCCCTTTTACACAAAGATTGGGGATGAGCTGTAAAGTCCAGATCTAAACTTCCCTAGTTTGAGGGAAGTGTGTGTCTGGATCCAGGGATTTGGCTTGAGCCCAGACATCAGCAGGAAACAAGCCCAGTCTTTGGTAGCATTTCCCTGCCAGACACCGGAGTAATGTGGAGCGAAGCTCAGGACATTTGCTGCTTCTTCTGCAATGTCAGCCGCTGGGCTGCCCCATGATGCGCCTGTGATCCTTTTAGATAACATCTTACACTGCCTCTTCCATCCCCAGAAGACCCAGCGCATTTTGCAGATGATGGACAGAATTCTCTCTGCTTTGCACTAGGGGTCTCTTGCAGGTTCCAGGCAGTAGCTTCCACTGACCTGTGTGAAGTGGCATCAGCCAAATGTAGCTAGAGAAGCCGTGCCAGAAATATAGGAGAATTTTTGACCTATGAGTAGCAATCGCTTTATCTGTCACTAAAATGAAGCCACCTCTGGAGTGGTGTATGGCAGCTGTTTAACAGCACACAACATTGCTACCACACCACAGTTTAGGACAGGAAATGAAGCCTAATGTAACCAGTTAAAACTGTAGTAACAAACTATGCAAATAGACTTTAAAACATGAAATTGTGGATTGTGGTGGGTTAGTACAAAAATCATCCTTTAAAGGAATTTGCTCTTCACTTAATTGTGAACAATAGAAATATTTAAAATGGCAGAACCACCTTCCCTTAGATGTAATTGCTTTAATTTAATTAATGTAATTTTTACTACTCTATAAGAATGACCATTAAAAGCTCTGCATGCTCTTGACAATATTTTAAAATTACACTAATAAATAAACAGAGCTGTCCATTAATCCAAGATCAAATTCTCCAGCAACAACTTATTTTGTCATTATTTAAAATTTATATCATGGTAGCACCTAGAGACCATCCAAGTCAGAGCCCCATGGCTTGGTGCTGTACAAACCTACAGTAAATTCCAGTCTCTGTCCCAAAGAGGTAGTTTAAACCCTTCCCACACCACCACTACTCAGCCTTAACAACCACCTTCCAGGCTAGGGGTCAAAGATGGGTCTTGCAGCATTCTCTGAAGGTTAGCAAACTCAGACTATTACTTACCAACAGTGGAAGTGTGTTCCAAAGGCCCGACAGGGTGAGTAGGGAGGAGTGTGCGCTGAGATACAGCAAAGCACTTTGCCTGGCTTTAAAACCATTAATAATCCCATCGACCTCAATGGGGACTACTTGTGCACTTCGTTAGGCACGTGCTGACCGGCTTTGCTGAATTGGGGCCTGCCTGCAGTCTGTCTCCATGAAAGGAATGTATTAATTGGTGCTGGGGTGTGTGTGTGTCTCAGATTATCTTGATTTTTGGAGAGAGACAGTCGTGCTCTAAATACCGCTTGAACACGAATGCCTGGTTGCAGTGAACCCTGCCTGCGTCTTGCCCTGACACCAGGTGTTCGTCAAGGGCTGAGCACTCACTTTCCTGGCACCTGAATGTTTAAAGCATAAAGCCGTGCATGTGTCTGGGAGGGGGAGCACTGGTGGAGGGGGGGCACTTTATGGCCGAGCATTATGTCACTGCGTGGCATCTTATTATTTATTTATCCGTCCCTGGCGCAGCCCCCGACAGGCACAAAGAGGCAAGAGGCGACCTGGAGCCTCCAGAAACCTGATCCGTGCACTGGCTCTTTGGGCTTAAATAAATATTTGATGCTAAACAGCTCCCCTGTGCTGAGGCGTTTTACTGGCGAGCCAGGGATTGTGGGTAAAGAGCTGCCCCCTGCCTGGGAAGGCAGAGCCTGCAGGGAGCTGGGTTTCAAACCACACCTCCACATCAGCCTCCCCGCTCCACGGGAATCCGGGAATCTCTTAGCTGGCCCAGACGTTTGTTTAATCGGGGGTGAGCGCCAGGTAGGGTGACCAGACAGCAAGTGTGAAAAATCAGGACAGAGGGTGGGAGGCAAAAGGAGCCTGTATAAGAAAAAGACCCAAAAATTGGGACTGTCCCTATAAAAGTGGGACATCTGGTCACCCTAGCGCCAGGCAGTAACTGATGTGAACTGAAAAATCTCACCAAAGCCTCATAGGGGTAGCCAGGGTTAATAAAGCCAGGAGCTCCCTGATCCGAGCCCTGGGCGATCCAAGATGCTCCCATTCCCAGCCTTAGCCACCCTTGGGCCCCCATGCCAGCCGTGCCCCGAGACCTGAATTCACAGACGGGCAAGCTGCTTAGCTCCTGCGGCAAGAGTTATGGAGAGAAGGTAGCCCCCCTTGCTAGGGGATGGAGAGGAGGCAGACAGCCTAGGTGTGCATTAGTGTTAGCTGCAGCTGTGGCTGGCCCTGGTACCAGTGGGCCAGAACACTGGCCCTGGTTTAGTAGAGATGGGCCCTGAATTCACCCCTCTGAGCCAAACCCTCCCAAATGTAGGGATGAGGTTGAGCTTCCCAGCCGGCCCCCATCTCTAGATTTGTGGAACTAACTAGACCCCTGCTGTTTTCTAGGTGTTTCTCTCTCTCTCTCCCCAGCCCCTAAGTGGGGTCTCCACCCATTCGCTAGACAGGGTCCCCTCATGATGTGATGCTAAATGGTGATGCACCAAGAGTTCGGGTGTCCATGTGGCAATATAACGGCCTTTCGGGGAAAACAAGTTTTACCCAGCCATATATATCATGACCTGTCTAGTCTGGTATCCTGATTCTTGCAGTCACCAATACCTGAATGTTTAGGGTAAGGTGAAACCCCACTCAAAGGTACTTAGCCGCCCAGGAGTGAATCTGGAGTTAGATCTTGCTCAGGTCTCCTTGGGTCCACTCCAGGCTCTGCTACTGACTTGGTGTATAATGCTGGGCAAGTCGCTTCACAACTCTTTGCTTCAGTTTCCTGTCTATAGCTGGGGGAAGGTAATACTGACCTGCATTAGGTGGGGGGTGGAAGACAAAATATGTTAATATTTGTAAAGTGCTTTGAAATCCTTGTATGAAAGGCACTGCAGGAGAGTAAACTGCAGTGCTGTGATGGTGTGAGGCTGAAAAAGTGATTCAGTGGGTCAGAAAGGAAGCAGCCGATGCCCTGAAACATGACATTTAAGTTATCCTGTCCTACATGCGTAATAAAGATATAATTGATTTTAAAATTATCCAGGCCTTTTAACAGAAACACCGTCACAGGAGCTAACGACCTTTTTGCAGTGAACGATATCTCTGAGCGCTTTAGCTCCCTCAACGCTCATTGTGATATTAGAGTAGCTAGATGTTTTTAGCGGGCTGGATAATTTCATTACCGACTGTCGTTGTAGTACCCGTTTCCAGTGAGATGATTGACTATATCTGTTGTGCTACTGTTAGGACTAAATCAACACATCTGGTCTGAAATCTACTGAGCCTTCTTTTTAAGATGCAAAGCGCAAATCTGATGAGGAATTGGCGGTTTGAGGTTTTGTAACCAAATGAAAAGAATGCGATTAAACAATTAGTGCTCAAAGTGGTTCACTGAGCGGACCCAATGGAGGCGGCTGTATCTAGAAACAATGAGTGGCTCGGCAGCACCCGGATCTTGTCACTCAGGACGCAGAGTGTACTCACTCAACACCAGGAATAATGGTTCGCGGTTACAATTGTTCCTCCTGTGTTGCATGGAATAATGAAGAGAATAATTATCTCCGTCCTTTACAGGCATCAATTAGCATCCAACAAAGGGCAGCAATTAATCACTGCATCCAGTATTCGGAGAGAGATGCACCGCTCTGTTTAGCCAGGGCAGACATGCGAGCAAGTTGGCAATCCTTTTCTCCAGTGTGAGGGTTTTGTCACACTTTTTAAAGATGGCCACGTGGCATTGCCTCATGAGTGGGAGACCTGCAGTAAAAGTCCTGACTGCAGCCATCCCAGCTGTGGAGACCTGGTCTTGTGGAGAGAAAGGACCAACCAGTGGCTTGGACTGGGAAGGGGAAGATACTAGTGGGATCAGTTGGGCTGTGATATAGTCTTCCAAGGAGAGAAGTATTGGGGGCTTAGGCCCTTTAGAAGCACACTAGGCAAACCATTGGAGAGTATGCTGGAGGGGACTGCAATGGCCAGTGGGGGTAGATTAGGTGTGGCCTAATGGACTTTGTCCCCCCTGACACCAGTGATAGAAGTAGAAGAATTTTAAAAGCCCCTTGAAAGCTGCCCAGCTGGTAGGAGACTTGAGTTCAGTATCAGAGACACCTGCTCCCATGACCAGTGGAACATGGACATTCAGGACATGGGAAAAAGGCAGAGGTGACCTGGGAGTTGATGGGACCTAATGGAAGATGCTCTTGCAGGGACCTTTCGGTGGCCATCCAAATGAAAGTTCACCAAGCTCTTCTCTGGGTACAGTTCTATCTAACTTGCCTGTGCGTTCAAGGCAAAACCTACGACGAGCTTGGTAGGACATGGTGGCTAGCATGAAAGGAAGAAGAGTCTTTAGCTCTTGTGTCCCCCTATCTTCAAACCCAGAAGTGGGGAGCATCCCCTCTTGTTGAGGGCTAGCGGAGCCAATTGTGGGTTTGAGGGCCAGGAACTGGAGAACCAGCATCATTCCTAGGGGAAAAAATTACCTTTGAGGCTGTTAATTTAGCTGGGAAAATGCACGTGTGGAGTTATTCCAGCTGGTGAGGTGAGGTTCCTGATGTGGTCGTGTGCAGCACCACGCATTTTACAAAGAGATGCTCGCCTTTTGCACTGAGGCTGGTACGTAAGCTAAACGCTGCTCCCCAACAGTGCTTAGGAGATAAACCTCTAAAGTTGCTGGTGCCCTAAGGATGGTGCTTTTTGTGTCGGTGTGTGACCTACCCAGAAGCATTCACACCCCTGTTGTCCCTTTGCAGGTGAACGGGATAAATGTGGAAGGCATGAAACACTCCGAGGTTGTGTCAAACATCAAGTCCAAGGAGAATGAAGCCAAGCTCCTAGTGGTGGATCCCGAAACAGATGAATACTTCAAGAAACTGGGGATAATCCCCACGGAGGAGCACATAAAAGGTGAGACTATCCTTACTCCCAGGTGATTGTACCCTGCTCTCCACAGTTATGAGCTTGGGGTCGGACTTTCAAAAGTGATTTAGAACCACAGGTCCCAGTGACTTCCTCTGTCAGTCTAGGTGCTGACTAACTTCTGCTAGTTACCTGAGCCTCTATGAGGTTTTTATAAATAGAAATAACAATACTTTCCAGGCAATCCAAACATTTATATATTTTTAAACAATTCATAATTAACCCATGGAACTCCCTGCCACAAGATCTTAGGTAGGATTCAGAAGAGAATCAGACATTGATATGAATAATAAGCATATCATGTATAACACGTTAGGGTAAATGTTTCGAAGAGACATCAGTCCTCATACTTCAGGACATAAGATGAACACTAACTGTCTGAGGTTAGGAAGAAACTTCTACTAATAGCAGATTATTATTACACAATTTCAGGGGTTTCTTTCAGTTTCCTCTGAAGCATTTGGCATTGTCAGAAGCAGGCTATCAAACTAGATGACCCATTGGTCTGATCCAGTGATGACCGTTCCTAAGTCCCAAAGACAACATGTCCCATATATGAGGGAGGGGCAAGGAAGTCTGGAAAGGGACTCAGAACAGAGCCTGCAAGTTATTCCACTGTTGTCCTGGGGTGTATTTTCTCTTACTTAAAATGTCTGGATTTGGACACCAGAGGAAAAAATGTAAAGATCCTTTAACTTCTTGTAGCCTTTAGGAAGCATGTGCATGTATGCATCTGTACAGAGACACAGAGCAAGTGCCATGTGTACGTGAAGGAAGACATTTCACAGGACAGCAATAGCTCTGATAATTGGTGCAATAAATATTAGCCTTGCTGTTGGGAACTAGCAGAGAAAGCTGCCTGTCTACTATCTGACCTGTGGAACTGCAGACTCCTGTGCTGGGAGAGATCTCTGCATTCCACCAAACACATATTTCCCTGCTTGCTGGCTCGCTGAATGGGGAGCTCTGTTTTTCAACACAGCTGTTTCTTATCTAAACTGAATTCTAGCTCAGGCAATCACTTTGCCCTTTCAAGTATTCAGTGGAGAGAGCTGTCCAAAAAACCAGGTCAAACAATTCTAAGATCCACCCCGGGGGAAAGTCGTGTCAGATGCTCAGAATTCAAAATGGGAACAAACAGGAGATGATGCGAGAAGGACTCTGCTGTTGGCACAAATGATAATGAAGCCCTTGTTTGCTGCTTGAGGAGGTGGAACCAGAGTTACTGAGATACGCATCATGTTCAGTTACCTCTTCAAGCAGCGTGTCCCGGCATCAAAACTCAGACTGCAACACTCGACTGTTTTGTCACCTTTTCTTTGCAGATCTCATGATCACTAGGAATCAGGCCCGTATAGCTGCGAATATAGGGACAGACTGAGTTTAAAAACACCCAACAATGCAATCTGGGTTTTTGTACCACCCTAGATCTCAAATTAGGATGGTTGTTTGAAATCACCCTGGCTTTCGCTGGGTCACTACTCATGCAGACTTTGCCGGGCTATTGTTTTCGGCTGTGCCAGTGGCTGAATCCTGAAAGCTGGGCTAGTAGATCTTTAGGACAGTCCTGAAATACTTTTGGCATTGGCACGATGTCACGACAGACATGGTGATGCAGCGCCTTGCTATTAGAAGTGGCCCCTTTGGATTTTCATGGTTTGGAAATTGCCCCGAATTTACCCTGGCACATTGGCATTGAGCACTGTTAGCTCCTGCTTTACTAGATTTTGTGTGCACCTAATTATTAATATTTATTACGATAGCCTCCAGAAGTCCCCATTGGGACCACGGTCTTGTTGTGCCGGGTGCTGCACAACCACACACAAAACGCAGTCCTTGCCCAAGAAACTGACAGCCTACACAGAAGGATTACCTATTTAATACTGGCTGTTCTGTGATGGGCACATCTGTACTGTCTATTGACTGCATCTCATCTGTTCCAAGCTTCCTTCCTAACAGGGATGCGAAATTGTTGACTGGCAACTCATCTAAGTTGTTGTCCTTCGTTAATAGTGCACGATAATTGGAGGACAGTGAAAGATGTTACAAAAATGCAAAATGACTCCAAAACCAGGTCCGTTCCCCCCCACCCCCCCACAGGTACTCATTTTATTGTGAAATTGACAAGGTGACAATTGCAGCAAAGAATATTGCTTGGGCATGTAAGTATTCTAAGTCCAGGACGGTCTGTTTTTTTTAGCAAAAATGACTTTGTGTTGTGTTTGATTCAGAAAAGAAGCGACTTCATCCCCAAAGGATCCACAAAGTGACTTTTTGTTGTTTTTTGTTTTTTTTGATGGGGGGTGAAATCAAATGAAATGGGGCGGTGGGGATTAAAAAGAAGCTGGGTCACAGAAGAGAAACCCAAGGGAATGAATAGGTTTTTGTAGGGGCTCATAAACAGCCTGGGTGCAGTCTGACTATGACTCCAGGAGGACGTACATGCCTCACTTCATATGGCTGGCAGAGAGTGCTCCACTCCATTAACCCTGGAAATGGGAAAGACGTGTGAGTTCCCAGGGTGGGTATGCTAGAGGAAGCTCTGTCTGACACATGTCAGTCTCAGGTTAAATGTATTTACCAGGGTTTTACTTTGCTTGGTCTGTAGGTGGAATTCCTCAGCCTATTTCTAATGGGTCTGCACAAACCCAGGTGAGTGTCTGTCCTTGGCATCCTATTCTTATTAATCAGATAGACTCCAATTGCTGGAAAAAGCCTAGCAGAGATCTAGCTATTTTGAGAGCCAAATCTGTCCAAGGAGCAATGTCAACATCCCAATTCACCTTGTTTTGGGACGACATGTGACCTTGTCATCAGAGTGGGGAGCTGGAGTCAGGACTCCTGGGCTCTCATCCCAGCTTTGCCTCTGACTCACCTTGTAATCTGGAGCAAGGTGACTGCCTCAGTTTGCCCAGCTATAAAGTTGGGATGACCACTGCCTCAGGGAGGGTTCTGAGGCTTATTTAGCTTAATTAACATATATTGAATTTGATTACTTCCCTCTGCAGCTTTTAATTCAAGGCTGGCCTCTCTGCTCTTTAATTTCCTGCTCCTGCAACATGCAGGGAACAGGAGTCGTTGCTAAATGAGAGTGGAGACACAGGGCAAACTCTGCTCTGGGGTAAGTGGATGGAGCTCCATCGACGACGATGAATTGTAACTGGACCCTGCCTCCACCAGGTCTGTGCTGGAGGAGAGCGCCTATATAATTTGCTAGTAAACACTTGCGTTTTTTTGTCACTTGAATTTACAGGTCCCTCTCTCCTCCCCCCCCCCTTCAGTCTTTGTTTTGCAGCCAGCCATGTGTTTGGTGTTATTCTCCACTTGGCAGAATTGGCTCTGATCTGATCTCATGAGGCTGTAAACTCCACATAGTGTTTTTCATCTCACTTTATGCGTGTATCTGCAATGTACATATTAACATTTCCATTCCCAGCAGCTGAACGGCGGATCCATGTCTTCATCCCATAGCGATCTACAAAGTCCTGAGAAGGAATCAGAGGTAAAAATACATTTTTACAAATGTTCTTTTTTCATATTCTATAAACATGCAAATTAAATACCCTTTCAGTCTTAGATTCAGAGTTGGGTATAATTGTATTGTACCTTTCTAAACTCACCCAGCAGTTAGACAACAAGATTTCTTCTTCATTGCCTGCCCAAAACTAACATGTAGTGTTCTTGTGAGCTGTTAAACAGCTTCCAGCCCAGAGGTGGGTGCATTTCTATGATGGGTGAGCAATCTCTATAGTTTCTGAAGTAGTTCTAGGATCCCATGGGATGAAAGATGTTGGGAAAATGCAATATGATGATGTTGCAAAAAATGTTAATGCAGGGAAAATAATCCACTGAAAACTAGCAAATGAAAAAACCCCAAACCCACGACTAAAACATGTAATTACATTTTGGGGGGGGGGGGAGAAACTAAAAACCATGATGACTTGTTCTTGCTTTAAGCTGTGCAGAAGCTAAAATGAGCAGGGTTTGATTAAATGGAGTTTAAAAGGACTACTGAGAGGCTCAAATTACTTGGATTGCTTCTGTCTCTTGTGAGTGAACCACTGACTCCATGTGCTGGAGTCCAAACTGTGCATTCTTTCCACTCTTTGTCAGGGGTACAGGAAAGCTTCCTGGTTTCATGTGGCCTCTGCCAGAGGCAGCAGATGTCCCATATTAATACAGACAACAAGTTTTGCAAGGATTCTGATGCACCGTTGTGCTGCTTATTTGTTTACTTAGTTAGGCCCCCATCCTGTAAAGACTTAACCCCTTTGTGTACTGTGAAGTCAGTAAGCTAGGCATGGTGTGTAAAGTTAAGCATGAGTGGCTTGGAGGAGGAGGGCTTTACTGCACAGCATTATTTGGACTTCTCAGCCTGTTTATTCCAGTCAAGGACACACAGAAACCAGCAGTTTTAGGAAGCACAATGCAGAACCAAGACTTTCTATAACCTAAATGTCACAAGTCACGCTTTAGCCTAAATGATTTAGCACCCAAAAGGGAAATAAATGGGTTAGAGGTAAACTTGGGTCTAAAACAAGGGACAGGTGAGAAGTAGAGTAATAACTGAGGGAGACAATTGGTTACCTCATTAAAAGGGTTCACTGGTACCGTTGCATTAGCCTGGTATAAGGTTTAAGTGAAATGTATACATTCAGCTAATTTTATGCCTCAAATATAATCATATTAAATACAGTTGCATGGAAGGATTTTACAATATCTAATAGGTATAGACATGTTTCATTAATTAAAAAATTGAATACAAATTTCAGGATTATTTTTTTAAATTAAACCGTTCTCTACCTACTGAAAAGCTAGACTTTTTGTAGTATTGTGCTAAGGCCTGAGAATCAGAATAGGACACTGAAATTGATCACTCTTTCATTGTTCAAAGTTGAATGAAAGATTAAAAGCAAACACATGGCTTAAAAGAGAGAAAAGATTAGATTTATAACACTTCTAATTTTACTAATTTAGCATGTGGTTAGTAAAAGAAGTAAGTGATTTCTAAAGTTTTGAGTTGTGTCCTTTAACTTTCATTCTTGTCATACCTTGGAATTGTTCACTAAAAATAAAGAAATGCATCAGCCAAAAGCCCCGATTTTGAAAAGTGACTTGACTCTGGATGTCTCTGATTTTTGTGCCCAACTAGAAACATCCTAAAGAGCCTAAAATTTCAGAAAATACTGAGCACCCACCCTCTGAAATCAGGTCCCTTGAAGGTGTCATATATTGCATGTCTAAAAATGTAGGCACCCAAAATAAATCACTTTTTAAAAAACCATGAACAAAGTGTTCTAAAGTTAGGCATCTGAATTCATAGTTAGGCGCTTAATAAAAGTGACCTGATTTTCAGAGATTGAAGCAGTGGAAGAATTGGTGATCTGTACCCCTGAAATCTGGCCATTTTCATTCAGGTGCCTAACTTAGACACCTCAGTTTGAAAAAAGTGGCCATGGCCGTTTTGGGGGTAAACGCTGGAAGTGTCGGTTGGAGTTTCAGCTGCATGGTGTCAGTGAGAGTGGTGCAGACAAATGGCTCTAAAAACTTCCCTTAAACTTGAAGGGCGTGTCTCTCCATTTTACTGCACCTGGTGAAATTGCTTCCAGCAGTGCAAAGTGAGTACAAAATCCTACTATTCAGATTGGGTGGCATTTTACACTTTTTCCTGGTGTAAATGACCGCACAAGGCAATGAAGAATCAGGCCTTTAGCCCAGTTTTCCATCTAAGAACTTCATGATTTTATGACAGGGCTGAAAATGCGAATGTCTTTCCAACTTTTGAGCTTTACTTTGTAGCTCTTTCCTGAATGCAGGTTCTCTCACAAAAACCTGCTCAATGCAAATGCAATTCCTGAAGCAGTAAGCTTTAAATTAAGCTCCATATTCAGCCTGTCGATGATACGAACATTCTAACTAAAAGAAATGGAGTACTTGTGGCACCTTAGAGACTAACCAATTTATTTGAGCATGAGCTTTCGTGAGCTATAGCTCACTTCATCAGATGCATACTGTGGAAACTGCAGCAGACTTTATATATACACAGAGAATATGAAACAATACCTCCTCCCACCCCACTGTCCTGCTGGTAATAGCTTATCTAAAGTAATCGTCAGGTTAGGCCATTTCCAGCACAAATCCAGGTTTTCTCACCCTCCACCCCCCCACACAAATTCACTCTCCTGCTGGTGATAGCCCATCCAAAGTGACAACTCTTTACACAATGTGCATGATAATGAAGTTAGGCCATTTCCTGCACAAATCCAGGTTCTCTCACTCCCTGTGCTGGAAATGGCCTAACCTGACGATTACTTTAGATAAGCTATTACCAGCAGGACAGTGAGGTGGGAGGAGGTATTGTTTCATATTCTCTGTGTATATATAAAGTCTGCTGCAGTTTCCACAGTATGCATCTGATGAAGTGAGCTATAGCTCACGAAAGCTCATGCTCAAATAAATTGGTTAGTCTCTAAGGTGCCACAAGTACTCCATTTCTTTTTGCGAATACAGACTAACACGGCTGTTACTCTGAATTCTAACTAAAGAAGTCATAGCAGAAAAGATACTTCCTTGTGCTCCAATGCTCTGCCAGTGCAAGTTAATGGACTGAGTCCCAATTAAATAATCTTTGTTCTTAGCATGAAGAGGGTAGTGCAGTAATGCAATTTAAGGCCTGCAGTAAAATGTCTCTTCAGAAGACAAATAGATACTTAGCTGAAAGCACTTCATCCTGCGTATTAATTGTTCCCTAGGGATCTGAAGTCCCATCTTTTGCCCATTACAGAAATAAGAGGGCTGCAACGAACTTACAGGCCATTGGGGTTTTGCTCAGAGGGTTTATTGAGGTGCTAGCAGTCAGTATTGGGGGGGGAAGCTATGAATCAAGTTTCATACAAGACGCATTGGAACCATCTCTCCTAAATATCCCACTGAACTGGGAAAAAGAATGTTGGATTGTTCTGCTTTTCATTGGGCAGCTCCCAATGTGCTATTCTCATTACATGTGGGCAGAGCTCAGTCGCCTGTAAGCAAATATTTGCATTGTAACAGCTGGTGGCTTTGCAATGCAGTGCTAGGTGTGGCCTTTTTAAAGCCATCCAGCTGAAAAAAACCCAGCTAGGGTTCTCAGCCACTCTGAACACCACAGCTATAGCTAACCAAGACCGTAATGTAACTGAACCAGGAACTCAGTTGTGGTCCTCAGTGAAACATGGTGTGCAGTGCCCTATTGTAACGAGCAAGTTTGTGCTTCCACAGAGCTCGCCGTTATTCCATCTTGCTTCCTCTTAGGCAAGCTTTTACTGTCACTAGGGGCTTAATTTTGTGTTTCCAAATGTGGTTCCGTCTCACCTTTGGCAATGGAACCGCATGTTTGTGCTTCGGCTTTTCCAGTTCCAGTAACAGCAGCAACACGTTCTTCAGGGCATATTCTCCCCTCCAATATTGTAATTAAATCTCTGGCCACAAAGACACCCGGGTCGCCACTTAAACCACAAACCTGACAAACTCGATGGTCTGCTCCACAAAACACAGGCTTCTTATCATATGCCCTTAAGGAGAATCTGCCCTAGTTCTCTGTAAGGTTTTATGTAGATGAGGTGTTAGAGGGCAAGATAATCACAGGCATAGGCCTGATGTGCCATCCAGCGGGGGATGTAATCGGACACACATACACCCACCCCAGTCAGCCCATTGTATTCTTGCAGAGGGCGCTGTTGCACCCAAGCATGCCCATTTCCACGGACACAGCTACACCACCCAGCATATTACACCACAATACACCAGAACAGTAACAGGAAAGCTTTTTATGTCTTATGTCTTCTTCCTCTTTGCAGGAGGGAGAGTCTGAGAAGAAGGACCCATTCGAGGAAAGTGGCCTGAACCTGAGCCCGACTGCGGCAGAGGCTAAAGAGAAAGCGCGCGCCAAGCGGGTGAACAAAAGGGCTCCACAGATGGACTGGAACAAGAAACGGGAGATTTTCAGCAACTTCTGAGCCCGGACAGCAGCTCTTCCCCTTCTCCCCACCCTCCAAACTGAACATCTCCAACGCGCCCCAGCCCCATTCCTGGCTGTTGACCCAAGACGCTTTGTGCTCTGCTCTTCATTGGTCGCTTTTTGCAAGGCAAATTTTTAAAAAGTGTCTTTTATGGACAAGTGATTCCAGTAGAAATGTGACCAAAGCTCCTCCCAGCATTCACCTGGCTGCCTGCAGTTCCCACATTGCTGCTGAGGGAACACTGGAAAGATTTCACTTTTGCTTCTTACCTGCTTTAGTTTGGTTTTTACTATTTTGAGGCCCCCCCCGCAGAATCCCAAGTGGGATATTATGCATTCCTGTTTAAAAGGCACACCGAGGGCTCCCAAACTGCACACTCTCGTTCGTTTCAATTCAGAATATTCTAGTTTGTTTAAAAAAAAACTGAAAAAATCCCACTCGAGCTACAATGTTCAATATTCTCATGGTGGGAGATTGGTGAGTGGCTATACATTTCTCTCTTGTTGGCTTCTTTATTGATTTAGAAGGGTTGGTGGGGTTTTTTGTTTGTTTTTGGTGTAAAAAAGAAAATTTCCCATCTGTTTCTCGTTAATGCTGGAACCGCTCTCCCCCGGGATCCCTTTAACCAGTGCAATAAAAGCCCTTTTCTCAGCAAACCTTTTCCCTTCTGTGCTCCACCCCCGCCTGCCCTCAAAACAAACTCTGGGTGTTGAGAAAATGGTAGGACTTAAAAACAAAAAACCCCACAAAACCCAACAACCCAAGCCTCAGATGTGCATAATAAAATGCAGAAATGGCAGGAGAGGAGGGGAATAAGCTGCCCCCCGCCCCTGACAATAAAGGAATGTCTGTGTTTCCTGTTAGCACATCCACACGCAAGGATTTCTGTCCCCAGTCTCTATTGGAAGCCCTGTGAGAACAAACTTAATGAGACACTGGAAACATGGCTCTTCAGGCGGACTTCAAAGAAGCACAAGTGAGTGTCTCATCAGCTGGGAATGGAAATCCTTGAAGACCCTGCTTTGGGAGGCACTCATGAAAACAGGGCTTCAAGCAGGAGCAATCCAGCGGCCGCTCTTCCATTCACATGCTGGCTTCAGAACCAAGCCACAAACCGAACCTGCTTTGCTATTTCTGACTCAGGTTTTAAACCTCTCCCATTTTCCTGCTGATCTCTCACCAGCTGCATTGCCAACCTGGAAGAATAACAAGCAAGCTCTCTCTGTTGTCTTATGTTGGGCTGGGCCGGGCCCGTTGTAGCAATGTGATCTGGCATGTGGATTGTCTTATGGGAAGATGGAATACTATGTGCTGGTCCACACCGTATTATCCTAACTGTTAAACAGGCAGCAGGGTTGGCAGGGCAGACAACTGCTTTGGCTTTAGGCCCCTCTTTGAAAACACCCTGCTCTCAATGTTAAAATGTACCATTAAAGCTATCTTACATAGCCAGGACTAAACTAGCATAAAATCTTCACTACTTACCTCGGGCTTCAAATGAGGGACACTAACGAAGAGTAAATTAAACGTGTACTAATGGCTTCCAGGCAGGAGTTGTACTGGGGCTGGATCGGTGCCGTAGAGAGCGGGACGATTCCCGTTGCCTTCTTCCCAAAAGCTAACAAAACAGCCTTTTTGGCTGACGTGTATTTTGTAACAATGGCAAAAATAGTATTAAAAAAGCAGGTGGGGTGGGGACTGGGCGGGGCAGACAGTTTAGGTAAATGACCACTCCCCCCCCAACTAATGACACACTAGGGCAAGAACGTAAGATTTGCAATAGTATTTACGATAAAGCACATGGTTCAGTTTTTTGGCCCCAGGTTGCCCTCAGACTCCATATAATGGACAAGTGGCCTTTGACTTCGTGCACTATGGTCTTGTTAAGGTTCTGTGTATATTTCATAATACTGAGCTACAAAAGGTGCCTTATAACATTTACTGTTCCTGTCAGTAGATGGATGTATCGCAGCACTGTGGGGAAGGAGGGGACGGGCCGGACGCTGTAGCAATTGCCCAGGGGGTCTTTGGCTTCTTTGCAGGGACCAGTGAAGTGCAAGGCTGTGACCATACTGAAGACAGGGCTTTTGGCTGGGCTTTCTTTTAGGGAGGATATACAGTGTTAGTGGGGCAAATGGATGCAAATAGGATCTTGGAAAGAAATCTCTGCAGGTGTTTGGCTGTAAACCCTGGGACTGACACCAGGTGGGAGAGAGTTAGTAAGAAGTTTAGAGCTTTTCTTCCCTACAGGAGTCTCATCTTGGCCTCTTACCTTGCGTGTTTCAAAAGACAATTTGATGGCGGGGGGAGACGGGGGGGCTGCTTGCTGTTGGCCACAACAAACAGTTGCTACTCTGAGAAGTCAGTAACACAAGAATCCTTACGCTCATGACATGCAGATTGCTTTCAATCCCTGCACTTCCAACCAAGCCAGAGACAGTATGTGCGTCTGCTAGGGGCAAAAGCTCCCCAGTTACATTGCAAGGTAGATGTTAAAATACAGCATAGCAAACAAGGAAGTCATTCTCTAAAAGCCTGTAAATACCATATTACTTGCATAAGACAGAACCAATGTAGCTGAGGGGAAAATAGCATGGTTGTGTTTTCTTTTTAATGCTGATCAAAAGAAATCAGGTATGCAAATATGTACCAAGAAGATTTTAAAATTATCGCTGCATAGGCCATGGAAACAGCTCATGGTTAAAGCACTTATCGCTATTTCTGACATCTAGTAGCTCTGTAATAATAATTATTCAGTTTCTGTACATTTAACTTGAAAAACCAATACAAGTATAAAGCTGTTATCTGCATTGTAAAGACAATGTATACTGTAATGTCAATAATAAACTTTGTTTTGCCATGTACAGCTTAAAAGGGTAATTAGTCTGTTCTTCATTTCAGTCTTGGTGTTGTAAAGAGCTTCAGAAAGGAAGCACAAGAGTGTGTGTTATTAAATTCCATTCCTTTCACTGGCTGGTTAGAAGAGTGGGCCAAACAACCTCTGTAGTTCTGCAATAGGTTAATAATTGTCGCTTTGAATGGTGACTTGCAACAGAGGAAAATTGTTCGTGCCCTTTTTAGCTTCTTGGAGGTATAAGGGGGCCTGAAAGGTTTGATTTTGGTTTACTACTTTCTGAAATTTAAGAATGTCTAGTACTGGCTTCATTTCATGACTCTGAAATCCATATTTCTCAACACTTAATTGGAAAAAGCTGGGTACGGGGAATCTTTATCACAAAGAACTTTTTGCCCAAGTGTTGGGGATAAAGAGGCATAATCTAAACATTTTAAAAGTTTATAAAAAAAAAATCACTTCTCTCAGTCAGCTCTCTTCCTTGGTGTTTCTGATGTTATACACCCGCTACTTCTCCAGCTTTAAGTAGGCCTCACTGTAGATCAGACTTCAGTTTCTGATGTGGGATGGGGGCAGGGAAAGAGCATAACTTTGCAGGCATCCATTAAACATTAGAAAGAAGCCAAAAAAAGAAAAGGAAAAAGCACATGCTCGATGTCCCTCTCTGGATGTCCCCACCTTTAATACAGAGACAAACTCCCAACCTGCAGTTCTTACACCTGAGCCACAGAGCCTGGCTCGGTCAGGACCGAGCACCGCAGATGTGATGTGTAGGCTGCGTGGGTGACAGCTCTGGAATAAAGATTACGCAGTATTATGCAAACAAAATGAAGCAGCCCTTCCACTCCAGCCCGTTGCTGATTTAGCCCCTGTGCTAGGCAAAGTTTGCGTGATGCTTGTGCAAGAACAAGCTGTTGGAATCTTAACCATTTCAGTCGCAAAGTTTCCCCCAGCTTGGGCTCAGCTCCTCAAAGGCAACTAAATCTCTCTGACGCTCTGGACTTCAGTGCAGGGCTGCTTGGAAGCACACTAGAGTCCTATGGGGGAATTCCTGCAGTATTTAGGGGGATTTTCTGTTTCCTTCCCCAACCCCCAGCTGTGATAAAGTTTGCTGAGGTGTTCTCCTGTTTCCATTTCAGTTGGCCCCCAGTTCTTTATGGGTTAAATCTGGACACAGGAAGGATCAGTCAAAACAATATTTATCATCTGATTAAGCCAAACCACCACAGCTGCTACAGGAATGGGTGGTTCTGTGACAGATTCCCCCCACACCCAAAATTCAAATAGCTGACCACTCCAAATTTCAAACCCATTTGACAAACCCCTTTGCAATCCAGCACCCTTTGAAAGGCAGACCCAGCACCAGGATCAGAAATAGAGGTACGTTTACATCCCCATTGTGGCAGGTGTCAAAGGAAAGCGTTTATGCATGTGCTTAAATCCTGCAGACTTCAGTAAGGTTGAAACACATGCTTGAAGTGCTGTCCTGAATCAGGGCCCACGCTCAAAATAGTTCCCACAGGGAGAGTGTGTTCAGAGCGGGGCAGCATTGCCGAAGCTGAACTTAAGAACGGCCCAGCTGGCCTTTCTCTGCATCACTCTCGATGCTTCCCCGGTTCTTGGCTACCAGCAAAGCCCCAATTTCCTGGTCTGGGTGGCTGGGCTCATCTTTATGAAGCCCGAATTGTACCTTTTTAATGTAATATTCCGCCCCATGGAGGGCTGCTTCCCTGCTGCCTGGTCTGCCCCATACTCCCATCCCTGCCTCCAGCTGGCCCTTGCCCTGCTCAGTCGCTATGCCTTGCAGCTGGGCTGGGGAATGAGGCCACCACGGTTTCCTCCTGCACTGTAGAGATGTCAGTAAAACCTTAATAAAAAAACCCACCTTTCTTAAACCAGTTTGTGCCCAACCAGCTTGAGGCAGGGACTCCGGGCATGGCCGGGCACCGAGCTGGCAGAGGTCTCCTTCCAGCTCCATCAGACACTGCAGCGTGTAGCATTTCCCCATTCCCACTGTCCCTGCGCAGTGTTTGTGTTAGACGCCCACACCCAGGGACTGCCTGCAGAGCGGACTCAGCAGGACGGCTGCATTTCAGAGAGCTTTTCCTCTTCAGAGATCTGCTATTGCTGGGTAGCTGCTGATTCCCATCCCATCTCTCCGCAGCACGAGGTCTCCTCTCCCCCATCCCCTCCTTGCTCCAGGCCCAATGCAGTCTTATTGGGGCTCAGAGTCCAGCGGCTTCACAACCCCGGTGCAGATCTGTTGCTCTAGGAGGAGCAGCCATTCCCTCAGCATCTCTTTGCAGCCGGGCAGATGTCCCTGTTGAGGCACTCTTTGCAGCGAGGGTTCACAGGCAGGCAGATCTGCTGGCCGAAGCCCACGAGAAGCCAGTTTATCTCACTCCAGAGATCCCTACAGACCCAGAAGGGAGACGAGTTTTGTAAATGCTGCTGCTGGGCAGGACTGAAGACAGGCTTCTACCTGAGCTCACAATATGGCTGCTGGCTGTGCGATACACTGGCACCGAATCCCCACTGCACCCGTGGCCGGGCCTTACACATTCCAGAGGCCACTGCACACAGAGTGGAGCACTGGTTTGGAGCACTTGGTGGGGTTTCCTTCCTGTTCAGCGCCTGTTATGAGTCTCTGATACACAGAGAAACTAATTGATCATTTAAGATATCGGCCAGAGTTCATCCCTGCAGCAGACAGATCACCCCGATTAGACGGTGCAATGGCCTCCCAAGGGAAGCGATGGCCTTGGGCTGTGTTAAACTAAACTGGACAGTAGAGAATGCGCGATAGGGCACAAGTCCAGCAGCACAGACTAGGGGTGACTAAAGTCTCAGCCATCTCTGACGTCTGTGAACCGTCTAAACAACTGAACGAGTGATGCTCCCCGGGAAAACAAGAAATAACCTGCGGTTATAAGTCCCAGGCCTATGTGCTGCAATGCCAGGCTTCCTTTCCTGCTGCGGCCGTGACAAGGGGAGGGGACAGGCTCACTGAAAATGCCATGGGGCAGGGTAGGAAACAGCTCCGCAGGGTTCTGCGCACTGGATGCGGTAGCTGCTTGTTGCCATAAACCACAGCAACGAACAAAAGATGATGCAGGCTGGTACTGGGGAAAGGGGTGCAGGTGGAGGTTTCCTGTGAAGATTACGACAAGGAGGAGGAAGGAGGGGACTGTCGGGGGTGTGTGTGTGTGTGTGAGGATTTCAGAGCCAAGCAGCAGCTGAAAAACAGCCCAGATCCCCCGTTGCCTGAGGCACCTCACCTGGGCAGCCAGTCCTCCAGCGCCGCTCTGGTCTCCTCAGGGGTTTTAGTTTCCTTCTTCACCCATTTCAATCTGTTAGAAATCCTGTGCACATGGGTGTCCACACCTGGGGAGCAGAGAGGTTGGAGTCAGGAGGGAACACCTGGGTCAGGAGGAAGCAGGGTCTAAGGAGTTAAAGAAGCAGACCACTCAGGACCCATAGCAGATGCACCAGGCTGTATTGGGAGGTTCTTCCATCTGAGGGCAGATGCCAAGTGGGTTTTTGCTGTCCAAAAGTAGGGCCCTAGGAGGCAGGGTACCATAGCTGGAGGAAGTGTGTGTGTGGGTGTGTCATAAATCGACACAAAGAAGGAACAGCAAGGTCTTGCCAATGGTGAAAGTGTGAAACAATCTCCCCCTCCTCCCAGTCTGCCATTCAGAAGTGCCAAGATTTGGGGCTTGAGTTGGCTTGTAGCTTTTTCCTTAGTTTTATGTATCCCCAGCCCTAAGCTGAACCCTTTGCAAACAGGCAAGTTGTCAGTCCTGAGGTTTTAGCCTTTGAAGATACATGGCAACCTCCAACCTCCGCACCCGAGATGGCAAGGAGTGTGTGAGCTGGTCTCACTGATGCCACCACGCTCTTGTAGAGTGCTTTCCATGGAAAAGGGGGCGGCGTCATGCCCACCCGGTGGCTGTGGAAACTGAGGGGAAGTGACTTGCCCACGGTCACACAGCTGGGCAGCAGCAGAGGTGAGAGTGACTCTCAGGCCACTGCCCTATTCACTGGACCATCTGCCTCTCTCAAGGACCCTGGACCGGAGTTCTCAGATCAATGCAAGGTAAGACTTTGCCTTTTCCTCTGAATTTTCTGCCAGTCCGAGAAACCCCTAACACTGCCCAGCTAGTCCATGTCCCCAGCGTCTTGCCCGTGTGTTGGGGCTACTTGCTGGCATATTTCAGAGCAATTATTTTTGGCACTTCCCTATGAGAACATGGATTAAACCAAGACTTGCTTGGAGTTATGACTAATGTCTTGGGGGTGGGGGAGGCAGAGTTATTCATTCTCCTGTTCTGGTAGCTACCAGGCTAATCTCAGATTGTTAATCAGAAATGCAGGAGCAGATGACAGAGCGTGGACAAGAAGGAAAAAGAGCTCCTTCCATTCCCAGCTCATTCCATCAACGCTACACAGCCAGGAGGATGCGGGTTGTACAACAGAGGTCACAGAAATGGCCCAGGTGGGTGACGTATTTGTCAGCTTGCTAGCAGCACGAGGGCACTTCGTTTATCGGAATTGGTCTGGCTCCATAGCAGTGTTTTCTGTGTGTATTGTACCCGTAAGGGCTGAATGAACAGAATGCTGACTCCCCAGAGGAAGAATGGGTTTGCTCATTGTGATTTCTGTTTGTTCGTTCAGTAAACCCTCACAGTCCCACTCCGGTCATCCACAGTGCTTGGAGCTTTCGGTGTGTTCAAACCCCCCGCCCCCAAAAACCCAATACCTACAAAAGCCAGTCCTCACCACGTCACCAAATGAAAATCTCCCTCTCTTCCCCCAAATTCTCCACCCCTCCCACTTCCCTCAACACAGAACAGCTTGCAAGGGGCCCTGAAGGTCAAAAGATTCAGGCGCTCTCAGACCAAAGGATGGGCAGTGAATTTCAGAGTCACACCTGGAGAATGGCCTGTGGCCTCCTCTCATCTCACAGGAGCTCTGGTGTCTACATGGATAGCAGGCATGGCAGCATCACCCAGGGACACAGCTGATCTTTCAGACAGAAAGCCCTAACCGGTCTGGAAGCTGGGTCAAAACCAGCATCATTAGCAGCATTCTGAAACCGAGGCAGCCAGCACATGTCCTACATAGCCCCCAAAGGTCAGGATTGTTACAATATTTGTATTTCAGTGATTAAGTAGCCAATAATTACGGAATTAATTAAACAATGCTCAGGTGTTTTAAGATGTACTTTGTCCCAGTAATTAAGTTACTGGTACTTTATTCTTTAAGTACGCAGCAAGGGAAAATGTGCCAGAGGAGGATTTCCAAATACAGGACCCTCGAGGTATGGAGCCGAAAGAAGTGCACCGATTTACCAAAGCACCAAGCTCCCACATGTTCCCACTGATCCACTGGGAGTCCCTGCAGCAATGCTGATCTACCAGGGTTAGCAGCACTCAGGGCTGAGGGTTACTGTAAGACCCAAGCCCTGCCAAGCCACAGAACAGTGTTGAAGCATTACGGCCAGACAGGGTGTCAGGAAAGGATGCGAGCCAGCTCAGAATGGCTCAGAACCAGGCTGAGCAGAAAGTCAAAGCCCTTTCCAGCTGCAACCATGACATCTGCACTGCCAATGGATTAATATGAGAAGGCTAGAAAACAGCAGCCGCCAAGCCCCAAAGGCCACTGCCGGGAGTTTGGCCATTTTAGTTATATCTTGAAGGATGATAAATCGGGGGGAGGGGGCAGGGGTGTGTGCATTCACATAATCGAAAAGACTTCTCTTCACTGAGAGCCTGATCCTAGAAGTCCCTTTGACTTCAGTGAGGGAGTTCTCTGCATCAGGGGTTTGCTAGGTGGGTCTCAGCATCAAGTGGGGTTACCTCTCTGTAGGGATCACGATGATTAAGTCATGAGATGTCGCTGATCATCTCAAGAACTTTACGAGGATGCTATAGAGAGGGGGCTCCTCTCTAGACACATGGCCCAAAAGTGGTGGGACGTGGCTTTGAAGGAAGCCATGATTTTCCCAGGGCGACATCACTCTGAGCAGACTGGGGCCACAGGCTGCCCACTGTGAGAAAGCCAACCCATTTGACTTACAGTTTGTTTCACCATAAACAGTTTTCTTTGTGGCGGTGTGATCTAGCAGGGCACAGGACTGGGGGCCAGGACTTCTGGGTTCTCTTCCTGCAGTGGCCTCAGCTGACATTAGGCAAGCTGCAAATGCTGCCCCTTCGTTTCCCCAGGAAATGCATTTAATAATGGTACACAAAGAGTTTGGAAGGCTCAGGGAATGTTTGAAAAGTGCTTTGAGACTCTCAGATGAAAGGCTCCAAGCACAAAAGTAGACTATTGTTAGATCAGCCGTGACAGACTGGTCCTTCTGTTGCTAATTGAACAAAACCCAGGAAATCGCTGTAAACAGGAAGAGTATAGCTTTGCCTCCTAAATCAAAACACTGCATACAATTCCTTGGAAAGCTATCAGAGCTCCCTCTGGACTCTCCTCCCCAACAGCGGATTAACTGTTCAGCAGGAACAACAGACTCAAAAGCTTGTCAGTCTAGTGCAAGAACCACGCTTGGTAAAGCCGAGTTTCAAGACACAGTTGTGGCCTGTGTTGAACTTGGTATTGAATTTTCACTCCAAGCAGGCGTCATTCATCAGGTGGTAGCATTACCAGGTTTCCCACGACTCTCTCTGATTAAGCACCAAACACACTTGGAATATTAATCTGTCCCCACAGACCTTGATGCATACCTGGAGCTCCATCCTAGCCTAACAGAAAAGCTAATATGGCAGTGCCACCTGCTAAATCAAAATCCTGCCTTACCCAAATTCCATTCCCTTAAAATGAAGGGGTACAATCGCTACCAGACCCTCACTCCAATCCAACCCAGCCTCTGAGGCCCATTCCCACTATAAATCCAAGAAGGCTTCAAATGATCAGCTGAAGACGTCGAAACAGGACCTGAATACAGTGCTATCTAGGCCTCCAACTTTATAAAGTTTCCAGTACCAGAAACGGGGCAGAGAAACAAAGACACTGATTGCCACAAACCTCTTGGCTGACAATTCCACAAGGAAACTTGTGGCTAGGAATTAAAATTAATTCCAATTCAACCTAAAACAGCCAGTTTCAAACAAAATCCTCCCAGGGACTGTCCGCAACTAAGCTCTTTCTAAGTATAGTTGCAAAAATCAGACTACCTCGGTCCCTTCTCCAGCTGGCCCTAAAGGACCATTTCTGAAGTGAGATTTGTTTAAACAAAAAATATGTTGTTATTTAACAGAGGCATCGTGGAATTACATCTCCGTTGCTTTGCGCTTTTCATCAGGGGACCTTAAAGTGTGATACAGGTCACCACACATGGCTAGTTATTATTAATTAAGCAATGCCTTTATTCTTAATCAGCACACATAGGAGGTAGCAATTAGACCCATTTTGCAAATAAGTAAATCCAGGCAGAACAAGCGACTAGCCCAAGTGACTTCACCAGCCTTAGAATCCTTCAGGTATAGAGATCTATGGTTGAAAAGCTCCCTATAAGAGCAAGGTATTATGATGTTACAAGCAATGGATTAGGAAAGATAAGGATTGGGAAGCGTGGGTGGATCACGGGAGAGCAGCGCCCTACACACTGCAAAACATACCGATCCCAGTCACGTTGTTCCAGGCAATGTCCATGAGCAAGTGGGCCATCTTGGGCCCAACTCCCGGCAGGTTCATCAGCTCCGCAACGGTACTGGGGACGTCACTCCCGTATTGCTGCTTCAGGATTGCGGTCGTCTGTTTTATGTACTTCACCTTGTTCTGGGAAACCAAAGCAAACTAAGTTCCCATCCAAGAAATGCAGAGGAGGAACATGGACTAGACAACAGAACTATTTCCTTCATTTGAGGGAACTTACATGAGTCTGTGGAGGAAAATACAAACCATGTCCTAGATTTATCCAATATAGCAAGAAGCTGTAATGTGATCACCTCGAACCATGCCTGGGATGATGCCAACAAGTGCACTCTTGTCCTGGATACAGATTGCTAAAACTGGGATAAAATACGGCTTCCAAATTACAGCGGATCAGGATGGAGTCTCTCATAAGCAGGACATGATACATGATTGCCTGCAGCAAGGACGAAGAAATGAGGGTCTATGGTGGGGGTGAAAAAAAAGGAAATACACGTAAAGGGAGAAAGGATAGAATTCTCGCTAGCAGGTGAGTGGAAGAGGTGAGAGTAGCAAAGGAGAGTAAGAGAGGTAGGGAGCATGAATGGAACAACAAGGGGCACTGCTTTGGGAGAAGTCAAGATAAATAAATAGGCAACGACAGACTGAGGACAAGTCACTTGAAGCAGAGGTGGTTCCCAGTTCCCATCACAGGTCATTTGGATAATTTTTATGGAAGAAGGGGGTGAAGCTTGCAAAGGCTGATCCAACCACCCCGATCCGACTCATCTCTTTGTGCCTTGGATATTCCTGAGGCAGCTCCAACAGTTTGGGGACCAAGGGCATTATTCGACTTCTGCTTAGACACGCGGCCATCCACGACCACTATGGTCCGGCACTCACCTTCCAGAATCCCACCGGGTAAATGAGCTGCCCCAGAGTCACGTCATCTGTCTGCAGAATGTTGTCCACCGTGAGACCATGCTCCCGCAGGCGCGACATGGCTGCTGAGGTCACCTGATCTTTGGTCTGGCTGGACAGCATCAGCGACAGCAGAACCTGATAGCGCATCACCTAGAGGATGAGATGGGAGATGGAGTGTCAGAGACCACTGGACTAGTCAGGGCTGGGATCCTGAAAGTTCTGGGTCTGGGGTCTGCAAGCCAGTGGGGTGCAGCGACACACACAAGTGACGTGCTTATCAATCTGTACCACGTGGGCCTTGCCTCAGCTCTTACCTTATTACTTAAATAAAAGAGATTGCAGCTGAGAAGAGTCAGAAATTGCATCGACTTCCGTCTCCCCAGAACCCTTAACGTTTTCCTCTGAGGTAATCACTTCTTACAGAAAAGCAACAGTGAGTTATTATAATAACTCGCTGGAGTTCATGTCCATGGAATCGGCATCTCCGCAAGCTTAACAGTTGAAAGATAGAGCTGGGATGGTCAGAAATGCCTAGGTGATTTAGGAGCACATGCCCTTGACTTTCCATTGGATTTGTGCTTCTAAGTCTCACCCACCTGACTCCTATTGGATTTCAATGGGATTTGGATGTCTGATTCCCACAGGCCTCTTTGAAAGTCCCAGACTAAGGGCTTGTCTCCTGGTTAGTGCAGGGCCAGCCAGGGCGTGGATCTACAGTGCGCCAGCTTGCCACGCAGTAACATCCCACATGGGCACTGCAGTGAAAGTCACTCACATGGGACATTCTAGTCCAGCAAACTAGTGCACTGCAGGGTCACATGCTGACTTACCACACAATAACTCACCATGTAGACAAGCCCTTAGAAATTAAAATCAAATATGTAATGAGACATTGAATTGCTGGACTACTCTGGACAGAGCATTTCACTGAGATGAATTTGTTTCTCCAGACTCAGGCCTCATAACACTGTCCAGCATGTGGCATGGTCACCAGAAATACCCTCGTTGGCTGAATTTTGATCTCACACCAGCGTCAGTCTGGAGGCACTTCACTGAAGTGAGTGAAGTTGCTCTGGTGTAACGGAGCAGAACGTGATGTGGTGTCTTTAATTCCTACTTTACCGCTGAGCTAGAATTTCCTCCCCTCTGTGACTCTCCACTGCAGACCCTGTCTTCCCAGCTAGGCACCTGGTGCTGGGGGCTAGCGTAGCTGACTAAGATGATTGCAGAACATTTGGGCTACAATTCCAGCTTCAGACTCCTCAACGCCCTAAAAACAGCCCTTGAAAGTTCTGGCCAGCAGCCGGAAAAGCCCAGGGTTATTGTGCTAGGGGTTATTACAATGCCTAGGTTTATCTTGGAAGGAATAAGTCTATTCCCTTAGGGAAAAGAGTTATTTCCCAGTGAGGACTTGCGGTTCTCTTTAACCTCAGAGTATCACTTTGTGCTGGTTGATGTATCTTTACGGTGTCACACGCTGTCTGACTAAAGCAGAAGCTAACCATTTTCACTAGGGACTTCAGACTAGAACATGACCCCAGTCCTGGGGGCCAGAGATTACAAGAAGAGCAATATGTCAAATAAATCTACCCAGTTGCATCTTCAATATTGTCCCTTTGGAGCCCTGTGGGCTGCTCAAGTATATGTTGCCGAGCTGTTATGCAGAGATCACCAGAGTCAGCCTGCCCTTTATCTAAATGTTTTCACACAAACAATGCCATTTGATAGAGTCTCCCTGCAGCCTCCCATCACAATATTGCACCAGGGTTTGTTTTTTGTACCGTTGCAGATGTGTGCAGATGCTCCCTTTGGAGGACTGCGTCATTCTGGGCCTCTGAGTCTGTGCCAGGGACTTGGGGAAGCACAGCACCATTCTCAGCACGCCCGCGTTTTTAAACAAATGTTTTCTTAATGATGAACGAAGGGGGAGAAATACTAGATGTGTGTCCTTTTTTGCTTCTTTATAGTGCATAAAAGCAGCCTGGAAAGTTTCCTTCTGCTCCCCCCCCAATTCTGCTTTGTTCTTTGTGTTAAAGATTTAAGTCTTGTCTGCTCTTTAGATCCTGCAAAACTCTGTGGCTGACGAGAGAACTGGCAGGATTACATCATCAGATAAGCCATCTAAGAAAAAAGCATAACCGAGAAGCGATTTGCACACAGACTGTTTAAAACTCTATTACTATCTATTTAACTCAAATATCTAGACACGGACCCTAAAGTTCCTTTGGCAGAGGGCCAACACCTTTGCCTCTTCAGTTACAGGCCGAGAGCTCTCCCAAACCACATGTCCAGACTCAAACACAAAGGGCACGGCAAGTCTATTATTGTAAGACCTTGCGCGCTCTAGGTACAAACTCACGCTTCTTTAGTTAAACCAGTACAAGGCTCCTGAGTGGCTGTGTGTAACTGGGTGGTTTGTCCCTTTATGGGCGATGGGGAAATGGGGCCAGCCAGCCCTGTTCTGAGGCAGAGCCCCTTTAAGAAAAAGGGGTTGGGCCTGGGAAAGGGGATAATCAGACCCAGCTGGAAAGGCCCCCCCCCCCCCCCCCCCCCAACTTCCTATAAAGGCTGAAAGAGCTCAGCTGAGGAGAAACTGCAGCAAGCTGTTTGGCCTGCAGCAGGAGGAAGAGACCCAAGGAGAAAGGCCTCCGGGCCCCTGCAGCCAGTTTTGGGCAGGGGAACAGCTTGGTTTTGTGTTACTCTGCAAGTTTAGTATTGCCATAATAAACTGTGCCCGGAAGGAAGGGCCTGGACAGAATCTGGGTGAGGCATTTAATCCTTCCTGGGCTGAGGGGAGAGGGCAACAGCCTATAATCTGCTTAGGCCTTTTCTACCTGAGACAGTGGCACCGGTGAAATCAGTTTTTAAACATATTAAAATAGCTGCAAACTCCTGTGTGGATGCTCTTAATTGGTTGGAGGGCTCATTTCAGTTTCTTAAAGCTGTCTCTTATGAACTTCAGCTAACCCAAAATAAGAGCATCCAACCAGCCTTTGCACTGGTCTAAGTGAAGTCATTTTAGAACTTACATTAAACTAGGGCACCGGGGTGTGGAGACCTGCAGGCTGCCTTTATCCAACAGAGAAGAGCAAAAAGGGACAAGCAACTTCCTTCCCTCCCCGTCCTTGCAAGTCGCCTTTACAGGAGATGCCCCATTGCAGTTCCCTGCTAGAAACCAGTGTAACAACCAGAAATTATGTTGAGAGAATCCCATTAGTAATGCTCACATTGATTTATTTTGGGAAGAGGTGGGTTTCCCAGCTCCTCTTAATGCTGGTTCCCCTCTCTGGAGACTGTTGAGACTAATCAGCTAGATGAGACTTATCCATGGCTCCCAAAGGGATTTCTGGAGCTGCCTTTATGAGCCACCAGCCTACACCAATTGGCAGGGACCACCAAAATATTTTTCCATTGCTTCTGCTCAAAACCAGACATCACCTTGCTCCCTGGCTCACAAACCTTAAGCTTCCCATCAGCAAGTGTCTCCATTTAAGATGGAATTAAAAAAAGAATCACGTCACTAATAAAAACCACATATGTGGCATACGTCACTCTTCATTAAGAACATAAGAACTGCCATGTTGAGCCGGACCATGATCCGTTTTGCCCAGTATCCTGTCTCTAAGAGTGGCCTGTACCAGAGCTTCAGGTGGAGCGTACAGAACAGAGCAGTTATACAGCGATCCACTTGTCTTCCACTCCCAGCTTCTGGCAGTCAGAGGTTTAGGGTTGCCCCAAGTGTAGGTTTAAGTCCCTTCCCATCTTGGCCAATATCCATTGATTGACCTATCCTCCATGAAATTATCCAGTTCTTTTTTCACCCCTGACTGTCCCCCTCCCAGTGTTTGTGGACTGCAGACTAGAAGTTACCTGCACCAGGGACCGGTTTTTAGCTATCTAAAGCATCTAGCATGTTGGTGGTGGCACCCCTGTCTCCTATTCTCTGCCTTTGGCACACAACGGTTCAGTCTCCTGAGGGCTGACATGCTTCAGTCTAACCCAAATTAAGGGGTCAGTATGGGGTAACGGGGGGAAATTAATTAGCAGAGCTACGTAGGAGGTCAGGTGAGATGATCTAATGGTCCCTTCTGGCCTTAAACTCTACAAAATTAAGAAACCTGGTTCAAGTTTTGAGTGAAAAATGAACCTCCAGATCTGGACGAATGTTTTGCACAGCTCTGCTGGCCACTCCACTTCTCTCCCTATGTTGGAGCTGCTGCCTGAGTGGAGAACAGCAGGGGAAATTCACACTGTTGTTCCATAGCATGTCTCCAGAGCCTGGCACTGAAGGGAGCTCCTTCACCACACTTTGCACTTTCCACACTTTCCTCTGGTGTGTCTTTTCCCCCCATAGGGTTCCTAACACTTAACATATTATTAGAGAATGAACAAGGGCAGATGTTCGTGGAGCCAGAATGAGCAAGAGGTGAGGGCAAGTCTCCCTCCCCCAGTTCTCATCTTCTGACTTGCTAAATACTTAGCTCTGTGTGATGGGGCTGACTGCATTGGCCTTTGTTGGATGTGGCTTCCAAGTACGTGGTTGTAGGATACGATTATCTCACTGTGCGTCTACGTGCTCTCCTACCACGCAGCAGTAGGGGATACGAGGTTTGTTTGTGTGCAGGGCTGAGAGGAGCAAAACGAACGGCATGGATCCCCACCTGAACTGTGTCGCTGGCCCCACAGTAAAACAGCGTCCATCCCTTATCTTACAGTGACCTGCCATTAGCTCTCATTGGGCCTCCAGACCAAAGGATTAAGTCTCCGTCGCAAAAGTCGGAGCACAGCAACCCTTCATCATACTGGTTTCCACCAGGGAAGAGTCTCTTTAGTTGTAACACTCAAGGTCAAAGCAGAGGCATCAAGATCAGGGCTGATGAAAGGGACGGTCAAGTTCAGGTAATGGGATGACTGACCACCCCATGGAACAGCCCTTCTTCGTCCTTCATGCCCAGCAAGGAACTGCCAAGGAGAACTCATCATTCATCTGGCAAGATAAACCACTCACTGAGTGACCAGAGGAATTTACACCATTTCTCATGGCCTAGAGTTCTCATACCTTTCAAACTTATTTTCCACGGCAGAAATATCTAGACACACATCCCTGGGCAAATCACGGAACCTCTGTAAAACTAGGGTAGGGTACCTGCCCTCCAGTATGAAGGAGTGTGAGAGCTACAGCTGGAGAAAGTTGCACAGTATCGTCTGTTGCTCAGCTAACGCTCTCAGGTTGAGCGGTGAGCTGCGTGCTTTACCTCTGGAGGCGCGCTGGTGTCAAAACACTTCTCCGCCCCCATCTGATCTACCGGAGCATCCTTATTCCGTCTCATTTCCCGGATATTATCCAGCTGCTGCTTCCAGTTCCCTGGCTCCCATTTCAGTCTCTTGGAGTCAGTTTCCTCCTTCTCAGCAATGCCTCCTTCCAAAGAGTCATAGAGAACGCTGACTTTCTTCCCCTTCCTGCTGCTCTTTGATGGGATGGCTGCCGTGCTGTGGGCCTGATTTCCTGAAAGAGGGGAAAAACGTGACTTTCAGACCACAGCCTTTGGAATAAGGGGGGCCAAGTTTCTCCCTACACCAATACAGCAGAGCCATGCAGCCTAAAGTCGGGCTAAGGTTCCACCACTCCCTGCTTGTCCCGCAAGCCCTCCCATCTGGAACACAGCCATGTCCACAACATACAAGTAAGGCAAGTTCTCCAGTGTAGACTTATGTATAAGAACTTACTGGAAAACGGCCCCTGTCACATGTAACAGCGCACACACAGCATGACATGCTACCACGTCTCTGGCCTCTGCACAGGGCTGGACCACGCGCAAAGGGCTGCCTTCTGAGCCGCGGCAGCGCTTATCTCCGGTGCCTGCCAGCGCAGGGCTACGCTGGAGCCGGCTTGCCTCCTGGGTCATGCCAGGGGCAGAGTCCGTTTAATGGCCCCTTCTGTGGGGTCTCCGACAGCCCTCCTGGCTGGGGATGGGCTTGGTGACCCGATGGGGCTGTTCCACCGGTAGCCGCTGTGAGCAGGAACTCAGAGTTGGATTAGCTGGGCCAAGGCTCTCACAACAGCGACTGCACAGGGCCCGGGAGTAGGTGGGTGCAGGCAGCAGCTCCAGCAGGGGAGCCACCCCTTAAAGTTCACATCCCCTCATAGCCAGTCACCCCCCACGTCAGATCCTCTTCCAAACCCACATCCTAGCCCCCCCCCCAGTGCACCCCACTTTCATCTCCCAGTCCCACCTCCAGTTCTTCCATCCCGTCCCCAGGTCCACTCCCCTTCCCCCTCCATGCACCCCCACTTTCATCTCCCAGCCCCTCCCTCTCCATGCACCCCCACTTTCATCTCCTAGCTCCTCCCTCTCCATGCACCCCCACTTTCATCTCCCAGTCCCACCCCCAGTTCTTCCATCCCCTCCCCAAGTCCTTTCCCTCTCCCCTTCCATGCTCCCCCTCCATGCACCCCCACTTTCATCTCCCAGCCCCTCCCCCTCCATGCACCCCCACTTTCATCTCCCAGCCCCTCCCCCTCCATGCACCCCCACTTTCATCTCCCAGTCCCACCCCCAGTTCTTCCATCCCCTCCCCAAATCCTTTCCCCCCTCCATGCACCCCACTTCCATCTCCCAGCCCTCCCCCTCCATGCACCCCCACTTTCATCTCCCAGCCCCTCCCCCAGTTCTTCCATCCCCTCCCCAAATCCTTTCCTTCTCCCCCCTCCATGCACCCCCACTTCCATCCCCTCCATGCACCCCCACTTCCATCTCCCAGCCCCTCCCCAAATCCTTTCCCTCTCCCCCCTCCATGCATCCCCACTTCCATCCCCTCCATGCACCCCCACTTCCAGCTCCCCCCGAGCCCCAGTTCATGCTGGGGGAGCCCCGCTCGGGGGCTGCCGCGGAGGGGGGGCAGCCCTGGGCTCTGACCCCTCGTACCTATTGCTGCTGCTGCTGCCGCCTCCCCCCGGGCCCTGCTCAGCTGCCTGGTCACCATCCTCCCGCCGCCGCCGCCCGCAGACAGCAGGGGACCCGGGGCTGCCGCGCACATGGCTCCGCTGGACTACGAGCCCCAGCATGCCGCGCGGCAGTCACGTGCCCCGCCTTACCCGGAAGGGGCGGGGCGGGTCCTTCCGGCCGGAGTGGGCGGGGAGCTGTGAGCGGGGTGAGGGGGCCGGGCCTGCTGGCCGGAGGGGTGAGTGTCCCCGGGGCCCGGCAGTGGGGAGCTGCCTGGAGGGTACTGCCCGGGGAGCGGGGGGGGGCTGGGTGACATGGAGGGGCCCCCCCGCCGAGGGGCCGGGTAGGGGCCAGTTGGGGGGGCTGCGTGGGGGGTATTGCTTGTGGGGCTGGGGGAGGGTACCCCCTTGGGGAGATGGGGCTTGGGGGTTATGTGGGGTCGCCCCCCCCGATGGGCTGGGGATTTGGGGGGCTCCTATGAGGGCTTGGTGCACTGGGTGGTTATAAAGAGGGTGTCCCCTGGGAAGCTGGGGTAGGGGGATGGGGTTTGTTATGAGAGCGCCCCCCTCCCCCCCACTCACCGTGAGCAGCTGGAATGTGGGTATTTGGGGGTCACAGAGGGCCCACCCCTGGAGGCTGTGAGGTTTATCGGGGGCATCCATGGTGGGGGAAATTGTACAAGGACCCCCTATAAGTAGCTGGGATATTAGGGATTGAAGGGGGTTGTACAGTGGTCTTCCCATGAGAGCTGGGCTATATGGGTACTAGGGAGTGGATGTGGAGAGGACAATTCTGGTGGCGATAGGATGGGGGACTATGTGGGAGAGGGGTTATGGAAGGGGCCTGTCCCTCTAGGGAGCTGGGATATGTGTGGGAGGTGGGAGCGGGAACTGTACAGGGAACCACACCTAGATATGTGAGAGATTGGGGCTGGGAGAGACTTATAAAGGGATCATGCACAAAATACATATGGTGGATGTTGGGGATTAACTTGTTCCCAGTATTCATGGGACAGCAGGCCCATTGTGGAGTTGGGACCCTCTTTCTCACATAAAGGAGGCATATGTGATGAAGAGTATATTTATTTAGCACTTGCCATATTTCTGTAGCAGCTACTGATGCTGTACCTGGTCTAATGGGAGCCTGTTTTGTGGTGGTGTGGGAGAAATGGCTTCTGAGGGCCTTCACTGTTTTTGGTTGAGATTGACACACCTACTCCTTGTACCCCTCTAGCCACCCCACTGTAGCTGGTGTGATGCAATATTTAATTAGTTTCACACTTTTGCCATCACTTTTCCTTTTTTCATTTATTGCTACTTTCAAAATTTGCTCCGAGATGAAATTTACTGTACAAGGTTTTTAGCCTGGGAGCAAAACACCTTATGAGTTCCTATAAAATAAAACAACTGTACAGTTCGAAAATTGACGTGTGCTGGTCAGGCATTTGGTGCTGCTTTATTGCACATACAGCCCTCTGGGAAAGTGCTGCCACAGACAGGGACGTCCCCTAGCTAGCTCGAAGACATGTTCAGCAAAGGTTACAGTGGCACAAGCATCCCACAACCTGGCAGCATCGCCCCTGCCAGTGTCTCTTCCCTGATCTGAAGGGAGTTCACTCCTTGGCCTGTTTGCAAAGACTTGCGAGAGTAGAGCTGTGTGTAAATATCCCATTGAAAAGTGAGATGGATTCCAGTGTTGCCTGGTTCTTAGGTTCTGTCTACAGCTCTCTATATAGTAACTGTTCTATGCATGCAGGGGCCTCTTGGTGTTTTCTTGTCAACAATGGCGAAGCAGCAAAGCAAGGATCCTGGGTTAAAGGAGAAGTTTAAGAGCCTCTTAGGTCTGGGACCATCCCGGGCTAGTTCCAAATCATCAGAGGGCAAGCAAACAGAGTTTATCATCACTGCAGAAATACTCAAGGTAAATTGTTATAGGGTTTGAGGACTGAGTTTAGAATATGAGCTGAGATGAATGGGCGATGAGCACAAAAATGGAGGGGGTGTGACTTGGTGGTTAAAGCTGGAGACAGGGAAACGGGACCCCTGAGTCCTATTTCCAGCTTTGCCACTGACTCCGTTTGTGACCTAGGGCAATTCACTTATCCTACTTGTCTCTCAGGTCAATCATAGATAAAATGGGGATAAGGTTAAGTACCTCATAGCATTGCTAAGTCTTAATTAGTTGACATATCTGGGTAGTTTGAGATGCCTGGCTGAAAGGCTCTGTGTCAGTGTAAAGTGCTATTATATTAGGCTAAATTAGAGCACACTTTCCATTTCTCCCTCATCCTGTCATCATTCTACATGAGCTTTAACCTGCTGATGTTGGTTACAGCTTCATTTAAGTGCATCTCTGTGGGGGTGACTAATGGTTAGGCTCTAAAAACAATTTTTAGACAATGTGGAGCTAATTTGATAATGATCCAAGTGGTCATTTTGAGAGCTGGAGAGGGATGTTTCTGATGAAGAAAGGCAGAGCCTGGGTTATCTTAATAATTTCCATTCTTCTTTTCAGGAATTAAGCGTAGAGTGTGGATTAAATAACCGGATACGAGCGATCAGTCAAATCTGTGAAGTAGCAAAAACCAAAAAATTTGAAGAGGTATGTTTGCTGTCAGGTGTAGGGTAAATGTTAGGAGGATTGAGATAAGCTTTAAGCAACAGCCTTTGACTTCTCTTGTAACAAGACACTTAAGTAATTTGGCCTACCTTTAACATTGTTATAATTGTTGTAATCCAGAAAGTTATATCTTGCATTTTTATTGTTCTGTACAAACCTATAAGAAATCAATGATCCTTGCCCCAAAGACCATTGAAACAATTTAACAAGTGTAGTGGAGCATTCTCCGTCACTGGCAATTATTAAATCAAAATTAGATCTTTTTCTAAAAGACATGCTGTAGTTCAACACAGAATTATTTCAAAGAACTTCTATGGCCTGTATTATGCAGAAGGTTAGATGAGTTGATTACAGTGGTCCCTTCTGGCCTTAGAATCTATGAATCTGTATTCGTCTGATTTGGACAGTGGAAACATAAACTGTACAACAAAGAGCTCACACTCCAAAGCAAAGCAGAGAGAGCATCATTGAAAGGCTTTCCAGGACAAGTAGCTTTAAGAGGTGCTTAAAACGAGACACCAAAGTTATTATACCTGTTGTAGGGTAGTGGGATGCTGCTCTTGACTTAACCTTATTAGTAGCTGTTACAGTCCTGCAGGGAAGTGTCCGCTAGTTCCCTCTGACCTAGAGTTGCTCTACGAACAAACAGGCACTGAAATAACTTTAAATCAGCTTTTATTCACACTCTTAATTATTTCTGTGCAAGTCTCTGTGTTAGATGCTCTTTATATCAGATTGTCATGTTGGTTAAACTCAAAACAAAAGCATCCACACAGAGACTTGCATGGAAATAGCTAATGGTATGAATGAAGCCAGTCCAGTCATTTTGTTTATGTGTACGCCAACTTTCACTGGGCAGATGTGGCGCACAATTTCCACTCTGGCTATAGGAGAGGTGTGTGGAAGTAGCACTCAGGGAAGAGGGCATTAGGAAGCTGCGAGGCATGAATCTTGTTAACTCTCCCCAGCATGACTCGCCCCAATTCAAGAAGTGACCTTGTCGTAGGGGGAAGACCCCAGAACAAGCTTAACCCTGCTAACCATAGCTATCTAATAAACGGTGCTGTTGCTTTCTATGTCCACTTACAGCATGCGGTGGAAGCAATATGGAAAGTGGTAGCTGATATGCTTCAGCCAGAGCTACCAGCAGAAGCCAGACATGCTGTGCTTCACCTGCTGAAGGCCATCATTCAAGGACAGGTAAAGGCTCCCCCTTCCAAATAAGGCTTGCACAGAGCAAGATGAATAGCACTGGCTGGCTGCCTCCTGCCATTTAAATTCTTCTCATTCTCTATCTTAGTCCAGCTCAGTGAACAGGAAGAGCTTAGCATTCAGTTTGATTAATTCTCTTGGCTCTCAGTTTAACCTTTTTTCTCTTTTAATTGGGGAGGCATTTTGTACTCCTGAAAAAGGGAGTGTTTGCAGTGGCTGAATTCAATCACAGTGCAGCAGGCACAGTATAATCTTTGCCTAGACAGCTGTGTCAAGCACGTTAATCCTGACCTGCAGCATCCCTGCGATGGCAGGTACGCTAGTCATCGAGGCAAATTCTGTACATGAGCCTTTTTCTTCAGTCTGATCAAGTCAGGCTCTATGAATCCTCAAGCTATTACAGCATCCCACTGAGCAGTGCTGTCTGTAGCATTTCCTTTTCAAGTCCTGGAATTCGTGGTCTGGCTGTTGCGACGTGGGCCACTTTCTGCATCTCTGGGGTTCTGGGCCTGATGAACGTTGGAAAAGCTGTCTGGGGTTAGCAGTGACAGCTTGATAAATGTCTCTAAGAGGCTAAGGAGAACTGACTGCATTCGCAGCAGACCATGGGAAGATTTTCAGTAGACACTCACACAGCCCAAGGGGGGAAAAGGTTGCTTTTAAAGTGTGATAACATTCTGATAGTTTCCTAATCATGGTCTGTAATAAGTCTAGTTTTCAGTTTCTATTGTATCTCACACTATAATTCTTTCTCCTTTCAGGGTGAGAGACTAGGGATCCTCAGAGCACATTTCTTTCAGGTTATCAAGGATTATCCTTCTAATGAAGATTTGCATGAACGGCTTGCAGTGTTCAAGGCTCTCACGGATAATGGAAGATCCATTACTCACCTGGAGGAAGAATTGGGTGAGTGCTGCATACAAATGCCGAGGGTTGCTGTTGTCTTCAGATTCTGGCATAGGATTGTCCGAAAGCCGTTGTTTTAAAATCATGCTGAAAAAAGCTTCATGATGCTGGTTTTACCTCTTTAAAATAAAATTCCATGACTTTTCTATAAGGCATAAAAATTATGTACTATTCTACATTATTGTGTAAAGTTTTAGGGTACAAATTCTCCCATGCCAGTGTGATAAACAGTTTTATAGTAGTGACAAACCTCTGGATGTTCTGCATCTGTGAGTTTGGGGAGTTTTCTTAATTTTAAACTGTTGCCTGTTTATTTTTGGAGGGTTTTCTGTTGTTGCCGTCTTGTGGCAAACTTAATACAACCCATCCGAAGTTGTTTTACATCTGTAATGTGGTTTGGTCCAGGCAAATTTAGCAAATTCATAAAAATGTGAATTCAATGCATGTGGCAGTTTATAGCCAGATAGGCAAGTCAGTTGTAAGTAGCAGCTAAGAAGAGTGTGATAGATCAAATAGCAGCCTTGGTCAATCGACCCTCACTCTTTATTATTGCCTTCTAGGGAGCAGTTTGTGTAGCTGGAAATACATCAAAGGACAGATCTCTTTTTCAGCAAGTAGGGCCAGAAGGAAATTTGCAGCATTTTTGGATTGAAACCATGTTGTAACATCACCACTTCCTTCTCCTTTAGCTGAGTTTGTCCTGCAGTGGATGAATGTCGGGTTGTCCTCAGAATTCCTTCTAGTTCTAGTGAACCTGGTCAAGTTCAACAGCTGTTACCTGGAAGATTATGTTGCTGATATGGTCCAGTAAGGTTAAACTACTAACACTTATTGTTTCTAAATTGCTGTGCAGAGTTTGTGGATAAATTCAGTGGTCTAAATTTTCAACAGACCTCCAGGGGTATCTGTTTGCATGTGCAAATCTGGGTTTTGTGCACACAGATAGACCAGTTGGGTGACAAATGACCCAGCTAGCCTCGGAAAGTGTGCTTTGAGGGGGGGAAAGGGTATCTGTTGAAATAGTATTGGTGTGGCTGTGGTCGGAAAAGTGATTAAAAATGGCACCCAGGTGTTTTTATTTCAGAACACAGGTGGTTGTCAGAGCTGACTTTTCTGGCAAATGTATTCTTTTGCTGCTATTAGCTGTTTTGGCTCTGAAGAGTTATGGGAGAACGATCCTGTTTCTGGCTTATGTGCCTGTCACCAGAATAGTTCAATAGATTCCAATTGCAGGGCCAATTTCTGCCCAGAATTATACCTTTGTAACTGCACTGGAGATGGTGGGGTGGGGTGGGTGTATGTGAAGGTAGAACTTGGCTGGCTTAGTCGTCATAGCTCAGTGATGCTTAAACCTGAAAGAACCCATCTCGCTTTTCCAAACCCAGAACTGAAGATGCAGGGGTGACACTTTAGAAACCTGTTTGTGTAAATCAACCAAATTGATATGAAAGCAATGAAACACAAATATGGAGTCTCTTGATGTCATGTTTACTTACCTTTCAGAGTAGAACTCTCCTTCACAGACCAGATTGTCAAAAGAGCTCAGCTCCCAGCCACTCCCAAAACCTGATTCTTCTTGTTGGTACTGAGCACTTTTGAAGATCTGTCCATGAGAACTTAAACAGTATAATGCAATACACCAGCTCTTATGATATTCTGATCTATAAACCTGGGTTAAATTACATAGTGCTCAATCCCCTAGTTTGTATAGGAGATTAACTTGACCATATTCTCTTCACTAGATTTATATACTCGGGACCCTGGTACCCAGCTGTATTTAATGAATAGTAATGGTAGTGCGATGTAGCTTAAGTGCAGCTGCAAACTAGCTATTCAGAAAAGGGCTGGTGACACTAAGCATGCTCCCAGAAGTATTATCAACCGAGCCACAGTCAGGAAAGCAACAGGGCAAACTTCTACACTAACCTAATTGTGTTAATTTTGGCCAATTTTTTTTGGTCATTTGTTAAATTTGATTAAAATAAACATATTTAACTACGTTTTCCTCCAACAGTATGATCTGCCTACTGTGCATTCAGACATCATCATCGGTTGACATAGAGGTCAGTAATTGAAGCCTCTTCTAATATCGATTACATTCTATAGAACTGATCCATTACAGATCAGGCCACTTTTGAATAGCTAGGCCAAAACTCTCTAGGGTTCCCAGGGATTTTCTTCCTTCAGGGAAAGCTGCTGTAGCAAAGTGTGGAGCTTACTATATTGTTGTATGTTGGGTGGAGAGAGGCATGATGACTTAGGTGTCTGAGCTTAGAGGTGGGAACCAGGATATCATGAGTCGCAGTCCCAACTGGGCAAGTCACTTATCCCTCTCTTACTCCAGTTTCACCCCCTGTGAAGTGAGGACAGTAAAATATTGTGAGGATTAACTAACTCTATAAAGCACTTTGGGGTCGTGTAAAGCACTGTACAGCTACTAAGTTATTAATTCAGTCATAAAACATTGGGACAAAGGAACCTGGATGATCTTGCTAAGGGATTTCATTCACTATTTAACAATCCTTGTCATGGTTTGGTTTACATCCTGAACTGATGTATCCCTATTGACTTCTGAGGAGTTTTGTGGCCGTAAGTCAGGACAGTTTAACCTGCTGTATTTCAATGCCACGTCAAGGGAGAAGTGAGTAACCATTGTGCTTTTCACCCCCACAAAGGTCTCCCTGCAGGTCCTAGATGCTGTGGTTTGCTACAACTGCCTGCCCTCGGAGAGCCTCCCGGTATTTATCATCACCTTGTGCCGCACCATCAATGTTAAGGAGCTTTGTGAGCCATGCTGGAAGGTCAGAATTCTTTTGTTTCCCTGGGCATGAGTTCATGTACCATGCACAGTTCTGTCTCATTAAAGCTATGTTGTTCTGGATATTAGTATGTTAAAAATCTAGACTCCAGTTACCTTTATTATGATTATAATAGTTCTTTGAGAGGAGATCAGAGCATATACCACACTTCTCTAGTTTATTAAATGCTGCACTATCCATTATTAAATTGCGTATGTAACCTCTCTTGACTGACTGGACCCTGAAGCTGTATAATGACCTACTGAAACCTTCTCTGAAAATTCTCTAATACTTGCTTTTTAGCTTATGCGCAATCTCTTGGGAACCCATTTGGGGCACAGTGCTATATACAACATGTGCCGCATCATGGAAGACAGGTATGGAATGTCATGCTATTAAATTCTTTTTTAAGAAAAAGCTCAGTGTTGCTTTGACTGAAATAAATGACGTACTGATTCTAATGGGAACAGGAGCAGACCCAAAATTTCATGTGTGGTATAGCGGTTAGAAATTGTGACTGCTTTGTGATTTTGGACAAGTTAATTAACCTTTCTATACCTATGTTTCCCCATTAGTAAAATGAGAACAGTGCCTAAATGGTTAGTCTTCATGGTTTTAAGTCCTTTAAGATGCTCTGATTTAGAAGTACTAAGTATTGTTCGTTTCCCTTTGCATGAGTCTTGTACTCTAAAACTAAACCTGCTGCTATAGTGTGATCTAAGAAAATCTTGGCTTACCTTCTGCACCCTGTCTTAGAGCTTACATGATGGATGCAGCATTACTGAGAGGAGCAGTGTTCTTTGTCGGAATGGCTTTGTGGGGTGCACACAGACTGTATTCTCTCAAGAATTCACCTACGTCAGTGCTGCCCTCATTCCTCAAGGTAAAGTGGTACTTGGGAGGAACTTTTATATTGTGATAGTGCCTAGGAGCCTCAGTCGTGGACCAGCACCACATTTTGCTAGGTGCTGTGTAAACTCAGAACAACAAGACAGTTTCTGCCCCTAAAGAACTTCCAATCTAATTATAAGACAAAAGCCAACAGTTGGATAGAGACAGATGGGGGAACACATGAAACAAGGAGGCAATAGCTAGTTCAAGCTTAAACTGATACTTCGTTTGGGAATATTTTACTGATCCACATAGCAAATTCTTGAATTTTTCATAGTTCTGTAGAAGGGACCATTAAAACATCAAGCTGACTTTATTTAACACAGGCCATTAATTTCACGCAGTTACCCCATAACGTGGGTTAGACCTAAAGCATTTCAGTCCTCAGCAGAGTGAACTGTTGTGTGCACCGGCAGAGGGCTGGAGACACTGAGGTACCACAAAAAACATTTTAGACATTTTAGAGAGCGAAAAAAATCCTGTCCCTGCTTCAAGTAGATTCCAGTCTACAGCATACAAATGCAGGGAGAGGGGACAAAGTCAGCATGAATGAAAAGTGAAGTGTGGCACTTTTTTTTTAATTAGTGCCAGGATTTTTTAAATGGAGAGACACCCTGAGGGGAGGATTAAGATTTATGAGCTTGTTGGCAGAAGTGCCTGTTAATGGAAACTGCAGCTATTTGAGAAAAGGCTGAAGTGTTCGACCGGCTGGGTGTTAGTGATGGAAGCTGTACTGTGATCACTTCTCCTCTACCAGGGCACTTATTAAACCCTTGGTGCGATATTAAATTGGGAGTAGCCTGCCACCTTTCCTGCCCTCTTCTGTACTTTGGGAGGTGGCAAGGACATTTTTGTAATGGATTTTAACCACAGCAAAGGGAATGGCGTTAAAGTTCCCTTATTGGCTAGCCATGCTGTATGTTTGATCTGTAGATTATGCTTTAGGCAAGAGAGAGTCCCTGAAACAATATTAGAAGTTTCATATAATGGGCTTGGTTTGAGTGACCAGATTGAGTGGTCTCATTACAAAATCCTACTGTGTCTTCAGCATTTGGGGACCTTTCAGCCAAACTGCGAGAGCTGGTATCACTTTCTCCAGCCTCATATTCCTGTGGAACCAAGTGTGCATTTTAACATCTGAGTTGCACCTGTTGGGAATACATTATTGTGCTTATAAAATGGCCATCTTTGATCGGCTTTTGCAGCTGTAGCCTCAGACTTCGGGCTTGTCTATCCTTGAAACGCTACAGTGGCCGTGCTGCAGCAGTGTCACTGTAGCACTTCAGTGTAGACATTTACTACAGCGACGGAAGGGGTTCTCCTGTCACCGTAGTTAAACCACCTCCCGAAGAGGCAGTAGGTAGGTTGATGGAAGGATTGAGCCCTTCAAACTTCTTAATATGTAGGATGTTGATCAACTTCAGTTTAAGAAGGTTACAGATCATTAACTGACCTGAGGAACTTGTGTTCCAGGCCATGACTTGTCCCAATGCAGTTGTATCATATGAAATAGTCCTGTCCATAACCAGATTAATCAAGAAGTATGGGAAGGAGCTGCATGCTGTCACTTGGGATATTCTTCTGGATATCGTTGAGCGATTACTCCAGCAGCTACAGGTAGGTATTGAGCCAAATCTTGATATATGTTATAAAAATGTCTTGTAGGAAGTATTTTGGTTTATAAAATGGTCTTATTTTTTAGTACTGAAAAGCACTCTACAGCTTCTGCTTTTGATGGGGGGTAGCATGTACCCTGCCACAGCCTATAGACTTGGTGTCTGACGCTGGGGCTCCCCCGTCAGTGGAAGCTGTGCTTGTCATGGAGATGGTGAGGTATTTGGTGTTGAAAGGGAAGAGGACTGAGTGTGGGTCTGGCCTAACTTCTGACTCTAGTACTTCTCAGCCAGCACTCTTATTTCAATTGTGACATACTTTGTAATGAAAAAGAAACCATTTAGAGCGGCCTTGTCTGTGTTTCAGAGTATAGAGAACCAGGATTTGAAGTCCATTGTACATGCTCTGTTGACTACTGTAGAAGAACTCTGTGACCAGAATGAATTCCATGGGTCTGAGGAGAGATACTTTGAACTGGTGGAGAGATGTGCTGATCAGAGACCTGTAAGACCTTCTCCCCCATCTCAAGTCAATACGGCCTACTGTGGTTTTTTTCCCCTTTTAAACCTCCTGGAAATGTTTCTCCGTACTACAGTAGTGTCTAGAAGCCCCATCCAAAATCTGGGGTCCATTTTGGGGGACATGGTATGAACGCATAATAAGGAACAGTCCCTGTCCCAAAGAGCACAAGAGACCCACAGGAAACATTCAATATTCCTATTTTACTGAGGTACAGGGATAGTAAGTGGTTTGCCCAAAGTCACACAGGAAGTCTGGCAGGGCCAGGAATTGAACCCAGAACTCCAGAGTCCCAATCTGAGTGCCCCCAAGACCATCCTTCCTCTTATTGTTCACATCAGTATTAAATTTTTATCCCATACAACCAAGGGCGGCGGGGGTCATAAAATAGCACACATTATAAAGCCACAGTGAAGACTTCACAGCCCCTTGAAACCTGTTCTTGGAGGGAGGGGAAGGGAGATGCATGCACAGTATGTAAGCACGGGACCATTCTTACATTTTCTTTTAAAGGAATCTTCTCTACTAAACTTAATAACGTTCAAAGCTCAGTCTATTCACCCTGCCAAGGATGGCTGGATTCATAACCTGAAGGTGTTAATGGAGAGGTTCTTCAGGTAGGAAACTGCAGCTTTAAAAAGAAAAGGTTGTTTCAATGTGTGTGCAGCCTGTTTAATGAACTGTCTGTGTTAAAACAATCTAACTCTCTGGATCTCTTTAATGTTAGTAATGGCTGCTGAAATATGGGGGTGATTCCAGAATGGAGGATTTGCTTTTTGTCCAATCAACAGAACAAAAACGTCCAACTAAGGCTTATCATCCTTCTTTTAAGAAAGTGGAGGGTGGCCATTGGCTGCTTCACTTCTCTAATTACATCTGTCCTGTGCTCCATTGAGTGGCAGTCTTCCTTGGTATCAGAACTACAACCCTACCTCCTAATTATCAGTAATGCTTTTGATTTAACAGTGTCCGGTAGTATGGGGTTCTGCAATGGTAGTTTCCCAGAACATGCTTTTGTATTGTAGAACGATCCCCTGATATAGCAATCCAGAGCTTTTGGCTCCTTTTAATAAATTAGGATAAAGACCACTTCATCCCTGTGTACGTGGTTCTAAAGTTGTGGCACAGAGTCTCTCTCCCATTCACACATGCTCTCCCTGGTTGACTCTTTTTAAGTTTTGGCGATGGATACGGCTGCCCATGTGCTGCAACAGGAGCTCTTTTTTTTGTAGACAGCCTCCAGTTTTTTCTTGATGGTAGCACCTTGTCTGCTTGGTGTTGCAACTTCATATGCAGAGAACATTCGCTGAACGTTCACATGGCCTTCGATTGTAACGTTTTTAACCGAGAAAAAAGGGAGTTTGTCACAACATGCTCTCTGTCCTCCCCTTAAACTCTTTTGTCCATTTTGGGTTTGTTTTTTCCCTTTTAGGAACGAGTGCCGTAGTGCAGTTCGGATTAAAGTTCTGGATGTCTTGTCTTTTGTCCTGAGCATTAACAGACAGTTTTATGAGGTTTGTATTTTATTGATATTTAGTTGCGGTGTTTGCATTTGAGATCTGGAATGGGTGGTAGAAATGTTTTAATGATGCTTAATCGTGTTCGTTCTTCAGGCCTAATTTCTGCAATTCTGAAGAGTCAGTCCAACGGTTCTGAAAATGTAGGACACTGTAATTAGGTTTCTTTGCAATGTGACTGGAAGGACTTGCCTATTAAATGCCGTCCATAGCTGCGTTTTTTAAGTCTGTTATCGGTTTGGTGTATATATAATGGGAGTTGATATTAGCAGGTCTATTTTGACAATGTGCATTTTTAATTTTCACCTTGTGCATCTTGTGGATACCTTCTTTCCCTATCCTAAGGTTTCCCAGAGAGGTTGTCAATTCCATTCATTTTACTAAAAAAAAACAAAACTTTTTTTTTTTTAGTGTTGGGGATGGGAGATTTAATCTGGTTTGGATAGAGACAAAGTTTAGTTTGTACCAATATGAGGTCAAGATATTATCTGACATGAGTGGATTGACTCTATTCAATTCTGTCTTAATTGAAATCCAAGATGGTAGGCGCTGTGACAGAGCAGAGACCATTGATTTGCTTGTTAACTCAAAGGAATGTCTGCTCAGTGTGTCTGATGCAAGGAAAGTGGAAGAGGCACTGCTCAGATTCCTCCAAGTTCTGTTAAACTGGCTACCGCCTCTTTGTTTCCTGCCTCTTTGAAAAACAAGGCCTGTGAATCCCATGTGAATAAGGTCTGTTAAAGTTGAGCTACAACGCCTTTGTAGATCGATAGAGACCTAAGCTGCTGAGTCCAAGTTCAACAATAGTCTAAATGTTTGGAGAGATGACCTAGAAAGATATTTAAATAGGCTGGAGGAAGAAAACCAGCAGACTAAACAACGAGCTAATGAAGACTAAAGCGAGTATGACCTCGTGATTCTTTGATCATGGATATACATTTTGTGTTAACTCGCTAATAAGAGTGAGCTGGGAGACATTTTGCTGAACAGCCTGTCCTATTACAGGAGGAGCTGATTAACGTAGTGGTGATCTCACAGCTGGCACATATTCCAGAGGATAAAGACCATCAAGTCCGGAAACTGGCCACTCAGCTATTGGTGGACCTGGCCGAGGGCTGCAACACGCATCACTTTAACAGCTTGCTTGATATCATAGAAAAGGTGAGGCTTCGCTTGCTCAGTAGTGACACTTCCAATAACTTCGTCTCCATCTCTTATCCAATCCCTTTACTGGAGAACAAGGAAGGTGAACAGTTAATTATATATATGATCCAGGGGGGTGCTGTGTAGGACTCCTGGATTTTGGAGGAAGTCGGAGCTCTAATGAAAAGCATAAAGGTGCTTTGGAACCAGCTCTGCTAACGCACATCCAAGCTAATCTACAACATTAGGAGACTTTCAGTGGGACCATTTATTTTGTGCCTTTCTGACCTATTGGCATGGAATTAAGTTGGTGTCTCATTGTGCCTGATGTGGGTTTTAAAGGGCATTTCTCCTTCTGTTTTTAAAAGGTGGCTGCACGTTCTCTTTGGGCTCCTGTTGATCTGGAGGAGCGAGACTTTCTATCTCATTCTGCTGCTTTAGAGGATGTGAAGACAGCTGTTCTAGGCCTCCTGGTAATTCTTCAGGTAACACTGTGGAGCATTTAAAAATCCCTCCCTTAAAACAGTGTTCTCTAGGGCTTTGTTTACTGGCCAGTCAATTCCCAATAACAAATTCTTTCTCTTCTGTAACTTCATAGACTAGTTCACTTGTCCCACTCTTTAAACTAACAGAATAGAGGATATTTTAGCCATGGTTGGGTTAGTTCTATTCTTGACTCGGTACCTTGCATATGGTGTATTAAATATTAAATCTTTATCTACTAACAGCCGGTGTGTCATAAATGTGAATGCTTTGGTGATATGTTCCTAGGGTCCAGCTAGAAAGGAGCCAGAACTGGATTCTCAAATCTGAATCTTTTTGAATCCTAAACCCAAAGAAATTCAGGTCCCCAGATCCAAACCCACACCTGTGACTTTTTGGGGTCTGGATTAGATAAAAAATGAGAAGAGTTCTAATGTGACTGAAATTTCTGAGCAGAAATCTCACTAATTCAGTTGCTATCTTGGGCAAAAACTACCCAGATTTCTTGTATTGCCAGACACTCACCATTCAAGATGGTGGAAATTCCACAAGAACAACTTAAGTGACTTTAGCCTGTCAGGATCCAAACACCGTTTTCTCAGGCCGTCTCAAAGCCTGCCCTGCCCTTTGTTTGTTGACGTTACTAGCAGCGTCAGTGGGGTATAGCGTTATACCTCCAAGTAACGTCTTTCTTGGGTAATTCATAAATTAAAGGTCAAACTTGCCACTCTAACAGTTTTCATAGAAATGTCAGTGTTCATAATGCGCACGTGCTGCATTCACTTAAGAGTAGGAAGATGGATCTGTTTGGGAATTGTGTGTATGTGTGATCCCCAGGATCCTCTGAGGCAGGCCGGGGTGGCTTCTTCCTGTGCCCCAGTGGAGGGCTAACTCTTCAACCTATTCTGCCCATTGCTCCGGAGTCTGCACAAAGGGTCTGTACAGAACCATCTGTTCGTGTTGGCCTCAGGAACAACTCACAGTTGCCTTTCTTTGTACGTTTGATGCTGATTGACCAAAGATGGGCTAATCTGTTAACAAGTAAACCTTCAGTTTGTGTCTTGACTGTTGTTCTGTGCCTCCGTAGACGAAGCTGTATAGCTTGCCTGCCAGCCATGCCACTCGGGTGTATGAGATGCTTATTAATCACATCGAACTCCACTATAAGTACGTTTACCGCCTCCCGATTGCCAGCAGCATCAGATTGCAGGTATGGATAGTCTCTCTCCTAACACTATGATAGAAGGAGGGGTTGAACTAATGCTTTAGTTGGGTAGAAGATGGGGAGTTTGTAGGAATTTTATTACTGTGTACTCTGCAGCATACCTCTGTAGCTGTAGAACAACCAGTGCAGGAGTAAAATGTTAGTTAGCTGATGGCACTGTGTATAATAAATTCCATAGCAGTTGAGTTCAGAGGGTGGGAGCCCCTACAGAATCAGCCCCAATGCAGAGCAAATCTTCTTGCTGGCCAGGAACAACAGCAGATTGAGTGGTGAGAAGCTGGGGGAATATTCCATCAGCAGAGGTTTTGAGTCATTCCAGAATGCAGTGAGAAATCTTCTCTCTTGCAGGCATTTGACTTTCTGCTGATGCTTCGAGCAGACTCCCTCCACCGCCTTGGCCTTACCAACAAGGATGGAGCAGTGAGATTTAGCCCCTACTGCCTCTGTGACTTGGTGTATGTTTCTCATTGCATTGTAGTACCTTTGAAACCGTGACATTCTCATGTGTGTATTAATAGTCTGTCACGACCTCTGTACAACTCTTCTCAATCTCCCAAATTCTGATCAGCAGTTATCAGACCACATTCATAGTTATGGCTTGTGGGGGGTGTTCCTCTAGTAAATAACTTCGGAACCAGTCCTGCAAATCCTTGGCATGCAGAGCTCTCAGGAGCCTCAGAGTTCTGTGTATTGGAGGCTTGGGATTTACGTAGCTACTCTGCAAAAGTTTACAAATCTGTTGTTTGCAATTTCCTGCCAGGAGACTGAGAAATCTGGTTTTACATTAAGATGTGGTACAGTGATTTGTAGAAATGTTGCTATTCAAGCTGCACAGCCTAGTCTGGTAGTAACTGACTCTTTAACTTAACCCTCTTAACAGAGGTATCTCTGAAAAGGAACTTGGAGAAGCAGCCTTTGTTGTGGATAATAAAGTGATGCATGTTTCTGACTAGTTGGCTTGGTCACTTCCCTGAAATCTGTTGCTTTGCATATGCATTTCTCATCTTGCTTTTGTGTCTGGTAATGGCTACTGAAACGCTGACCTGGTTTGTATTTCCATGGCATAGAGAACCAGAGAAGAGGGTGTCTGAGAAAAAGCCTGCTGGGACCCTCTCCCCTCCATCAGGAAGCCCCAATGTTTCTTCCCAGAATGCCACTCTTCGGATGGGCTACTTGCCCTACTCACTGCTCTTCCGAGTCCTCCTGCAGTGTTTGAAGCAAGTACGTTGATGAACTCAGTCTGCAGTGGAGTTTTGCACATAAATTTGCATGTTTAAAACTCAAGCGTTCGGAATGTTAATGCTGAAATGTTCTGGAATGTCAGCTTTTTATTTCCTTTATGCCCAAAAAACTCCCACTGAATTTTTCTTTAAATGGATATTTCTTGTGGAAGATCATAACACTCATTACACTAAGAAGCAGGAATAGAGCTTTTAACTCATCCACTTGTGGTGGCTGATTAAACTGCATATGTAGTGCTGAGCCTAATCTGTTTACTCAAGGCTTTAAAAATTGTCTGATGGGATGCTTTTTTGAAAATACATAAAACAAAACCATGCATGAATCTTATCTCAAAAGTATAATCTTTGAGACTTACCCACCATTTCACAATATAGCCAATTAATACACTGTTGTGCTTTATTTTTCTTAAAAGATAATTAATTATATTTAAACCTAAAATGTGACCGATCTGTGTTTTAAAATGATCTAGCAATCAGTGTTATCCAGGTTGCCCAACACCAGCTGAGGGTATCTAAATAGCTTCTTGAAATCCAGAACTTTCCATCCAAAAATTTGTGTGTGATCCTACAACTCTTCAGCCACCAGGAGGAGCACAAGTAAAACTCTTCCTAAACCAAGCAGACCAATACTGGATTCTGCTTCACAGGAAATAAGGGTGAATTTTTTTTTTCATTTAACAGAGGCGAAAAGCCAGTAGGAAAAATGTCACCCTGCTTCTCAAAGAGGATTTAAAACTAATAATAAAACCCCCCAAAATTAGAAGTGCAACTTAAGTTGACAAACTGTTGACCATTAAGAAAAGGAGTACTTGTGGCACCTTAGAGACTAGCCAATTTATTTGAGCATAAGCTTTCGTGAGCTACTGCTCATCATTGCATCCGATGAAGTGAGCTGTAGCTCACGAAAGCTTATGGTCAAATAAATTGGCTAGTCTCTAAGGTGCCACAAGTACTCCTTTTCTTTTTGTGAATACAGACTAACACGGCCGTTACTCTGAAACCTGTTGACCATTAGATATTTGAGTATGGAAAGGAAATAATGAAGTGCATTAATGTTGGCTCTGGACAGCATTTTATTCATTTTTGGGGGGCCAGGAGTTGTCTTGAACTCTGGAATCACTTTTTTGTTTTGGCGGGTGGAGGAAACGTGTAGAAAAGGCCTGGGTCGGACTCTTTCTGCTTGTTTTCACCGTCTACTTGGAGATCTGTCCATTTTATGGCATCAAAATGTCTATGCTACATCTGAGCTAGAGGATGCAGTTGGGTGAAACCCTGGAAGCAGCCCATGCGTCAAATAAAAGCAGCATCTTTGCTAACTAACAAAGCTGGAGAAACAAGGATCACAGCAATAAATAACAAATCATTGTTTGAAGCGTGTTGGGCTTTATTTTCAAATTTAACATATAAATCATGCAAAGTTTCCCATAGAAAGTTATTTTCTTCCTTACTAAACTCTCTCCCCTTCTTTCCAGGAGACAGACTGGAAGGTGTTGAAACTGGTTCTCAACAAGTTACCGGAGTCTCTCCGCTACAAAGTGCTATTTTTAACCTCCCCTTGCAACCTTGACCAGCTGTGCTCTGCACTCTGCTCCATGGTAATAACCAGTGTGTCCTCCTGGGGTCTAGACACCACAACTTCACTTCTAATAGAAATGTGTTTGGTTTAAGGCTTCCTTATTTTATACCCTTTATTTTTGGGATTAATCTGTACCTCCTCCCCCCCTCACCAACAACGTGACCCCTTTCCTTTAGCTTAAAACTTTGTGTTAAGGATAATTAAATTCCTTTAGATATTTAACTGTCCATATGCTTCAATTGCTAAAGAGTATAGTTATAAAAATGTATCCATAAATTGAGTGAGTTTTAACGACACTTGAGCCTAAACCTAAACAAACTGACCTGCATGTAAGGCTTTGGGGTTCTAGGTGTATATAATGGTCTCCTGCAAATCCATTCCCCCACATTAAAACTCTGTGCAAGGTTAGCTAAGGGATTTATTTCATAGTTTTACTGTGAAGATTATGCTCCAAGTACAGCATCCAGATCCTAGTATGTATATGATTGAGCTCTGGGACCTGGAAGCTAGTATTGTTTCATAATGGGACGCTGTACTGCTCTTGTACGATGAAAATGTACTATGCCCAAGAAGACCTGAATTAAAAGGCATGTGAAACGCAAAGTACTCAAGCCCAGTGTGTAACTGATTAGCTTACAGACAAAAAGACAACTGAGAGGTTACGTGGCACTCCAGATGGGTTCTCCCGCAATGACATGCACCTGGCTGTCGTTCCAGTATTGACTGCATTGATATCTTACCATAATTACCTGGACAAAGCTAAACAGGTACTGTCAATGGGATGGGCTGTGGGAAGAGAAGTCTGAGTCTGTCTCCAATGTGCTTTCTAATGTGAGCCTATTTCAGACTTGGAGACTAAATGTACAGTTGCCCTGTAAGCATTTGCACGGGACATATAAAGAGGCAGTTCTGCCAGAAAACAACATACCCACAGTAAGTAAAAGTAATGTAGGGTGACTGTAACTGAGAGAAGTTAGTAAAACTCTATTCACATTGTGAGCTTTGTGCATTTAATAGCACTTCGTATAGTCAGTTTTATTGTTGCCATCCCCTGCATAGTCATTCTGTTCTTTCTCCCTGTCTGAAAGACCCTGAGAACCATCAGAAGGGAGCAGAAAAGCCTTAAATATTTTGTCCCTTTTTATTCTGTCAGAAACTGTTATCTTAAAATGGATTATTTCAAAAACTTCAAGATGACAAATGTTTTGTCTAAGATTTAGAGCCAAACACCTGTGACTTTTTTTTTTTTTCTCTTGAGATAGTAGTCTTTAATTGCTAGTGCATTTTTGGTAAAAATTCTTGTAGCTGCTGGCCCTAGCAATGCAGTTACCAACACACAACTAGCATTTTAGTATGTAGAAATGCTAGAGATTTGTTGTAGGTTAGTGGCAGATGGAGCCTGTTCTTATTTTATTATACTGAGCGTATTCTGTTCTATTCTTCTAGCGTGAAATGGTTTATTGCCTGGAACATGGCTTAATTTATCGCTGTGCAAACCAGTGCGTTGTGGCTTTATCCGTATGCAGCGTTGAGATGCCTGACATCATCATAAAGGCACTGCCAGTCTTGATAGTCAAGTTAACCCACATTTCTGCTACAGCAAACATGGCGATACCTCTCTTAGAATTTCTTTCAAGTAAGTTGCAGTGGGAATTGTGTTTTACCTGTGTTCTTCAGTGGCTGTGAAAAGGCTAACTGTATTATTTAGCATGAGTATCATCATCTTGGTTTACTTTAAGGTCAGATACAACTTGTTCTAGAGTTCACTGTATTTCTGGTAACGGTGCTGCAACTGCCATAAAATCTTAACATCTAGTCTCCTCTTGCTCATGTAACCCAGCTGCTCAGCCTAATGCACGTGTGCACTGAGAAAAAAGAAACATGCTTTACATATAAAAACATTGGAGAACTGGAAAATCTGGGGACATCTTTCCCTCCTTGTAACTTACTCCTTGCACAATAATATTAAGAGAATGTAATGTCACATTAACTTTCCTGTTGGCACCAAGTGGTTTAGAAAACGTTGCATGCTTCAGCTCAATCCTGAGTCAGTAACAAAGTGCTCTCATCAAGACTTCACAAATGATTTTCTTATTGACCTGTTTCAGCTCTAGCCAGGCTGCCTCACCTCTATAGGAACTTTGCAGCTGAGCAGTATGCTAGCGTGTTTGCCATCTCTCTGCCATATACAAATCCCTCCAAGTAAGTTTACGCATCTTTTTTTTTTTTGTTGTTTTTCTCTCCTTTTCCCTATTTGTAAATTGGGGAAAATGAGACTGACTTACCTTTGTAAAGTGCTTTAAGATCTACAGAGGAAACATATAATTGTGTGTGATACCTTTATATATGGTCTTGTTGCTGAGGGAGGGCCATATTTAGCTTCAAGACAAATAGTGCATGTTGCTAATTGCACTCTAGGTTCCTTTCCCCCTTCAACTTACAGTAGTATTCTCTTCCACATCTCTGTAATATTAGAATTGAACTGCATCTCTTCTGAAAATGTGTTCAGATTGCACAACTAAACTATTGAAATCTTCCCCTGTTCAGGTTTAACCAGTACATCGTATGCCTGGCACACCATGTGATCGCTATGTGGTTCATCCGATGTCGCCTGCCCTTCCGGAAAGACTTTGTTCCCTACATTACAAAGGTAACGGCTAATGCTGGATCTTACAATACAAAGGGTGCTCTGAGAACTGCAATCTGTGGGTATTATTGATGTCAATTTACAGAGATTCTATTTTACATCAAAATAACTCACCTGTACTTATTAATACATTAGAATTTCAAAATCAAATGTAGCTCTTGAGAATTGGCTCATGGCATGTGGGCTGCAAATACCAATGGTTTGAACCATTATCTGTGTGTCCAAATTGGCAGGGCTTGCGGTCAAACGTCCTCCTCTCATTTGATGACACCCCTGAGAAGGACAGTTTCAGGGCTCGCAGTACAAGTCTGAACGAGAGGCCGAAAAGGTAAATTGTATTCCGTTCCAGTTGGGGCTATGGGTAGCTCTTCATTAGGAGCTGTTTAAATGCCAAATGCTTTCCTGTGTTTTGTGGAGAGAACTATCTGTGTCCTTAAAGATTCTGTGTAACCTTTCTGATAACCGGAATGTTCTGTATTAAGACACAGTCTGAGTTGTTGTTAAACCTGAAGTCAGAATGAGCGGGTGGCTAATGGTATGTATTTGTACTAAGACATGAATGGTTGCCCCCATCCACTTCTGCAGAATGTAAGCTTACATTCTAAAAATAATACTGTCAGCTGAATGTGAATCAACACAGTGCTGGCTATAAAAATAGTGAGAGGGATGCATGCTCTGTTCATCTCCGTGGTTTGTTAATTCTGCATCTTAATGATAGTTTAACAGTGGATGCTTAAATGATTTCATTGCGGATCATTTTAATAGCAATGTGTACAAACTGGAGCAGTTGGGTGGATTATGAGAGCCACCACTTTATTTTTGCCCAGTCTAAACTCTGGTAGATCCAGAATCTGACCTATTGCTGCTCTATAATTCTGTGAAGAAGAGAGTTCTGGATCTCTGATCCCTTCTGAAAGGAAAGAAAACTAGAATGACAAACCAGTCTGTCCTGGAAAGTTTCTATATGGCAGCAGAGTCTAGATTTCAGTTTCATAAGAGGAGAGGAGGTAGCGTCCACTTTTTAAAATATGTGTAACTAACAAGCAACTCACTGTAAAGTATCTTCACAAACCGATCCCACTAGGAAGGAGTGTTTTGAAATCAGTACTTCAATTCAGGTAGAACCCTGAAGTCCATTCAAGTATTAATGTTATTGGAAGCAGTCATTGATATTTTGAAGTACCATCTGCAGAGAGGGAAGGGAAGATGTAGTTTGGAAGTCACTCAATGTTTTGCAAAGGTGGCTAATCCAGTGGACTCCTCTTTGAGTTGGTTCAGTGAACTTGCTTCAGCGTTTCTCTACAGTGAGGCCATAGTAACATTGAAATCTCTGAGGAAAGTGCCTGTCCTTTAAATTGCAAGGTATAATAAGGATCTTGTAAAAAAGAAACACCATCCTCACCTTAATACCATAGCTGTAAACCCTGTCTTGTGTTTGCAAGTTAATATTCTCTAATCCTTCATCTCCTTGATTCTTTTTTAAAATTTGGAATAGGTTCTTTTGGGAAAAGAACCTTTTCCAATCTCTTTTTCCCCAAACCTACTTAATTTCATTGGGTTGGAATACTACTAATTCTGAAAGGCTGTTGCTCTTGTTAACATAATTGGATCAGCGTGGCTAGTTCTGCAAAATTCTCTTAGGGGATGCAAACTGTAATTGGATAGTAACATGGACTCCTCTGCAAACCCTTGTTTATGGAAGAAGTCCCAGTCAATGATGCTGTTTGTCTGAGTAAGGGTTTTCAGGATCAGGTCCATGGGTCTGACTTCATTGAGGACAAATTAGAAAGCTTAGTTCGTGTCTAGTGTCCCAGAGCCTTTTGGGAAAAGAACCTTATTCCTCATGCTTGTAATTACACACAAGCAAGGCAGGAGAAACTATTACTGGTTAGTCAAGGCACCTGGGTTCTGTTTCTAGCTTAATCATTGGCTCACTTTCAGACCTTGGGCAAGTCTCTTAACCTCTCTGCCTCAGTTTCCAGAGAGGTAAAACAAAGACCCTTGCCTGTCTCAAATGGATATTTTGAGGCTTAGTGTTTGAAAAGCACTTTGAGATCTCAGGATAAAGTCTCTATACAAGTCTTATTTAACGGTGATAATAATGCAGGAGAGCCCCTGGTTAGAGTAACAAAATGGGAAGTTGAAACAAGCCCAGCTCTTCAGACTGGAGAAACCTTGGTACCAAATCCGAGTGAAAACCTATTTTCTCTTCCCCAGTGCAGCGTAGTATTCCAACTATCATTTACATCAGTTTTTGTTTGTACTAATTTCATTTGTTTGTAGTGTTTGTTAAAATCTTGTTTTCAAAAGTGGTTTTTATGCTTTCAGCTCTGCCTGGTTTTATGTTTTAATTTTTCCTTTTTGACATTTTTTTTTTTTTTTGTTTTACATCACCCTCTGGGATTCCCCAATATTGACCCTGTGACCTGTGACCTTTCAACCTCCATCCCTACAATGATTTCTTCCCTTCCTGTGACCTGTGCAATTACACCTCTTTCGGGGTTTGGTGCTTCTTCACCTAGTAGTTTAAGAATAGCCAAAAATGCAAGGCAAGGCTTGAATAACTCTCCTCCAGTGAAAGAGCTGAAAGAACCCTCTGCAGCTGGTGCCTTCCGATCCCGCAGCATCAGTGTGTCAGAACATGTGGTCCGCAGGTAGTAACCCTTTAAAGGGGGAGAATCCAAGAGCAAATTTGCACTTGGAAACTTTGCTGCAAGGGTGGGTGGGGTCAGGGTGGGCTTGCATGCGGGATGCTTGCATGACCTTCAGAAAATAGAAATCGGGTCCCGTCTACAAAATATGCTTTGGAAAAGCTTCACGGAGGTCCTGTGGTTTACCAGTGCCGGTTGTGGTGGTGTTACATTGCCCTGTGCTTCGATTTAGAGGTGCTCTATTCACAAAAGCTTCTTTTATTGCAGAGTAAAGATTAAGGATAAAAAGGTTGCATTCTGTGCAAGTTTGAGTCTTTGTTAAACGGCTTTTAAATTACAGCCTTCCAAAGGCAACTTGAAGCACGGATGTCGCAGTTTTCTGCTAGGATTGTGTGCAAACTTTCCCTGCAAGGCGGAGAGAATGGTTCATATGATTATTGCTGGGAAAAAGGCACACAGAAGTCTGTTGATCTAAAGCAAGTCACCATCAATGCATTAATTTATCTAAGATAAATTACAAGATATTGTATCTAAGGGGCAAAACAGTGAAGGGCAGGCCTTACAAAACGGTTAATGTTTTCATGACCAAAGAAAATAGTTTGGTCGTTGACTCTTGATTTGGCCATATCACATCTTTTAAAAATTGTAAATCCTTTTCTCCTGTTTCTGGATTTGTCCCTTGAATATTAAATTGCTGGCTAGGAATATGATGGCTAGAAGTTTCTTTATCTGAAAATGAATGTTATTAGGCTACAGGAAATAAGCATCGTACTGTCACTGGAATTGCATTGCAAATATTTTCTGGTTTTGATCACATGTTTTGGGGGGAGGGACGTAGAAGTAACTATTGTGAAAAATGCATCTGATGCTTCAAAATCTAATGTCCCTATTAGTCTATTACAGTATATTACATGGTTCTCTTATATTTATATTTAAATTATAGGTAACAAAACATTTAAATAATTAGTATCTAATAATACCAAAGAAGTTGCTGCATAATATAAACCCAGCTGAGATGCAGCCAAATCTTTTTGCAAATGACTGTGTTAAAGGTATTCCTTATAACAAGTTCTGTAACACAGCCTGCTATTGCAATTGTTTCAAAATTGCATTGCTTAAAATACAATTACTTGAAGACATAATTGCTTTATATCAATGTACTAATTGTGTGCAAAGTGCAATTTTTTTGCCACTGGTTTAGCTAGATTTTACATAACTCTGAATTTTATTTCTGCAATTTAAAATCAATATATGTAACGCTACTGTTTGCCTTGCTGTTCTGCACCACATCCCTCCTAAAGCTGACCCTGCTCAAATTGCACAAATGTCAGCCATACTTCCATTTTTTTCTCAAGATGAGCTGCCAGTTCTGGGGTGACATAGCTGTCATCTTCAATGACTATATAATATTGGTGATTTGAGAATGATTCCGAGGAGCCCTGGGTTTGATATGTGTGGACGTAGTCGAACCTATTGTGGCATGTGCATGTATTGCAGATTGCTCCGTGGCTTAGTGCTGATCAGATGACATACTGTCTCTGTTTTGCAGTGTAACTTGACACACTCTAAACTCCGTCTCTCAGTAGGATACAGACATCCATCACTAGTTCAAGCCTGGGCTCTGCAGATGAGAATTCGATGGCTCAGGCTGATGACAACTTAAAAAACCTCCACTTGGAACTCACAGAGACCTGTCTGGATATGATGGCCCGATACGTCTTTTCAAATTTCACTGCGGTGCCCAAGAGGTGGGAGTTAGTTACTTGTTATGGAGTTAGCTATTCTTTGGCCTAAAGGTACGTCTCGCTTCATCAGCAGGAAATTGCTGGATCAAATTTCAGGTTCTTATGAGCACAGCAAGTCTCATATGCTTAACCCATCCCCTCTGGCTAAAACCTTCATTTGTTATACCAATAAATTAAAAACCAGCAGGATCTTATTAAAGGGGAAAAGGCAAAATACCACATTTATTGTGAATACAGAAAGAATCATAGTAAGCAGTTAGTTATAGTTATAACATTCCATTCAATCTCATATTTATTCACACATTCATTCATACACACAAACACAGCGGTTCTGCAAGGTTGTTATCATAGTTACCAGCCTTAGAGTTGCTCATGCCAAGCCACTGGCCAGGTGGCCTGGACATGAGGAGGGAGCAGGGCCTTTTCAGATGCTCATCTGATGCTCTTGGAAGTTGGTTTGCAGAATCGGACCCCCCCAAAGTTCTCACTTTCTAAAGTCCATTTTTATAGGAGTTTCTTCTTATGCCAGTCTATGGGAATTGCTTCATCATGCTGTTGCTGACAGATAGCACATTCCTGACAGCTTCGTGCTGCCAGATGTTATCTTGTTCTTTGGTTCTCCCATTCTTGAGGCTGTTGTGTGGATTCCAGTCTGCCCACCGGGGGTCCTCTGGTTATTTCCACTTGACACCTTCTTCAGCCGATGGACACTGGATTCTTAGGCTGGCACCTCCCTGATCATTCAGTTATTATCCACACCAAGCATCCATCCACATACATCCTCTATCTCTGTTTTAATCACAATTGTTAATACAACAAAAGGGCGGAGAGTCTCTGGGTGCTGTTTCTGTTGTTACAGAGTATTGCTTTGAGTCTCTCTCTGTGTGAATTGCTTTGAGAACAGACTCTGTCTTAGAATGTACTAACGCAATTAGCAGCTTGCAAGTTTCACACACAGAGGGAGAGAAACAGTACCAAAAACCAAGAGACCTCTTAATTAGTAATACATTGGAATTTAAACTATGGGGAATCAAACTCATTTGTGATTTTAATACAGAACTTCTTTAATATGATCCAACACATTGACTTAGCATGAAGTTTGGCAACACAAAACTGCCCTAGCGCCGTGGATCAAATCCTGTCAGGACTGCCTCAGCATTGAGCCTTTCCAGAGTAGATACATTGAAAACCGTTCAGTCTTTTTGCATGAAACCTTTAACAACCTTTCTGCTCTGTGTGGTTTTTGAAAACACCTAAAGCACTTTTCCTATGAGCAGAGGCTTGCTTCCAGTACGTGGGCTAAATTTCACCCTCCTCACCTCCCACAATGTAATGCAGTTTGCCAGATGACTATATTCCTTCCCATCAGAGACTGTGTGTCTGTGTGTGTTGTGTTTGGGGATCCTTCAGGATGAAAGGTGCTGCACAAATTGGAAACACTGAAGTTTTAGTCTAATTTGGTATCCTGGAAGGAGTTGTGCAGCAGGGATCAGCTGCATCGAGGCCAGGAATAAATTTGCAATGCTGTCTAGAAGCCAGAGAGGTAACTGATATTGGAGGCAGCGTGTCCTTCATCCTGATGGAGAATTTTTATGCTTTACCAGTTTTACCTTGGTGCAGCTTGCAAGAAATGTCATCATATAAATGCAGAAAGAGCAGGAATTTTTTCAACCCCAATGCAGAAAATAACTTCCCGGCTGAATCGCTGGTGTTGGGCGACATATGTGAGTTGTATTCACTCCAGACTGTATTTCTAGGTCTCCTGTGGGAGAGTTCCTCTTGGCTGGGGGAAGGACGAAGACGTGGCTGGTTGGTAACAAGCTAGTGACTATCACGACGAGTGTTGGAACAGGGACACGGTCATTGTTGGGCCTTGACTCTGGAGAGCTCCAGAGCAGTACAGAGTCAAGGTAAACGTCACTCTGATTTTAACATTCTTTTCCGTAATGAAGCCAGTTAAAAACCATTGTGTTAGAACTGATTTGAAGGTACTGTTTTGTAAATAAAAGGAATGATCACATTTGTTTGTCCGGTATGAATTATAACCCACTGTGTTACTAGTTTCAGAGTAGCAGCCGTGTTAGTCTGTGTTCACAAAAAGAAAAGGAGGACTTGTGGCACCTTAGAGGCTAACAAATTTATCTGAGCATAAGCTTTCGTGAGCTACAGCTCACTTCATCCCCACTCTGAACTCTAGGGTAAGATGTGGGGACCTGCATGAAAACCCCCTAAGCTTATTTTTACCAGCTTAGGTTAAAACTTCCCCAAGGTACAAATTATTTTACCTTTTGCCCTTGGACTTCATTGCTGCCACCACCAAGCGTCTAACAAATATATATCCGGGAAAGAGCCCGCTTGGAAACGTCTTTCCCCCCAAAATCCTCCTCAAACCCTACACCCCCTTTCCTGGGGAAGGGTTGATAAAAATCCTCACCAATTTGCATAGGTGAACACAGACCCAAACCCTGGGATCTTAAGAACAGTGAAAAAGCAATCAGGTTCTTAGAAGAAGAATTTTAATTGAAGAAAAAGTAAAAGAATCACCTCTGTAACATCAGGATTGTAAATACTTTATAGGGTAATCAGATTCAAAACATAGAGAGTCCCTCTAGGCAAAACTTTAAGTTACAAAAAGACACAAAAACAGGAATATACATTACTAGTTATCCTTCTTTTTCCCCTCCCTCCCCCGCCTTAGTTCAGACCCTGTTTTGCAAGTGAGACAAACTAAAGAAGCTCCAGCAAAGTTGGAATCTCAAGCTGGGCAGCAGGTGTGCAGAGGATCTCGCAACAGAGTCAGGTCAATGTCTGGTAAGCAGTCTCTGCACGTTTCTGTCCTTGCAACCATTATTGGGCAAGTCTGATCTGCGTGTCCAGTCTCAGACCTAAACTTAGGCCATGTAAAAAGAAAAGAGTGGTCTGATCACAGGACCCCGTACTTAGTATAAAGAACTAGAATGAGTAGAAGCAATGAATGCTGGCTTCCTGAATGGTTGATTTCTGCCTGCTGGTCTTAGCGGTTGTTTGTATGGTGAAACCTGCAGTAAAGCCATCTCTAGTAGCCAATCCCCCTGGCTTAAGAGTCCAATGTATACTTCTGCCAGGTTTTCAGCACAATTTACAGTTCATTCATGTGAGATATAGGGATCAAAGATGCTATCAAAGTGCACAGAACTATTGGGTCAGGAAAGAATTTTCCTCCAGGGCAGATTGGAGGAGGCCCTGAGAGTTTTTCGCCTTCCTCTGCAGCGTGGGGCACGGGTCACTTGCTGGAGGATTCTCTTCACCTTGAAGTCTTTAAACCATGATTTGAGGACTTCAGTAGCTCAGACATAGGTGAGAGGTTTATTGCAGGAGTGGGTGGGTGAGATTCTGTGACCTGCATTGTGCAGGAGGTCAGACTAGATGATCCTAATGGTCCCTTCTGACCTTAATGTCTATGAGTCTATTTATTACCTGTTTTCTTGGCACTGAGTCAGGTTGTCTCTCTCTGAACTGAGCTCCTGGGTTCATCCTTTCTTACCCTCCATGTCTTTTGTTTTGCCAGGTGGTCATGCCTTACGTGTTGGTGCTTTAGACAGCTCAGCCCCACAGGGGTTACGGAGTCCTGCTGGTTCTGCACCTCGAACAGAGAAGGCCACTCCTGGTGGCCATGCTCCTCTGCAGAAAGAAAAAACAAACCTGGCTTCATATGTCCCACTGCTGACACAGGGCTGGGCAGAAGTATTAGTCCGGAGGCCCACAGGTACTCCTTAACCAGCTGCACAAAGGGGCTTCTGAGCTGTGGTTTACTAAGAAATTGGGATTATATAGAAAAAATATCCATGTCATTAAATGTAAATGGAATTCTTCCATGCTGCTTAACCTCTCTGTTCTTAATGTTTAATTTGTCAGCCAGGTCTTTGGAAATTGCACCTTTTAATGATGCAAAGTTTTAAGACGCTCCCATGAGAAGATTAAAATCCTTATGTAAACTAAATCCTGCTGCACTGATCCGTATGGGCATTGTGTTGGCACTCAATTATCTATTCATTATGGTACTGTCATTTCTGAGCGCCGCTGCGTTCCTTCTTACAAATCTAATTTCCAAAGTGTGAACAAGGCCCATTGCTGGGGTAATAACTTAGTGCATGACTGCTGTTTGTGAAGGAGTAGCAATGGTGTTGAGGGTATGAAGGTTAAAAAACCAGAGTAATCTCAAAATTCCTGGACATCAATACATTCCAGAAGCCATGTGAAAGCAAGACTTGCATATTTCAGCTTGAAGCTCTCTTGTGAGAGAATCATTTAAAATTGCCTTCTATGATTAATTAAAATACTCCAGCAGTTGAAAACCTTTAGGGAGCCGGCTTTGAGCTAAAACATCAGGACTAAAGAGTTTTGGGGAGGAGAGAAGCATGTGGCACTGGGGACTGATTCTCCTTTAAAATGTGAAATTAACCAAATCAGCAGCTAACTGTCAAGAAAACCCTAGAACTACTCAGCCTAACTTTTATCTGCAAGTCCCAGGGCTGTTGATGATGCTGAGTTCGGCAATTTGAACTTTCTGTCTCCAAAAGGAGAGAATATCTAACTTTCCTGACCGTTCCCCTCCCTTCCAGGTAACACAAGCTGGTTAATGAGCCTGGAGAACCCGCTCAGCCCCTTTTCGTCAGATATAAACAACATGCCGCTGCAGGAGCTATCCAACGCGCTTATGGCTGCAGAGCGATTTAAGGAGCACAGAGAGACGGCTTTGTACAAGTCCCTCTCAGTCCCTTCCTCCAGCTTGGCCACCGGGACATCCAAACCATCTCTTCTGCAGCGTTCCAATACAGGTGAGAGATGAATGTAGCATGTCCCAGAGAGCCGGCACTCGCTTGTATAAAACGTGGTGAGACTGCAGCAGTCTTCAGCTGTGAATTGCTGCAAATCTAGTAGTTCAAGGTAGAAAATAAGGTCATGATCGGGAGGGCTTAGCTCTCCTCGTGAGCTTAGTATTCAGTAAAGTAAGCCCTTCCTGATCTCCCATGGCATATTAGAAGTGAGGTAATCCCTTTCCTTAGGCACCCCTTATTCCTAAAAGGGAGCTATTTTGTAGTGGTCTCAAGCTAAATGTGTCCTGAGTGAAATTGACCAGAGCCTATTTTTTGGTCTACTGCTTGTTTTAAGGTTGAGCCAAAGCTTGTCCGTGTGTCTGGATGGATCTTCTCCAGCATTCATGTTTTTCGTTACCTCTTGCATAGATTTTTTTCCATTGGGCAGTGGTTACTAAGATAATGGCCGACTATAAACCCTCCCTCTGAGGAGTCATTGCTGCTCTTTTTTGCAAGTGTCTTCAGGATGATGTGGCAGAGCGCACATCACGTTAATAGCCGGGGTGTGTGCCTCTGTGATGACTTCTGTCTTGAGTCCTGAGTGTTTTATTCATTTGACTTTCGGGCGGTAGGCTTTTTAAACATCCACTTCTCTGCACCAAGGAGGCTTTGGGCCTGCTTTACACTGCTGCTAGCGCTGGTACAGCTCCCCGGGTGTTACTAATATTGGGATTCCTAACGTCGACTGACTGCTGGCATTTCAAGCTAACCCTGTTCGGAGCAAATCTAATGGGCGTGCTGCTTAGAACTCTGAGACTGACCCACTGTTAGCAGCAGACAAGACTGTATGGTGGCGTCAGCCACAGTGCAGGTTGTCTGGGAGCCCAGTAAAAGTGCCTATTTCCAGGTTCAGCTTCGCTATTAAACCTTGCCTATGCGGGATCTGATTTTATTCCTTCAAAACATGTGCATGCAAAAACCCAGGCAGTTAAAACTGGAAGGCAAAATTGAATGGTGAATTTTTTATTTTTTTTTAAACACTCCTCCGCTCCAGCAGGCTCTTTGATTTGTATGAACTCCTGCAAGTTCTGGTGTATAGACAAATGCTGCCTGATCAGTTTGGAAAAGCTAAAAGCAGCCAACTTGAGACCCGCTTGTTGACTGCCACTCACACAGAGTTTTGAATGTGCAGTGAATTGTTTCAGCCATATTCATGTTCAGCTGATGTCTTACTACAAACTTACCATAATCAATTGGCACAAAGACCTATATTTAAGAAGTGTTGAGATTGTAATGCCCATGTATATATTCTTTTTAAAGAGGCTAAATCTCTCCCTTTGTGAACCTTTATCCATATCCTGCTGTTTAAATTCTCCTAAATACTTAAATGACACCTGCAAAATAACTGGCTGTCTGGGCTCATTTCTTGCTTGTGCTGGGACTCTGGTAAAGTTGACCCCTCTTGTAGATTTAAAATAACAAATCAGAAATTCCGTTTCTCCCAGAGAACAATTTCTGAGTCTGATTGTTTGAATGTGTTTATGCCTCTTTATTTGTGTCAATGAGACCCTCGACCCTTAAGTTTTCCCTTTTTACATCTAGTGAGACTTTCCCAGCTTGTTCTTTGCTTTTATTTTATTTTTTAAATAGGCTCCTGGTTACATTAAACTCTGTGCTTTTTAATTTTTTCATATAGTCTCTCCTTCCTTTTGATGTAGCTGCTCACTTGATTTCCCTTTGCAGTGGCTTCTTTCTCTTCCATGTACCAGTCCAGTTGTCAAGGAAAGTTGCACAGGAGCATATCCTGGGCAGGTATATATATCTCTTTAAGGAAAAAAAAATTTTGCCATAGAAGAACACCTCTGATTCATAGAAACTGTCTCCCTCATACCTCATCACCCTGCCATGTTTCCTGTTTGTCCCTGCTGGTCTCATTACCTTCGACGAATGGGATCTTGACTAGCATGAAGAAGTCCAAGCCAGATACGACATTTGCAAGCATGAGTAACTTTAATGCAACCCTTTTTTGGGTGGAGTGAGGTCATAGCTCATGAGATTTAGACTATAGAGTGACATCATAAAAGATCTGAGTTTCCTAACTTTGAAGTTAGATCTTGTAATTCTGTTTATTAATTCAGAAGCTTCCCCCTTCTAGGAATAGCTCCTGCAATGCTGCATATATAACTCTACACAAGTGAAACCCCAGTGCTTCTCATTGCCCTGAGTAGTCAACCAAAACTGGCCGTGGGAAAAGAATCTGAAAAGAGAAGCTAGTTAGAAAGTCTAAGTTTGAAACGACAGTATAATTGCTAGTTACAAGGTTTTTTTAAAAACAAAAACCAAAATCTATTTCAAGGAGAAATATATAACAAATTGTAGCTTTCTGTAAATTCAGTAGCTGTGTAAAATCTTCCTCTTGCTTTGGGGCTATAATCTATTTCCTAAATATATCAGATCTGTAGATGGTAATCAAAATGGATACCTCTAAACACAGCAGTTGCATTGCATTTGGTCTGCAGTGCTTAATTAGGTGAATTAAATGCCACCTTCCTTCAGTGGAAAATCCTATGTGGAATAGCTGGTTATTCATAACTGTGGATTACTGTATTGGCACAATGCTATTAAAGTGACACACAGATGTTGCAGTACATTACTCTCCTATGGTCCTCTGCTTTGCTCATATTATCCTACTTCCCCCTACAGTGCAATTACTGAACATTCAAATTATTTAAAAACACCAGCAAAATTGGCAGTAATGTTAGAACTAGGGAAGTCAAAACCCCAGAGTATGTGCAGGTGTGTTCTGGCTTGGACAGCTAACCAGATCAGCACGTTTTTAGAAAGTATGTGTGTGCAATGCTAATTCTTAATTGCTTCTTGAAATAACTTTGGTCCTGCGAGCTGAAATCAATCTAGGAAAAGCTGCTTTAGTGACTTTTTTTTTTTGCTGATTTTTTGTGTGTGTGCGCGTGTGCTAAATTTTTTTTTTTTTATTTTACTTTGGAAAACAAATCTTAGCCTTCCAGATTGGTCTTCCAATTCTGTGTGTACGTAATGGGAAGCCTCCTGTACTTCAGCCTTTTCCTCAGGACAAAAAAAACAAGGCAAACAGAAGTCTTCAGTCAAACGCATTCCTGTGTTCAGGGTTACTGTGTCTTACAGTAGACACTTGGTTACCCCTTCCACTAACCTCTTCTCCATACACAGCACTTACACGGAGCTTTCTTTCAGTCTGGTCTGTTTAATTAGCTATTTGTCTGATTGGAAACCACATGCAGACTTTCCAATATTGCTGCAATACATGCATTAATGATGTCCTCCTGTCCTTTAATAAAGCATAGGCTATACTGGTTAACTTCTACTGAAGCATACTGAGAAAACTGTCAAAATGCAAGTAAATGACTTCTAATGAATTTTCTTGTCTCCTCCTCCGTTTAAGGCACGAGAGCATTTGTTATATACTAGGCTTATTCTTTTCCACAGTTGCATAGAACTTATGTTTTCGTTGCCTGTTTAATAATAAACTTTAGTGCTAGTCTTGCACTTCCTTACATCTCTCTAGTTACTGTCTGTCCTGATACTTGAGTATTAATATGCGCAAGGATCCATTTTCTCCACTATCTTTCCATTACGTGTCCATTAGTAACAGTTTGGCAGCACTGCGCTTAGTGTGACAAAGCAGTTGTACAACCCTTTGGTATGAGGGTAAGTCGACCAATTATTCTGTGTGAAGGGGAGACCTCTAGCAAGTCTGGTGTGCCATTAAAGTCCACACTCTGTGATCAAAGATATATGTTATACCGCACATTGAATATGGCCTTCCACTAAAATCCTAGTAGGGAAAAGGCTGGTACTTCAGAGGAAAGGATGGGGCCCCATCGTTCCACTCCTCTCTACATGCCTCAGTTACTCTGTTTGTGTCTTGGTAGAATCAGCGGTAGTTCTGGAAGAGGGGAGCCAATTGGAAGTGGATTTAAAAGAAACCGATTCCCTGGCATCTCAAGAGTTTGAAGACTTTAAGGCTGTGTGCTCTGAGCAAGCCCTGGCTGAGGAGAAGTTCAGCAAACCACACAAGGCTTACAGCAGGGTAAGGCTGTCATGCAGCCGACTGAATACCAATCAAATAACTTTTCTGTCTCAAGCCAGAGAAGGAGCTTTAATATACACTGCAGATTTGTATGTGTTCTCCATTTGCACTTTTTATTGTTTTAACTATAGCAAAAGGCTTTGAACTTGGGTAGATTGCACGTGCAGTTATGCTTGTGGGCTCAGATGGTCAATCTAAGGCCTTGCTGGCCATTTGCGCACACAGGAGAAATGGTAACTGCATGCATATGGGCTCAGGGCTGAGGCTTCTGTCCTTCTGGTAATTAGGCCATATCTGCCTATATTGAAGCAGTAATACTTTAGTATAGTGTATTTAGTGGTGGCAATGTCTCCCTGTCCACTGGTGTCTTTCCCATTCGTGTTCTCTTGTGGGTTTTGTCAAGGTGCTACTCAGAAAAACAGCTTTTCTTTGACTTTTTCTTTAAGTCCTCTTCAACATCTAGTCAAGAAGAGAAATCTCTGAAATCCGACGAACTGGTGGCCGGCGGAATTCCTATCGGCAGGGTCATCCCTTCGGAGGATGGCAGGACTCTGGAAGAGCTCTCCTTCCAGCCTTCCCAGCCACTCAGCAAATCCAGCTCTTCCCCTGAGCTTCAGACGCTGCAGGAAGTCCTCAAAGACACAAACACTAAAGAAGCAACTGGAAGGCTGAGCACAGAACTGAAATCGAAATCTCAGTCTGGGAACCTTGAAGGAGAAGGGGCCAGTAGCTGGCTGAGCAAAGGGGATGACGCTGGACTAACGGGTACAGCCAGACTGGATTGCAGCGTCCCTTCTTCCTCTCCCCGCTCACCCAGCGGCCACCGTCCTAGAGGGTACACCATCTCGGATTCAGCCCCTTCGAGGAGGGGCAAAAGGATAGAGAGAGATGCCTTCAAGAGCAGGACAGCAGCCTCCAATGCCGAGAAGGTACCTGGAATAAACCCAAGGTGGGTAGCTAGCTGCGGGGGGTGCCTAAAAAGCGCTTATGGTGTTTCCAGATATAAACTTCATTTTAACTCGTGTCTTAGAACTAAGATTTTTTAGAGCTTTAGCTAAATTTGTTTAAATGCAACACGTGAGGTTTTCTGGATCTTACAAAACCTAAAACTGAACAGACAGGAGGTGTAACTTCCTATAATTTAATCCATGTTTTAGCACCTGTAACCTGAATTTTGGGCAAAAAGAAATGTGGCAAACATCTCAACAATTTCTAAACCTTTTCTTTTTTTTGGTTGCTAAAAACAATTAATTTGGATTAACAATCCTCCCCATTTGAAATCAAAACACACATGCAATTTGAATGCAGAAGAGCTAGAAAGCAATTTAACTATAAACCAGTGAACCAGAGCAGTCTCTCCGTCCGAGATGAGTGAAATGCAAAATGGTACACCGCATGAACAGTGGGGGGAAAAGTAAATTAGATTGGTTGTTTGAGCCTAGTAGTATCCCAGAGCTCTAATTTGAAGATCTTAACCTTGCTGGTAGTATATTAATTTGTGAAATATTTAGAGGAGTCCAGAGCCTAAGAGAATTCATTAATCTTCTAGATCCAAAATAAAACAATGGCCGTGAGATAGGATTTGATTTCCACTCCTTTGTGTTTCATAAAGATCCAGTGCCCTTGCTGGTGTAGGGAAGTCATGCTGCTGTCATTATTGAGCTATTTGATTTTATGGTACAGCGTGTGCATATACAGAAACTGTAGGCGGAGGAAATACCTGCCGTGCCGTCAAAGGAGGGATTCTGCACTGTGAGCAGCTGATCTCAGACCTCTCGTAAAGCGCAGATAGACGGGGGCTTTCTTGTAGGGTAACGGGATTTAATTTCTCTTTTTAGCTTTGTGTTTTTACAGTTATACCACTCCCCGTTCTTTGGAGATGAATCCAACAAGCCCCTTTTGTTGCCAAATGAGGTAGGCAATATTTTAAGTATGAACACTTGGAATGATTGCTTTAATCACACTCGCTTTTAAAAATCGAAATATATACTAATTAACGAATTAAGAGGCTGGATAGTGGCAGTTATGGGTGGTCCCTTAATGGCCCGGCTGCTGGAGATGTAAAATCTTGGGTATCACTGATGAACTGATGACCCTTGTTTGTAATTGTGGATTGTGATTTCCCTCCCCTCCCTATTTCTCACAATGCTTATGTACTGCTGTGATGAGATGGCTCAGTTCCCACTCCTAGAGCCAACAGCAACCGATTTGCTTGCCAAGCAGTACACTTGGTCTCCAAGGGCAGGGTTTTTGCTCCCTTGTACTAGCTTCCAAACAAGTAGGTGTGTTGTTGCTTTGGTGGTAACAGCACCGGGTGAAATTGGGCAATGTGTGTTGGAGAAGGTGGCTAAACAATTGGTGGTGACCAATATGACAGACTGGGACTGGCCAAGGGGAGTTATCCGTCGCAGAAATAGATCAGAATAACACCAGTGTTCTGTGGGGAAGTACAGCTCTGTGGAGATGGCACAAAGCGTAGAGAACGTACTAGTAAAATATGAGTTTGGGTTGTCATTTCCTTGGTCCAAGTAGCAAACTAGCTCACCCATTATTTGTCCATCTCCCCGCTGAAGTACTGTTCTGTGTGACAGTATTATCCAGAAAAGTGTTTTCTACAGCTGACCCTGCAGTGAGTTCTCTATGCTTAGAGTTAAACACAGTATAAGAAGAGTCTATCAGTTTTCATGGCTGGTGCTTCAGATACATTCAGTTGTCAGGAGATTAAATTAATATGAAACATAAAAAACAGAAAACGGAATAATATACCCTATTAAACACTTTATTTGTATCAGTCAGACGCTAATATTATATGTGCCTTTCTGTGGTAAATACCTTAATGAAGTTTATCAATTATGTGGAGATCAGGAATCTCTCACTACATATGCTCTCAAGGTCTATGGTGTGGCTGCTTATCAGTGCCATTCAAAGAAATGACCAGTGAACATGTTTTAATTGTAGACATTTGAAAGTTCGGTGCAGCTCCTAGATCAAATTCCTTCCTATGATACCCACAAGATTGCCGTGCTCTATGTAGGAGAAGGACAGGTGAGTTCTTACACGTAGTAAAGTATAACTTTCACTAGAGGCCAAGCAGCTTCCCTTGAACTGCAGTAATTTCTACCCATTTTAAAGTAGCTTCTTTTTGTGGTGTGGGTTCCCAGTTTATTCGGAGAGTGCCCAAGCGATAGCAAAACGCCTTAAGGCCTGAGCTTTCACCTTCGTACTTGTTCGTAGTGCTGTACAAGCACCGACTGTGCAACTTTACAGTAGCTGGGCTTATATTTCACTTAGTCCACTGTATCTTCTGCTAACCCCATTTCCGAGTGACTCTTCGTGACATTGGCATTTCTTCCATGTGGCCAGCTCTAGAAGCTTTGATGGCTTTAGGCAAATATTCTGCTAGCCCAGCCCAGACTCAGTGAACACTTCTGTCACCCAGCTGTTCTGCCTGTACAGAGTCTGCCCTTGTGCTCTGCTTGCCAGTCGTGGAATCAGTTCACAGCACGTGTAAGGAGGTGAATACATTTTAACAGTAAGTACTTGAACCTCCCATATGAGACACTCAATTTTTTTCTCTAGAGTAACAATGAGATCGCTATTCTGTCGAATGAACATGGCTCCTACAGATACACGGAGTTTCTGACTGGCTTAGGGAAGCTCATTGAACTCAAAGATTGTCAGCCTGATAAAATTTACCTTGGTGGTCTGGACGTGTGTGGGGAGGACGGTCAGTTTACCTACTGCTGGCACGATGACATTATGCAAGGTAGGGCATCCCAATTAAAGGGTTACACTTCTTGGGGGACAGGAATGATGCCTTAATGCACAAGTCAGCGGGTCTGTACACCTTTAAACTTTACCCTGTGGTGCCAAATTGCTTCTGTTTTTGGGGTGTGGTAAAGAGAGGGATTTCCTACTAGCTTCCTGAGTCTGTCTGGGTTCCCTTTCCATGTTGTTTAATATGTTTAATCTTCTGCACTGATGGCTTGGGAGAGGTTGACACACACAAAATCTCGCTTTTTACTCTGAACATACAGACCGTATGAGACATGGTTTTATGTCTGTCCTTGTGTCAAATCAGTCTTGTTTTATGGGCCACTAGAGTACCAGAAACCAGATGATGTATTATAACAGCCATCTGCTACCATCGAAACCATGCCAGATGTTTCTTTAAAGAACAATATTTAAAGCTGAGTGCTGTTGTCAACCTTAATCTCATGACTGGGTGTTACCACAGCATCACACGCAATCAGCAGTGAAAAGAAATACATTTAAAAGTCTAAGGTACTTAATTCTTTCTGTACATAGCAGATTCTCCTCATCTATGCTGCTGTGGCCCTACAGAAATTGCTGTAAAGGACTTTTTCCTTAAATCTCTCTTGGATGTTGGGACGTGTGCGCTAATAAATGTAGGGTAACAGGGAATACATCTGAGAAGGCGAACTCGTATGGGTCAGATTGGCCATTTTGGCCCCGATATAACTGGGAGCAGACTGAGGACTGCTCCCAAGTTGCACCAGCTTCAGAAGTCCCATAGGGTCTTCTCCACGGCCTCAAAATTGTCTGCAGCGCTGTGCACTCTGACATGTCCCCCGTGCAGTGCAAAGCAGCTAGAATGGGGCCTGAGGAGCTGGCCGATCGTGTTCAGCTCTTACAAATCAGGACAGATTTGTCAAAGTAGCACAACATGAAAGTTCAGCTGTCAGTTTGACTTTCAGACAAATGCCATACACAGAACATTACCGCTATAGGATCATAGATACCCTATCAATCTGTCTGTTCCAGCATCGCCTGCAGTAAAGTTATTAGTTGCATCTTCCATTTTCTATCCCAGTTTATTTTTGTTTGCTTGATTTTTTTCCCCTCCTCCTTCCCCCAGCCATTTTTCACATTGCGACTTTGATGCCCACGAAGGATTTGGATAAATATCGCTGCGACAAGAAGAGGCACCTCGGGAATGACTTTGTTTCCATAGTTTATAATGATTCTGGTGAAGACTTTAAATTGGGAACGATAAAGGTACAAGAATTTACACTTGGGTCTGCTTATAAATAGAACCCTACCAAATTCTCAGTCCATTTTGGTCAATTTCACACAAATTTCAGCTATTTAAATCTGAAATTTCACAGTGTTGTAATTGGAGAGTGGCGGCTGCTGGCCGGGAGCCCAGCTCTGAAGGCAGAGCCGCCGCCAGCAGCAGCACAGAAGTCAGGATGGCTGGGGATGGGATCGCCACCCTGATTTCTGCCCTGCTGCCTGCAGAGCTGGGCCCTCGGTCAGCCACCATCACTCTGCAGCTGCCCAGCTGTGAAGGCAGCAGCGTAGAAGTCAGGGTGGCTTGGTCTGGTGTTGCCATCCTTACTTCTGTGCCTTCAGAGCTGGGCACCTGGCCACTAGCTGCCGCTCTCCTGCCGCCCAGCTCTGAAGGCAGCGCAAAAGGAAGGGTGGCAATACTGTGACACCCCCCCCCCCAAAATAACCTTGTGAACCCCCCCGCAACTCCCTTTTGGGTCAGGACCCCCTATTTGAGAAACACTGGTTTCCGCCATGAAATCTGTATAGTCTAGGGTAAAAGCACACAGAAGACCGATTTCATGGGGGGAGACCAGATTTCACGGTCCGTGACATGTTTTTCATGGCCGTGAATTTGGAGGGGCCCTACTCATTACACATCTGTTGGGCTGATGCAGCTGACTGGAAAGCATCCAAAGATGAACAGGACTTTCCACTTGCATGTCAGCAATGGGTTCTTTGTAAAATTGTTAATCTTTGTGTGTTATCTAAAGCTGTGGCGCCAGTTCAGATATTTCTTTGGTGGGGGGCAAGTTCCAGTCCTGGTCGGTCTCTCCTCCCCGCCCCGCAGGAATCCTGGTTCTCCTTCAGCAGGGAGTTTCCCCTCTCTGTGCCGCCAGGAGTCAAGTTCTTGGCAGACTCCCCTCTGTTCTGCCGTACAGGAACAGACGACCCATGCACCAGGTCACAGCACCACTTCCTGAAATTTGGCTCTGCTGCCCCTCTGTCTGCATGGAGGGGCACCCAGGTCATAGTTTAGTGGCATTGCAACCACACAGCCAAGTGACGCTCCAGACCACTCCACCAATAGCCGTATTGATTTAGTACAGGACCCCAGCTTAAAAGTGGTCGGACCCTGGGCTGCAGTGCTCTGTGGCCTGTGGAACTTTTAGCGAGTGCAAATGCCTGGGATGGGGGGAATGCTTCCCCTCCCCCAGCCTCCTAACTGGCGCCACTGGTCTAAAGACTGTTTGGTTATGAATTGGGACTTTTTACCTTGCTGTATTCAGACTGCATCAGTGGATTGCATCTGTAGATGTCAAATGGTTTCCAGTAAAATATGCCTGTAAGTGTTAGTTATGCTTCTGTGTTACAATATTTTGTTTCCTCCCTAGGGCCAGTTCAACTTTGTGCATGTTATAATCACACCGCTTGACTATGACTGTAACCTGGTGACGTTACAGTGTCGGAAAGGTAGGGTTAGTTCTCGAAGAATGTTTCTACTGGTTCGCACGACAACTTCCTTAACTTCATTGGAATGTTTGTACAAGTCTCCAGGTGGTAAAACTTTAGAATCGTAGAACTGTAGGACTGGAAGAGACCTCAATATAGGTCATCTAATCCAGTCCCCCGCCCTGAGGCAGGACTAAGTATTCTGAGCCAGTCCTCTTCTGTAACAGCATATCCCATATTGCCAGTTTACCTAGCTTAGGTAGACCCTTCCTGAACTGTGATTTGTACTCTCAGTAAAAGCTTTTTGGCTCCCTTTAGAGGAGCCCATTAGGGGAAATTCTCCAAAATTGTGTCACCACCTAGTATTTGGTGATGCATCCAATCAGTAATTCTTCCCCACTGGACCATAAGACTGCTATCTTCTAGTTACGGGGATGCATGGCGTCCCAGCCAGTGAATGGAATGCCTCCATTTTGGCTTATGCTCTGCACACCGGTATAGTGACACCATTTTTTGGCAGGTTGGAGGAAGAAATCCTGGTGGCTCGTCCCCCTTCAACTTCTTTCCCAGCAGTGCAGTGAGTGACCCTTGAGAGCTGGAGCTGAGCAATGCTCTTTTGAACATCAGTTGGAGGGGGTCACAGCTGTTTCAGGGCTTACTCCCTTGTTTAGGGCTGCATGTGGGTCTTTTGCAGCCTTACTAGATCCCACATGGATCCCGAGCACGTATAAACAAGAGGCCAACCATACACCCCACGCCCCTCCCACAATGCACTTCTCTAATGAAACCCCTTCCAGTCTGAGAAACAGCTATGAATATTCTGCCCCGCCTCTGTGTTTTGGGGGAATAATGGATTGTGACTAGGGTTCCTGGGAAAGGCCTTCTGTGTGGAGCAGTCACAGCTTGGAAGGCCCAGAGTATTGCACCCCTGTGCCATGAGCAGTGTTACAGTAGAAGCTATAATGCTTTATGGAGACCTTTCTTTCAAGGCAATTGATTGGAGAGTAAAATGTATTCCCATTTCTCACTGTCTTGACTCTAATACTGGAAATCCTCATGAAGTTGAATGTATCATGTCACAGTACATATAATTACTGGCTAGTTCTGGTTTTTCACCTCTTAAAGTGACCATCTTTGAATCTTTTCCATTTTAACATAGACATGGAAGGGCTGGTGGACACGAGTGTTGCTAAAATTGTCTCGGATAAGAACCTGCCATTTGTAGCCCGCCAGATGGCCCTGCATGCCAACGTGAGTACTATCTGGGCTCTCTTTAAGGACTGTTGCCTCTGCTAGGATCACGCTCTGCCACCCCAGGGAAATTAATGCAACTAGGCCAAGAAATTAAACTCTGAGAGCTCTTTTAGTTGAATAACCAGTCGAGTCAGATTTAGCATCTGAACTTCACAGACTGAGTTAACTTCAGTGACTAATTATGTTGTGTAAACAATGTATTACTCTGGTTGTCATGGGAGCTGTGTTTAAAACTTCTTTTCCCTTGAATTAGATGGCTTCCCAGGTTCACCATAGCAGATCGAATCCTACAGATACTTACCCATCAAAATGGATAGCGAGGCTACGTCATATCAAGAGGCTCAGGCACCGGGTAATTCAAGTCTGTTTTTCCTTCCCTGACACATTGCACATCTGGAATGCTTAGCACAAGCAAGCACAATCATAAATATCTGGAGAAAACAAGAATGAACTGTCAAAGGCCTGTGAATAAGTTAAAGGGATGTCTGCCTTGAATGCTTCAGGCCTTGTCTATGCTACAGGGAAAAGTGCTACGCAATTTGAGTTACGTGAATAACATAACTCAAGTCGACATAGCTTAGATCTACTTACTGCAGGGTCCACACTACGCAATGTCGACGGGAGACGCTCTCCCGTCAACTCCCCTTACTCTTCTCGATCCGATGGAGTACAGGAGTCAAGGGGAGTCTGATCTGCAGTCAATTTAGCGGGTCTTCACTCGATCCACTAAATCAACCGCCAATGCATCGATCGCCCCACATAAGTGTAGACAAGCCCTCAGACTAACCAAACTCTAGTGAGAATGATGTGTGGGGAAATAGGGTTTGAAGCTACAGACAGCTAAAAAGCCCTCCATTTCCATTGGCTACAGTGGGAGTTGAGGACACCAGGTCCTGCAGGGTTGTGCGTGATATGCAGTGTTCAGATCCAAGTGGCAATTGGGAGAGCTATACCTACTAACATGCCGAGGGGGAATTGTGGGGATATCCTGCTGACCTGTTCCTCCGTGATGGTCTTTCAGATCCGAGAGGAAACCCATTACCAGACACCTGGCTTCCCCCTGATGCAAATGCACCCTTCTGCTCTTACTAAACCCCCTCCCCAAGTACCACAGGACCCAGCATCAACCTATGAAACTGGGCAGAGAAAGCGGCTGATCTCCTCAGTGGATGACTTCACAGAATTTGTGTAAATCCCCATGTGATCAGTGTCTGCCCTCTGGCATGCGGCGGTGGGAGGAAGAGGGGAGTGAACACTCTTGACCCTGCACACTAATTCAGCACTGCCACAGGGAGACAACTGGGACTTGGAAACTCAGTGTGGCTATGTTACCTTGGTGTGAACTAGTTACTGGACTGCCATGTGACTCGGATAGACATCATCGTCTTGACTTTGAGTCGCCCACCATCATGAAATAAGAAGGATTTTCTACCCTAGTTGGAGAATCCCAGAGTGCACCAAGCTTATACATTTGGTCTTTATTTAGCTAGAGACATTAAGTGAAGTTTAAAGGTATCCATCTCTGCTAGCAGCTTTCGTACAAAATTTAAGCATTTCCCTAAGCAGGAGCAGGCAAAACAGCAAGTCAGGATACTTGTTCTGCACTCATCACTTGGTGGGACAATGGAGAAGCAAATGGTGTTTTGACCCAACCAAATGAAAGCTTCAGTCACAGTCTCTGGACAGTTGAGATCTCCATTTCCTCTACATGGGTGGAAAAGCTCTATTAGCATTCATGAGAGTTGCATGCACTTTCAGACTAGTTCTTAACACCAGCTCTAATTATAGGAATGTCCACTAGCTTCACAAGTTACCCGTAAAAACTGCAGCTGCTTTTATTTCCAATGAGCTCTCCTTGCTTGAGGACATCTGCATGAGTTTCCCACTCCAGTGAAATTGTTCTCTCATACCTTAACAATATAAGTAGGGAGATGTCTGCAGGTCAGTGGAGGGGGAGAATGGTAATCAAAACTGGTATGGAAATCGCTGACCATGAATAAACTGGCTTGTAATGAAGACTCTGTTAAACCCAGGATTCCAAAGACAATTTGGGCCAGTTTTAGAAATTATGAGCAAAGGATTTAGCTAGAGGCCCAGACTTGCTCCTGGTGCAGTCAGTGGCAAAGCTTCCATTGACTCCAAGGGTGGCAGGATGGTCCCCAAGAATGTGGCCAGGATGCTGGGAAGTAACTTGACCCCTTTGTGCATATTCACATACTCTGCTGAAAGGCAATCTTCAGAGAGGTGAGTGGATCTAAGTAGGTAGCCCAATGTGTGACCAGGGTGCACTTGACTGGTCTTAAACCTGTTCTATAATGTGGCCTTGCCAGAAATCTTCCCTCAAATGCAAAATTTTCTCTTCCCTTTTAAATGACCGGTGGCTCTGGTTGGTGGCAGCATCGCCATATTGGACTTGTCATATGGTGACAGTCCCACCTTTGGAAGCCAGCAGTTTGGATTGTTTGTAAGGGGTCCTTTTAATGCAGGTGTGTGCCAGGCCTTTCAGAAGTAGCATGTCTTGTGGTGAAAGATAACGGGACACTACACTACCATAATGGGAGAAGTTATGTAAGCTGGAACGTACTGTGACTACTTTATTGTGGCTTTTGTCACTTCTCAGTGACTGCTGTCCTCATCAAAATGAGTGATGAGCTCTTAATTTGCTAAACAAGATGCTAAACTCAGTGACTGGATAACAGCAGTTTTTAGTGACTGGGTAACTTCTGAGTAATTTGAATGGAATCCAAGGCAAAGCAATCGAAAGCTGGAATTCTTTGGGAGACTTTTTTTTGGAGGGAAAGGGGACTGTCCAGTAACTCATGTGTACGTCCTATTTTGAGTGTTTATAAATTGTAATTGAAATAAAAGTATTTGTATGGTTACTGATATGGGCAATCTCTCGTGTTGCGTATCGGAATCGCTCCGGATGAATCTGCTCCATCATTTGGCAATAAGGCCATTTCCCACTGACCTGTTTCTTCTCTCTGACCTGTGAAAGGTGTCTGGTACTAGAACCCCACTTGTCCAAAGAACAGGTACAGTATGGGCGGCAGCAGCAGGACAAACTCCCACCCTACCTTGCCAGTTAGCCTCAACCCTGATTGGGAAGGATGGCTAGGCATAAGCATAGATTAGTTCTCATGGCCCATTCAGTCCTTGGCCTCTCAAGACTGTCTTTAACAAGGCCAGTGGTGAAGTGTAGACCCGTGTCTGAGCAGCACTGAACTGAGAACCTATGGACTCCGTTCCCAGAAGCACCACTTTGTAAAGTGTTTGGGTGCTGCTACCTGGGGCAGAAGTAAGATGCTGACTCCCCTCCTGTGAATTTTTCAGATCTTAAAGTACGTAATGGTATGTAACCACCTGCTGCAGCTGCAGGAATGCTGGTGTTTCCCGGTGACATATATGGAGCCTCATGTGACCTATGTTGAGTCCATGCGTCAGATACGTGTTCAGCCACAAGGAAGTGAGTCTCTTTTACGTGGAGCAAATTCTGTATTCATTTTAAAGTAGAACATCTATCAAAGATCTCAAAGCTCCTTAATGAAGTAACATTGATTAATTACCCCGCTATCAATTTGTTATCAATAATCAAAACCAGATATTTTTCAGAGGTTTGAATTTACTCAGTATTTGAAGTTGTCAAGTTGGACTAGCTCTGAAGCTAATAGCTTTCAGACCTTTCTGTTGTACTTGTGGCACAGTACCTCTTAGATGCATCCTTCGGACAGTGGTGTATATGGATTGCTAACAGGCAAAGAGGATGTTGTGGCAGCTTCCAACAAAAGCATAGCAGACATTTACTTAGCAGTCCATGGTTTTTATTTGACATTGTCATTTTGAAGAAACATTTCCCACAGTTACAAAATAGGCTATTTTGTTTGCAAATGTAACATTGACCAGAAGGCAATATTTTGATGCATTGGTCCTGATCATCCATTGCTACAAAAGCATTATATAGATTTCCCACCCCTTAACTAGCTGATAGGGTTCTGTATTAAGCAGCTTGATACTATTGCATCATTGTGAGACTTAAGGCAATAAATAAGAAACCATCTCTTGGTGACTATAAACACAAAATATACATTCAAGAGTATTTATTAGTTAGGGATGCAAGTCAAATGTATTGCTGTTGACAAGGAGTATAATCTCATGACTAATAGTTCTGGCTGCTGCTAAGCTCAGATTTCATATACTTGCTACCTCACCTGTGACACTTCAAGGAACCCCATGTGTGTGTCTAAAGGCTCCATACAAACAAGTGCTCCTATGAGAACTATGATAGCTTCAAAGCTGTATGACTGAAGTGTCTGGCTTTTCTGAAACACCTGTGTGGGCTCTAGAGCTGCTCCACCTACTGGGATCCAAGAAAAGTAGCAGGACAGTTGTCCTAACCCATCTTTGCTCTTCTACAGTTAGAAGAAGCACTGGTAAGACTCATTCACACCACCATACACACGCGCACACAGCTAGCTGGATAAGAAACTCATTCACTTTAAGACCTAACTTAAGAAAAACCTGGCTCTTCACATTGGGAGCATCCTAACTTTAACCTTTACTGCCACCTATGAGCTTACTAAAGGCTGTGCAAACCACTTTGGCTTTCAGTTCGCCATCATCTCTTAACTTGTTAACTTGTCCCTGTGTTAACTGTGTTCAGTCAACTTCCTCTAACACAGCCTATTCAAGGCTTTTGTGGGAGAGGGGAGTCTAAATACACTATCTACTGTAGCCAAACTAAAGCTGACAACAAGCGTCTCATTTTTGCCCTTTAACTCTTAAAGGTTCTATTAGACTTTCAGAGCCCTTGGCAATTAACTGATACATTCAGCCGTAGTACCTAGTCCCTGCAGATACCATTTAGCTCTTGGAAATTCCAGTTGAGAGGCCTCTTACCTCAGATAGATATTAACCATCCTCCAATACTATGTTTTTAATGGCTGTCATCTCTACAGCCTGTCCTAGACGAGACCACGTATTTAGTGGCGCTGTAAAAGTGGAGTCTTTGGCTGGCCAGTTAATTCTGTTACCTGCATAGGGGTCAGATCCCTAATCGGAACAACTAGAGCAATGCTGTCTAGTGTAGTGGGCAATTGTTTTAATCCATGTGGGAAGCTGTTAGCAGTCCTGGTGTCATATGAGCATGGATATTTATAATCAGGGAGGATCATTTTATTGTGTTCTCATCTGGCCTGGCCTCATATGGTGGTCTGCACTCATAAACATTCTTACAACGTGGGAGGGAGACCCTGTGGTAATGATATTTTTTTCCCTGAGCTGCACTCCAAACCATCCATCCTCCACGTCCTATCTTCCCAAATGGAAAAGGGGACGCTAATTAGTTTGCTCAGCTGGCAGAGCAAGCTTGCAGATAGGGGGTGCTAGTGGCCATGGGAATGCTGGGGTGAAACAAACTTGGGAGGGTATCATGTTCACTGCAGCATTGGGTGGGGGGAAGTGTCTGTCTTCATTGTAGACAAGACCTAAGTGTGGGAAAAAGTTCCTAGAGCTGGGATAGGAAGGATATTCAAATAGTGAAATTCCCACTAATATAAAACTAGACCTCACCTTATGTAAGGATCCTAGAGGCACTTGTCTGTCTTGTGCTTGCTTTTCCCTCATCTGGACATAGTGGTGCTAATTCCCTTATTTGTTAACCATCAAAACTCATCTGATTTCTAGAACCGTTTCTCCTCTTGAGGCTAACCTTCCCCAGATCTAGACACTTCTTACATCAGAAGGTGTGCTGAATGTAGAAAATGGAATTTAATCACAAAGAATCCGTTCTGAGATGCCCTATTATCCCGTTACCACTTGTTCTAAAGAAAACTATAGCAGGCATGTTGGAATGTTTGTTCATTTTAAAAGGCAGCAGATACTTGAAAATCCTTCCTTAATACAGTAATACTGTTAGAAGTTTGCCTTTACCTCCAGTCCTTTCACACCACTTAATTCTCAAACCTTTTCTCCAAGAACCTCCAAGACTCCCTTGAAAGAGTCATCAATTAAAGGCAGAAGAGGGACCATTAGACTTAGGCTTACCTGCGTTACACAGGCCAGAGGATTTCATCCAGTTACCTCTGTACTGAGCCCAAAGCATTGGTTCTGTCTCACAGCCTCCCCGTGCCTGCAGTGAGGTGAACAAGTAATACCTATGGTACCGCTAGGGAAAAGGCCTCCTGGAAATTGTGACTTTGCGCAAGGTCACACAGCACATACTGTAGGCCTAGAAGGGCTGAGTCCTGGTTACTGTCAGTTAAATCACACACCCCTTCCCTTCTAATTTGATAGAGGAGCCTGTCTGCTTCATTTTTTTCCCAAGCATGGGGAAAATCAAGTGATTGTCCAGATGGCACTAAGGCACTTCTGTGTTTATATGATACACCTCTCCTCTAATGCTGCTTTGTCTCCAAAGTCGGGCATTGGGAATCTAGCGGAGACTTTGTGGTGAGTACTTAAACGGTGGCCATGCTGCTTGTAAAAAGTAGAGGGAACTGGGGTTGTTAAAAAGCCATGGTTAAATAGTCTGAATGTGCCTCTCCCCCCCCCCCCCCGACTCAAAAAAAGTCCAAGGGCAGATGGATTGCAGTAATAGGAATATTAAACCATTTTTGTCTAGAACATAGAAGGGTTAATTGCTGTAAACTCAATAGCAAAACCTGCCCCTGGCTCTGGGTTCAGTTCTTGTAGCTGAACTATCCTGGAACAGTAGTGGTGGTGATTTTGTTGGCACTGTTTTCCTTACTGACTGTAGTACCTGCAGCTAAGGGATGGGTACCATTAACGTCCACCTGCCGTTTTCCAACTCTTATCCTCCCACTCCAGATGCCACTTCCAAAATTCCAAACACTTAATGTTTGCCCCAACCACAGCTGTTCCATCACCTATGTGAAGAATGCCTGTGGTTCCTGCTTCCATTTCCTTCCATCTGTACTCTACTTACCCCCGGCTTTCTGTTCTTTCATGCCCTTCCTATCACCACCAAGCCACCTTGCCGTTGTAAAGAGAACTTTCTTTGTACATCATGCTAATCCCTCCCCCACGCCCTCTGCAACATCTTGTCTAATTCTGTCCTCCGCGCAACTAGTACAAAAGTACAATAACTTCCATGGATGTAAACCCGATGGCCAAGAAACCCCACGCGTGCTGCTCAAGTCTCCACAGAGAGGGAAGCAGGTGGGGAGTGCAGCACAAGGAAAATCAAGCTGGATACAATCTGGGGATTGTTGGAATACAACGCTGTGTGCAAACCATCTCATGCACACAGCAGGAGAAAGGCATCAGGAGCTGGACAGTGAGAACAAGCAGCAAAAAGGTCAGAAGAACTAACTCCAATGGAAGTGTCTTTGGGGAAACCCTATCTCTAGCCTTTATAAAGTTACTTAGCTAGAAAGGAGCACAGACTTTTCCGCTTAGGGCTCTCTCCTCCTCTGGATTAGATAGTTGCAATGCTTGGAAAGGAGAGCTCTGTTACAAGCCAAGTGTCTTCCAAGAGCGGAAGCAATGGAGGCTAGATGGAGTCTAACAGGAGATGCTGTACCATGAACAATGGCCCCTGCGAACATTGGCCTTTGGTTTCGAAGAGCTCCATAGAACAATGTTACCTTTCAAAAGCACTGAGCAAGCCAGAGTGGGGAACAACGCAGTGCATCGCGAAAGATCCCGCTGTCACTCTCGGCTCCATGGGTTGGGACTGCCGTAGCGCCAGCCCGGCCCACACCTCATCTGGCACAAGAGCACGCACGCCACACGCACTCGGACACCTAATACTTTATATACAATGAACATTCCCAGAAAGAAGCACTTAATACATCCTTTAAATAACTCTGACAACAGTGTTCTGTCTCCGATCTACATGTGTCAAACATGGTACCGATGCTATGAAAATATAGCAAATATATACATTTCAAAACCCCGTATAAATTACTTACAATATACATAACGCGGAATGACAAGGGTGAGGTGAACACGGGCTGGCCAGGGGGTTTCCACGGGCACTAGCTGCCAGGGAGGTTTTGCTATTGGTAGCACCACTTACCATAGTGGGAAATAATTTACATAGGCTGTGGCTGCCCAGAATAGGTGCATTTGATTGATTGTTACCCACACCAATTGTCTAAAAGGGAGTGCTGGACAAGTACCTGCCATGGCATATCAAGCGTAGCACAGCTGTAGCTCGATATACTGTGGATTACAGCGAAGTCGGGAGTGGAAGCAGGTTGGAGTAGGAGCGGATACATCTTCCTGTCCCAGACAGAAGCAAATTAAGAACCATCTGCCCCTGTCTCTCACCACCTGCCTCTGCTGGCAGGTGGCTTATTCCCTGCGTCACCTAGTGCGTTAATTTTTTAACGCATTTGTTGTTCCTCTTTGGAAGCTCCTAAGAGTGCTGGTGAGTAGGTTTGAGTGTCATTGGCTGGCACCCAGCCCCTGAGGCAGGGCTGCTGCTGGGGATGGTTCACTGGGGAAGTGCGTTCACATTACCGTTTGCTCATTTCCGTTTATGATTTTTTTTACACAAAAATACTGCTTTCGTGATATATTATTCCATTCTTGTTAAAAAGGTCGCATGTGTCATTGTTAGCCAAGGAAAGCATTGTTAAAGTGCTCGGCAGTACATACAAAAAAGTAAACCAAAAAAAAAAAAATTACATATGTCAATACATTCCTTCAACTATAAAAACCAAGCAACCAACGCACCATACTTACCCATTCAATCCACTGGCTGGGGGAAGATCAGTAGCTAAAGGGGAGCTGGGCCGGAATGGAGCCAGCATGCCCGCAGCCCCCTCTTTTAAGTGACCAATTAAAAGACCCCCCCCCCCAGGTCTCCAGTACCTTTTTGGTTGAGCTGTCACTAATTGCCATGTCCTAAGACTGGCTGATCATTGGAAGTGGTGGCTTAATGTGGATTTCATGGTCATTCATATTTTTTAAATATTGAATTTCTTTAAATACAAATAATAGTACCAAATGCTGGAGGATAACACTAGCCAATACTGAAAACTAACTGATCTGGGTGCAGATACTGTCACTCTATATTCATGCCAATACAAATATTGAATTAAATATTCCCCTGAAACCTGTCGTTTTCCTCCACAGTGTGACTAGTCTGTGAATCCAAAAGTCTGTTAAACCTTAACTACTCGCAATTTCAGCTCCTCTCTTCCCGTTTTGGCGCAGCCAGCTGAGCACGGGAAATCCGTCTTGAGTTGCTCCTTGCACCATTCACTTTACTTCGCAGCAGTTCTTGATAAAACAACTTAACAATAACAGGCCTCTGCTTTTGGAATCTGTTCATTTTGTTTGAAGCTAGGGTCACTTAAAAAGAGAGACACTTCTTTTTAATATTGCCCTGATTAATGTTGCTTGCCCTCTTGCTGCCAACGCTAAGTATTAGGTGAGACCCCTGCGGCTTCTCTCATCTGGCCTTCTTGGTGAAGCTGAGTCTCTTAGGTTGTCCTGGACTGAAGGGCCAAACAGTCTCCAACGACACCAAAAAGCTGTGAAACCATCGCTAAAGTAAACAGGAAACTGAGGCACCTTGGTAATAGAAGCTGCCAGTATGTACAACACACAGTGGCTGTGTCCATCTTCATTAGGCACTTGGGAGGCTCAAGGCAACACCTGTATTCTTAGCCGCGTGTCCCGAAGCGGCAGTGATGCTGCTAGCATCTAAGCTGGCCAAGAGCCCGGGAGGGCACAGTGGCTCCCCAGTCCTTGGTGTGGCGTGAGTGCGTCAGCTTTCCACGCCGGTTCCCTGCAACTTCCGTTTCTGACTCCGAGTTGCGGTGGAACCTTCCCGGGCCACATTACGAGGCTCTCTCTGCCTTCCCAGGGGAGGCACAGTGAGGTATTTTCCCAGAGACGCTGCACATGGTCTCCAGTTACTTGATGCTGGGGTGGACCTTGTTCTTTGCCCGCAGTGGCTTTTTCTTCCTGACCACTGGCGCCGTGGTGGCATATGTCTTGTGCGGGGAGAGCAGAGAAGAAGCCATGCTGAGGCCCCTACTGGCCCGGACTATCCGGCTGGGCGCACAGCCCGTGCTGCTCTGTAGGGCACCCAGGGCGCTGGTGGGATGGGAGGGCAACAGAGGGTCTCCGGGAGGATGCAGGTCGGCGTCGGAAAAGTTCTCAGGATAAAGTCCCTGTCTCCCCTGATCTGTGCTCCCCAGGTGGTACCGACTCAGCAGGTCCTCAGTCATCTGGATGTACTTCGTCCTGGTCCTCCTGCTCTGCGAGTCCTCCAGCTGCTGCTCCATGCGGTAGACGTCCTCCGTCACCTGGTTCACTCGGTCAAACTGGGCCAGCAGCATCTCGAAGAGGGAGAGGAGCCGCTGGACATCAGCATCCACCTCTGAGCTCTCTCTGGTGCTCAGCACCAGGCTGAGCCCGTCCAGCTGGCTCGAAGAGGTGGAGGCCCTGGAGCTGTCAGAGGCTGCGCTGGGGGTGGGACCCCGGAAGGATTTGTCACTGGAGGACCGGGATGGTAATGGCTCCATCCCTTCGAACCTCACCTTGTGCCGAAACTGGAAGGGAAGCGAGAGCGAAAGAGGGTTAGTACAGAAAACAGGCATTCGTGAACCCTTGCCTGTCGCCCCAGGGTGGGAGCACCGCCTGCAGGCGCCTGCTCCAGGCCAGCAGGCAGGATGGGGGTGAGCTCTTCACGTCAGCCTTGAATGACTGTCTCCAACTGCAGAGTGCTCCCCACTTGGCCTGGCCGGATGGTGGGGTGACCTGAATGAGAAGAAGGGTGGGGGGGTTTATATACCCACCAGCCTGATTAGAAACCAAACTGAACCGTGGGGGTGGCACAACATGGACATGCGGGGGACAATGCTGGGGGCAGTCTCTGCTCCTGCCAGCCAGGACACGAGCATTGCCACCAGTCCTCTACCTGGGACACCAGCTATTACCAGTCCTTCCGCCTCCTGCCAGTGATGGCCCCTGTGACCCATACTGCTGTGAGCAGTGGCCTGTCACCGTTTGCCCCCACCCTGCTGCATAACTGCAATGGGGGAAACAATCAGAGTGTTCGTGTCACTGGCCCCCACGGCCCTGTGACTGCAAAGGCCAGCCGAAACACTGCAAAACCATGCATCCCATGTGGCCCACAAGGGACCGGGGCTCCTGGCTGGCCGTGACCTACCAGCCAGGAGCGCTGGGCCTCCCCCTGGCTAGCACACTGCACAGAGGTGGAGGGTGGAGCCCTATGGGACTGTGCACCTACTTCCTTGACTTTGCTGAAGCCCATCCAGAGCTTCAGCCTGCGGACGAAGAGCTCCACCATCTCATAGTCCTGGGGCTCGAAGGCCGGGCGGTAGAGCTCGAAATTCATCTCCCGGTAGCGGTGGACAAGCACCGCGGCAAACAGCCTCAGCACGATCCACATCTCCAGCACGATGTAGCTGGCGCAGAACAGGTAGTACAGCCCCGAGGGCTCGGGCAGGCAGAGCCGGAGGTTCACACTGCCGCGGACCACAGCCAAGAGGAGCAGGAGGCTGCTGCTGAAGCTGCGGAAGGATTCCGAGCAGGAGGAGAAAAGCTGCGAAGGAAACGCAGGGGTTGCAATGAAAGGCCGTTGTCTCAATGGCCGAGTGGCCATACCCCGCCTTCGAGACTGCCTTTCGGTCCCAGACCTCCGAGCGCCTTGCAAAGGCAGGCAAGCAGCAGCATCCCCAGCTACACCACAGGGGCTTAGGAGGTGGGAGCCCTGCTCCATCTATCAGCTACAACATTGATGGGCTGCCCCTGTGCCCTCTGCCAATGGGGCCTCAAGGAGTCTTGGAGTTCCATCCCCATGGTCACCTCAGCCACTGATGACTCTGCTGCAGGCCAGGAAGGGGCCAACTGCAGTTTGGCCCCCTCAGCTGAGCCTCACTCACCAGAATGCTCTGGCTTGGATCAGAGCTGAGGTCTCTCTAATGAACCCTTCCCTTTGTAGCTAATCAAGTCTCCTCTCCCTCAGCAACGCCCAGCTTAGGGTGAGTCTTGACTGTATAATAAACATTTACCAGGAAGCCAAGCTGGGTATAAGCAAGAATGAGCAGCGCGAAGGCCAGCCCGGCAGCAGCCAGCTCCTTCGTGGACTTCTGCAGGGTTTTGCCGAACACAGACCATTGCCGGACAAAGCGCAGCTGTTGGGCAGCCTGAGACCAAAGAAGAGAAGCCAGGTTTATACCCGCGGGGATCAAGGAATCTGCTGCATGTGTTTCTGGGGTAGCGTTCCACCCTGGGGCACTGTTGCAAAGAAACAGACACTGCCTGCCCGGTGTTCAGGGTCCACTGGCACTGCTGGCATGTGGTTGATGAAGGTCCAAGTACCCTCAGCCCGTTTTCGACCCCCGCTGTTAAAACATCTGCACTGGCTAAAGCAGCCCTCGGATGGGGGGGTTCGAACTCATTTAAATAAACACAGCAAACTTCAGAAGAAGCAGCGTGTGCTGCTCCTGCTGGCCGCCTGGGCAGCCATTGCGCTCTGCCAGTCTGTTGCCACGTTGGTTCCCCCCCCAAACTGTGTACGGGTGAAGTTTTTATCAGTCAAACGGACCTGAGAGCCTAAAGCTGCCTGCATGGCCCTGCGCTTTAGACTAGAGACATGCGACCTGCGCTGTCTCTCCCCTGTGTGACTGCTGGGGGTGTGAACTAAAAGGTATCTAGTTCGTGTTAATGCTTGGTAATGTGTCGCTTAGCCTCGTGCATCCAGGCTCTGGTTAAGGGGTGGGAGGGGAGGACGTTTCAGCATCGAGGGTCCCTTGCAGAGAACGTCCTGCCAGCAGCCCTGCCTGTTTATAATGAGGGAGTTCTAGTTTGAGTGCTACTTCCTCATCTCAACCGTAGCAGCATGGTCTAGGGCAGGGGGAGGCTTCAAAGGATAAAACCAACCCCATGTGTGGCTCTCTGCTGGAGCACAGACCAGTATAATGGCCAGGCTGCTGGTGTGTAGAAACTACTGGCCCGGCATGCTGGCCTGCATTATTGTCGCATTGTGTGGGTGTGCTCCCCCATCTGTCTCACCCCCCACCCCCACTGTCTCTTGTCCGACCCTGTAAGGTCTAAGGGGTAGGGAGTATCTTTGTTCTATTTCTACAGCACCTAGCGCACATTTCTGGAGGTATGCTTAGCGTCACCAGCCCTTTTCTGAACAGCTAGTTTGCAGTTGCACTTAAGCTACATCTCATGACCATTACTATTCATTAAATACAGCTGGGTACCAGGGTGCCACGTACATAAATCTGGTGAAGAGAACATGGTCAAGTTCATCTCCTATACAAACTGGGGATTGAGCACTATGTAATTTAACCCAGGTTTATAGACCAGAATATTATAAGAGTTGGTGTATTGCATTATACTGTCTAAGGGCTCATGGACAGATCTGCTAAAGTGCCCAGTACCAACAAGTGGAATCAGGTTTTGGGAGGGGCTGGGAGCTGAGCTCTTTTGACAATCTGGCCTGCGAAGCAGAGGTCTCCTTTGAGAAGTGAGCGAACCTGACTCCACGTTTGTGTTTCACTGGTTCCATATCAGTTTGGTTGGTTTACACAAATGGGGATCTGATGGTCACCCTTGCATCTTCAAGGCTGGGTTTTGGAAAGCGAGATGGCTGGCGTTCCTCAGCTATACCGCAGTATCTAGAATCATACAACTGGAAGGGACCTCAAGAAGTATCTAAGTATCTAATACTAAGTGTTATCTAGACCATCCCTGACAGGTGTTTGTGTAACCTGTCTGTTCTACTCTTAATAAAGGAGAGACAAGGATCTAATTACTACTCATGCTCTGGATCTAACGCTGCACAGGAAAGGAGACTTGGGACAGGCGTAGGTGACTCAAATGTTGCCCCACCTGCATGATGTGCATTCAAGACCTTGCACTATCTCACAGGAGGCCCACTGCCATACCTTCACAGTCAGCAGGAAGAGAAGGGAGGCAGCCAGGCTGTTGAAGACTGAGTTGAGGAAGGCCACCTGGTAAAAGCTGGTGAAGCCCTTGCGGTTCTTCAGATAGTTTGCCCACTGCTGGTCAGCAATGGTGGCTTGGCTTAAGTGCACCACCACGGTGCAGGTGGTCAGAAGGATGAGCAGCCATTGGCTGTAGCTCCCAAACACGGCGAAGTAGGCCCTGCCTTCCTTCTTGATGAAGAGGGACTCGGAGACCACAAAATAGACCACAAACACCATGAGGAAGACCTGTAATGTAGGGGAGGAGGAAGAGTTCATCCAGAAAGAGGTGTTCAGAGTGGGGCAATGCTGATCACCCAGGGCTGCAATTACAGAACTGCAGTGCTGGCCCCTTGGAGCAGTGGCAGGGCCGTTGTCCCGTGATGGCAGAATGGGGTCCATACTACTGGCCTTTAACTCCCATGATGATGATATGGCTGCAACCCTGCCACCGAAACTTTGGGTCAAACCTGTCCCTGGTGTAACTCTGCTGACTTGCTGGTGATAGGTGAGCACTGGAGAGTGAGGCAAGGCTCTCCCTTTCTCTGGCGCCTGAGGGGCCAAGGGTACTGTCACCAGAGCGCTCCCAGCCGAGAGAGCTAACTTAGGACTCACTTTCGAGCAGCGGTGCGCTAAGTTCTTGTTAGACCCTCATGGCCTGCCCAACCTGGGGTGGATCAAAGCACAAGGCTCCATGACTCTCCCCCAGTCCCCTAGGGCAAACTGCCCGGCTGGAGGCTCCTGGGAGGTTGGGGTTTTGTCTGTCAGAGGGCCTGACCATGCCACAGCCCTAAGGTGCCTCCCATCGGTACATAGGCCTCATCTGTTAGCAATCGCCCATAAGAAGAGAGGATGAAACGTGTTTGGATTCTGCCTGAGGGGGAATTTTTCCCTCTCCCACCCAAAGAACACTCCTCCAAAAGGGACGTATTCAGTGACTGTATCCCTTGTACTAGAAGTGGTGATGGGCGTGCAGGCTTTGGGCCCAGCAATGGGGGCGGGAAACCATCATAGAATATCAGGGTTGGAAGGGACCTCAGGAGGTCATCTAGTCCAACCCCCTGCTCAAAGCAGGACCGATCCTCAATTAAATCATCCCAGCCAGGGCTTTGTCAAGCCTGACCTTAAAAACCTCTAAGGAAGGAGATTCCACCACCTCCCTAGGTAACGCATTCCAGTGTTTCACCACCCTCCTAGTGAAAAAGTTTTTCCTAATATCCAACCTAAATCTCCCCCACTGCAACTTGAGACCATTACTCCTTGTCCTGTCATCAGCTACCACTGAGAATAGTCTAGAGCCATCCTCTTTGGAACCCCCTTTCAGGTAGTTGAAAGCAGCAATCAAATCTCCCCTCATTCTTCTCTTCCGCAGACTAAAGAATCCCAGTTCCCTCAGCCTCTCCTCGTAAGTCATGTGTTCCAGTCCCCTAATCATTTTTGTTGCCCTCCGCTGGACTCTTTCCAATTTTTCCACATCCTTCTTGTAGTGTGGGGCCCAAAACTGGACACAGTACTCCAGATGAGGCCTCACCAATGTCAAATAGAGGGGAACGATCACATCCCTCGATCTGCTGGCAATGCCCCTACTTATACAGCCCAAAATGCCATTGGCCTTCTTGGCAACAAGGGCACACTGTTGACTCATATCCAGCTTCTCGTCCACTGTCACCCCTAGGTCCTTCTCTGCAGAACTGCTGCCTAGCCGCTCAGTCCCTAGTCTGTAGCGGTGCATGGGATTCTTCCGTCCTAAGTGCAGGACTCTGCACTTGTCCTTGTTGGACCTCATCAGATTTCTTTTGGCCCAATCCTCCAAGTCAGCCAGGTGACTCTGAGCCATGGGAGCAGGAGGCAACTATTCTCCTGAGCCAAAAGCACAACCTAAGGGGGTCCCCGACGGCCCTTCCACAGCACAACTGTGAAGCGCGTCTGGGAAACAGGGTCATAGCAGCAAGCAGAGCAGGGCCGAGTAACTCCCTCCGATAGCCAGATCCCACTGATGTCCATCCACTGCGCTAAGGTTGCGACTGCGAGCAGGGCTGCCAAGGAGGGACAATGGTACCAGGACCCTGAGCGCAGGGGCCCCGCAAAAGCCTGTAACTGGGCTGAAATGGGGGCAGGCCTAGCGAATGTGATGGGAGCCCCAAATTTCTCTCCACAGGCCTGACTGAGAGGAGCAAGGTTGCTGAACTGACCATCATGACAAGCTGCAGCGTGACTCCCCCACTGAGACGCAGCAGGGGGAAGGGCCCAACTGCGATGGCGGCCACTGCTCGCCCCGCCATGGGGAACTCCAGGCGCAGGGTGACGGCGGCATGCAGGTCCACGCTGGGGTTGTACTGCGTCAGCTCCACAAAGACCGCTCTGCTCCTGTGGGGACAGAGAAGCGGGCAACAGTGTCCGTCATGTCAGGTTACACCATTTTATAGGGGCGAGAGCTGCCAGAGCAGCTCAGGGTCTGTCTGAGGCAGCACCCGCCCTGCAGCTGGTGCGAGGAAGGCCGGGTGTGCATCTCCGGGTGCACCGTGAGTGGATATGCCGCCCACCAAGGAACCACAGAGGGGAACGCATCCTGCCTGCCTTGGTTGGACACAGCCTGACCGCAAAACCAAGGTGAGGGAAGATAAAGGGGGTCCTCTGGCTGAATAATGCTCCCCTCCCCCCGCTGAAAAAAACACTTCTAGGCTTGGCAGACACCACCTCAACTACCTGCACTGAAAAATTCAGATTAGGATTCGGGACTGTTCCCAGGTTACAGCCAAACTCAGGACTTCCCCCTCTGCTGCCTTGCCAGCTGCTTACAGGTTGTTGATCCAGTTGTTTTGTTGAAGATAGTCCACTTGCGCTCTGCTCTCTTCCAGCGTGGCTCCTAGCTCCTGGATGTAACCTCCGCTGTCATACATGGAGACGTAGCCCCAGTACCAGACTCTGAAAAAGAAGAGGAGCCACTGGTTGCATTTTTGGGGTGGGGATTTGCTGACCGGGCCTCATAACTCACGCAAAGCCAGGAGGAGTTGTATTGTTTTACTTTCCATGCAAACGGAGGATTTGAACTGACGTACGGTAAGCGTCTTATTTAGTGCATCTAGGGCATATGAGAAATTACAAACAAAAACTGTATCAACTTAAATGGCCCAAAACAGGCCCTAGCCCACCCACACCCCCCTCCAAACCCATCTTGAAACACACCTCCCAGAAATGATCCAGAGCCAAACAAATGCTAGAACCAAAGCTAAATGAGCATAGACCCAGTTTTTATACCTGTTTCCTGAACCCCTCTAACCAGCAATAACTGGAAGCTCCTACCAATATGCAAATTTTTCCTTGCTGAGGTTTTAAATTGCTCTGTAACCCACTCCTGCTCTTAAACAGCAGTTTTGAAATATCAGTACCCCAGCACGTGCCCCCATTGCATTGGCAAAGTACCTCACGGTGGCACTCGTTTGCACACACAGAGCTCCACTCTATCTTCCATGCAGTGTGTGTGCCACAAAATTACAAATGGGGCTGCATGAGTCGTGCCAATCAAACTGCTACGGAACAAAACCAGCTGGCTGGTGATCAGAACAGCACTAGGCCTTCCGTATTGTTCATTCGGTTGGCTCTCGGGGGCAGCAGTTGGCTGACTTGACATGACAGCTGGAAACGGAGTGGCTGTAAGAGCCCAATGCTGTGATTGGATTTTGCGGCCAGAACAGGAAATGTACGTGTGGAATGCGCAGCTTCGTACCCTGCTAGGTCAGGCGGCGAGTAGGACCACGGCTGTGTCAAATTTACAGATACCCTCTTCCAGCCAACAGCATAATCGGCAGTATTAAAGCTGTTAGACTCGTACGTGCATTTCTTCACAGCGACAGATGCATCCGTCCCACTAAAGAAATCATGGATGGTATCCGGGCATTCTGCTGAAAAGAGGCCAGTATCGTGTTAGCTTGGCGGTGACGAGACATGAGACTGCCTGTGCTGGGGTGTTTGCACCTATCGGAAGGGGTTCAGGTACCTTGGAAGGGGTAGTTAATCTAGTGGACTGCATCTGGGGGAGGCTGGATAGACAAGTGCTAATGGAAGGGGAAGCTCAGCTGAGCAGCTGTAGCCTGCGCTGGTACAAAGCTAGCAAGCTGAGACCAGAAGCGGTTGTTGGGGAAGGAGGCTGCAGTCACTCCCTGGCAGCTGGGAGCTTGAGTTGGACCCCAGGAGTGGGCCACAACACCAAGAAAGAGAAGGGAAGTAAGAAGGAGCAGAGGGCAATAGCAATGAGGTTTGGAAATAAGCAGACCATCGTTGCTGGATAGCAGGTCCCTGTGCTGGAACCCAGAGTACTCGGCAGGCCCGGGCTCCCCTGCCAACCACTGGGAAAGTGGCACAGACCAGAAATTACAGAATACTGCCGGGTGGATTGTCCAGTGGGACTTAGCGACCCTGGAAGGGGAAAACTACATAGAGACTTGGCTGGAGGGCTGTCACAAAGAGAGAGCACCCTAAGTTCTGGAATGGGAGATGGGCCACGGGGTGAGCGAGTGATGGAAGGGGGCGCTGTTCCAGCTGAGAGCTGTTCCCCAGACCCAGCCATGAGGGGGCACCACAGCAGTGAGTAGGGAAACCCGTTACATGGCCATATGAACATCCCAGTGCAGAAAGCTATTCCTCTACATTGTGTCCCTCCCCCTGCTTCAGTTAAACCCTCCATTCCAGTTCCCCCTTCCCCGGCCAGACCTAGAGAAGGGAGCAAGTCCATATCATTTATTTATAAATGCAAAATCCATAACTGAGCTACTGGGCTGAGCACAGGAGAACGTGAGTCATGTGGCTCAGACTTTGCTCCTCAGCTCACCCCATCCTGATGGCCGACCACCCTTGCTTGTTGCATCCTGTCTGAAATTGGGCAGGGCCCGGGTCTTTGGCTTTTGTACAGTACCTGGCACGTGTTCTTGGGCGTAAGGATAACCAGGAACCAACCTGCAGCCTCGCTGGCCAAACTTCTGCAGAGAACAGTGGTGTGCAAGCTGGCTACTGTGGGGCTAGAAAACTAGAGCTGGCTCTCAGCTTTGTCCCTCCCTGTCGCATTGATCTGAATCTCTTCTGTGAGGCGCCATTGCTCCCAAACCAGGGATGCTGGCAGCCACGCACCTTCCTGCAGGCGGACCTGACGCAGCCGTGGCACTCCCAGCATGGTGCTGTAACTCTCTTGCCCCGACTGGTTATTGTAGAGAGAGGGCAACAAGACCTGTGACATCCACGCCCAAAACTCATCAGATCTGTGCACGCATGGAGGAGAAGAGAGGAAGGTTAATCCGGTCAATACAGAAGAAAGTGTCTCCACTCAGCCCAGCCCCACGCCCAGCTCTGGTCCTGAGGAGTTCTCTACGCCAAGGGGATGATCTGAAAGCTTGTATCCTGCCACTGGGGGGAGACTGAGCTTTGGAAAGGTGACCTCCACTGCTATTCAGTGGCCCACCAGCTCAGCCAGAGGCAGGCTTTATCCTCCAGACTATTATCCTATACCCTGAGAGATCACACAGTATAGATGTTTGGGACGCAAAAACCCTACAAGGTAAAACTAGTCCCCTGCTTCAGCATATTCTTACAGAAGATGGAGCTGAGAGAGACCATCAGAACATCTGATCTAGTTCCAGGCCAATGCACAATTGTTCTCCAGTGTTATACTAGAGTGATTTTATCCAGCCTCATTTCAAATGAGCGAAGAAATGAGGATTCTATCACTTCCTTTGGGAAACTAACCCACAGCCAAAGTGATCTGGCCATTAGATCAAATTTTTCCTTTTGTTCTGCTGCATCCCATTGCCCTTTCTCCGTGTCGCTCTAACCTCACAAAATAAGTGTCCCACAGAAATCTTTTGAGCCTGATTCTCATTTACATTAAAGCCACTTCACAGCATTCTTGTGAGGTAAAGAGGCCTTCAGTGGGGTGTAGCCATACATATGTTCCCATGGCACAGCCCCTTTCCACTGCCAGTGCAAAGTAAACGTGAGCCAGGTCCCTCTGTAACTAGGAGCTGAGTCCGCTCTCATTTGACACCACTTTTAATCCCATGTAATTGTGCTGATGTCCGTAGGATGACTCCTGACTTCTATCAGTGTGACTCAGATGTAACATGGATTCCTGCTCTCACTTTGCCAAGTCTCATTTGTCTGTAGAACAATCAAGAGGGCTGACACAAGGACAGAACTAATTCCAGGAAAGCAGCTCTGGGGCCGTTCTGGTCAACAGGGATGACGACATCCTGAAAACTCCACCAGGAAATTGTCCTCTTGCTACAAGCCCCAAAGAATGGTAGGGTTTAGTATTTATAGAATAGATGATTATTTTTGGTTTTCATAAGCCTCTTTATTGCTAAACCTTCTCTAAAGCTGCGGTTTTTAAAGGTCGTCTCAGTCTGTCCTGATGCTGCAACTCTGAATTCATTGCTCAGATATCAGAAAGAGAAGTATAAACTGATTCTCTCTCTCCCCCCCTTGCCCCAATTTCCAACAGTGGAGCTCAGTCCTTTAGAAACATTAATGAATTAAAGTTCACAGAATCCCTATCCTCATTTTACAGATAGGGAAATGGAGGCATCAAGCAATGAAAGGACGTGACCCCCAGGGAGGGTGTGATGGAGGCAGAACTAAAACACAGATCTCCTCCTGAATTCCTGCACTGGGTGTTGGTCACAAAACCATCCTTGACCTCCCAAGGTGAATTTCTAAAATTAACATCTGGCAACTCAGACACGTACATTATAACCTCAGCACTGAGGATCTGGTACACCCCTGGGTGCCTAATGATGGGAGAAGGAACCCGAGCAATACAGTTAGTGAATGTCAGTCTCTCCTGTCTTCTGACACCTTGAGACTGGACTCACTGGTGACTGTCCCGTTCGAATGGGAGTGGCGAGGGCTGTAGTGACCACAGACGATTCGGCATTTGTGTGTGTGTAATTTGTGACTGGTAAAGAAATGCATCTGCTCACTGACTTCCAGCGCAAAGCCCCACAGTGTTCAGCCTGAGGCTGCCTGGCCCGGAGGATGGAACAACCCACATGGCTTGATGCTCCGAGCCCCACTCGGGCTTCGCAATTACCTCTTGACGCGGAGGAATTCCTCGCCACCGAGCTGCTGCTTGAGGGAGCTTTGCAAGAGGAAGGCCCTGCCGTTGCGGGAGGCGTCGCCATAGTTGGTGAGCAATGTCACCAGCAAGAACAACATATAGATGAGGAAGCTCTGGCAAGCAGAAAACAGAGGCATGTGGTCAGAGGACTGCTTTCAGCCTACGGCACGGTGCCTACCTTGGTGGGAGCAGGGCAGCTGAGTACATGAAGCAAGCTGTCCTGTGCCCCAAGGGCTGGATCCTGCTCTCCTTGGATGTCAGGGCAAGACCCCCACTGGGAGCAGAAGCAGGCCCCGACATACTGGTTTGGTGTTTTCCCATATGGGAGCTGCTGTTAAATGAAATCCAGACCCAGCCCATGGCCTTGTAACAATTTTTTTTTCCCCAAACCAGCCAGCCCAACTCCACATGTTCAAGTCAATACAGATTACACAACATCCTGGCCCGCTCGGTGCTGGCAGCGCTGCTTATGTAACAGCTTCCCATTTAGTGGGGCTTTTGTTCTTGAAAGGGATAGCGCCCAGTTCAACACAGCACAGCTTTTAAACCCCGGGAGTGTTACTAACACCAGCTGGGAGTATTAACAGTGAAAGATCTTTAAAGTGATGGAAGCTCCTTTTCACAGCCGGTTGGCTGTCTGCATTTCACTGGGCTTGGATAATGCAAGTGGCCTGTTCCATTTTCTTGTGCCCCAGGCCGGAGCTGTTGTGTTTCCAGCACTGCAAGGGAATGCTTTGACCCCAAAACCAACTGATTTCACAGGGAGGAAATAGTTCCATTCCTCTTAGCTTTGGAACCCTACCACCTCGCTCAGACATAACGCTTTTCATCCACAGATCTCAGAGCGCTCTAGAAAGGTGGTCAGGATCATCACTCCCTTGTGCAAATGGGGAAACTGAGGGACAGAGCTGGGAAGGGACTTGCTCGAGTTCACCCAGCAGCCCAGTGGCAGCGTCGGGAAGAGAACCCACATCTCCTGAGTCCCAGTTCCGTGCTCCTATCCATACCTCCCACGTTTAAACAAAACCTGTAGGGTGGGCTGCAAAGACTGGAGAGACTCACCCGGCCCTTGTATAAGCCACGCAGGCAGGCACAGTTACTTTCCTTGCTTTGTTCTCGTAACCTGATACAAGGTTCGTCACAGGAGTGTCCTTTAGGTCCGTGGTTCCTAACCCTTTCAGGGCAGTACTATTGCAGTGGTGCTCACGGGCTAGGCTGGGCTGCTTGCAGTCACAAAGATGGTGTTTGGAGCAGCCCATGTTCCATGGCAGGTTACTGCCAGCACACCCTGATGCCAGGAGGGCCCAGGCCACACCCTGGGGCCAAGCTCAGAGTCTCAGTAAGGTAGAAAGCGGGGAGGAGTCTATGGATTCCAAAGTCAGGAGGGACCATAGTAATGGGCTAGTCTGACTTCTTCAATAACACAGGTCAGAGAACTGCCCCCCTGCTATCATTCCTAGAGCAGATCGTTTAGCAAAACATCCCATCTTGATTTCAGAATTGTCACTGATGGAGAATCCACCACGACCCGTGGTACATTGTTCCAATGGTAAATTCCCCTCACTTGTTAAAACTTGACACCTTATTTCTTGTCTTTGTCTAGCTTCAACTTACAGCCATTGGATTGTGCTAAACCTTTCTCTGCTAGATGGAAGAGCCCATTATTAAATATTTGTTCCCCATCTAGGTACTTAGACTGTAATCAAGTCACCCTTAAACATCTCTTTGTTAGACTCAAGGAGCTCAATCTATTTAGCTTATCACAATAAGGCAGGTTTTCTAATCTTGTTTAAGCATTCTCATGGCCATTCTCTGAACCCTCTCCAATTTATCAACATCCTTCTTGAACTGTGGACACAAGAACTGGACACAGTAGTCCAGCAACAGTTGCACCCAGTCCAAATACAGAGGTAAAATGACCTCTCTACTTCTACTTGATATTCCCCTGTTTATGCTTCCCATGATTGCATTAGCCCTTTTGGACACCTTCAGTTGATTATCCACCCCACCCCCAAATCTTTTTTAGAGTCTCCACTTCCCAGGATAGAATCCCACATCCTGTAAATATGGTCTATATTCTTTGTTCCGAGATACAGTTACATTTAGTCTATTAAAATGCATATTGTTTGCGTGCACCCAATTTACCAAGTGATCCAGATTTCTCTGTATCAGTGACCTGTCCTCTTCATTATTTACCACTCCCCCAATTTTTGTGTCACTTGCAAACTTTATCAGATATGATTTTAGGTTTTCTTCCAGGTAATTGATAAAAATGTTAAATAGCGAAGAGCCAAGAACCGATCCCTGCAGGAGCCCACTGGAAACGCACCTGCATGATGATGGTTCCCCATTTACAATTACATTTTGAGACGTATCTGTGAGCCAGTTTTTAATTCAGTTAATACATGCCACGGTCATTTTATATCATTCTAGTTTTTAATCAAAGTGTTGTGCAGTACCAAGTCAAACGCCCTACAGAAATCGAAGTCTATTATGTCAACGCTATTACCTTTATCAACCAAACTTGTCATCTCGTCAAAAAAAGATATCCAGGTAGTTTGCCAGGCGCTTTACCTTTAGCATCTTGTGAAGCAGTTTGACCTTCCTGGCCTCCTCCTTGGCCTGGAAAAGGGCAAATCCCTGAGGAGGTCGGACTTTGTTGATCTTCTCGGAAACATGCTCGACAAATGGATACTCCACCAGTGTGTCGTCTTCCTCCGGGTACAGGCGCTTTGCAACCAGTGCGAAATAAAGGGCTTCCAGCAGAACCTGTGACCCAGGAAATCAATGTGCTTTAAGACACCTGTATAGCAACCTCACCAGCACAAGGCCATGTTGGGAAAGTCCTCACCGTTCCCAACATGGATTCAAGCTTGAATAGAGGAGCCGGCCTCGACTTGGATCCATGCGGCTTCATGGCTGCCGACCATGGGTCTGTGCTAACAAATTTCTCCTCTCTGAGGTAGAGCCTGTCTGGCTGTTGGCATCTGAGGTTTATTCTCCATTTGCCCCATGGAATTGTGCCGGGGGTGGGGAAGAAGATCCATATTTTCCTAAAGCCAGATGCTGTACAGCCTGATACACAACAGCGAAAGAGGCTCCAGCTTTACACCTCTATAATTTCCACAGATGCTTCCCTGCCGCAGGCAGAGAGATTGAACCATTTCATGGCCTGCCGAGGGCGTCTCGGTGCCAGTTCAATCAGGGCTGATCCCCTTTCAGAAATCTGCGGTAACTTACAGAGGGGAGTGATCGATAAGGAGATAGAGAGAGAAGCAGGACCCTATGCAGCCTAGACTGGTGGGGACAGAAAATCATGAGACATTAAGCAATTTCAGCGACCTGGAGAAGAAATTACACAACACGCTTTCCACACCCATCCTTACCTTCAGAGGTTCCCAGACCAAGAAGGATGCCAGGAAGCTGAATATCCCTGAGATGAGCCACATGAGGGCAACGCTGGAGGTGAAGCCCACTCCGATCCACACGGAGACCCCCATGGAGGCGGCAAAGAGGAGGAGGCTCGTGGCGTGAGCTAGGTATGAGTACCAGTGTGGCAGTAGGCGCTTCCTGAACGTGTGGTCCACAACTGCAGGGAGCAAAGCAGGGGCCTGAAATCCCACAACGGTGCTGCCAGCAACCGGCAGGGCCAAGCAACTGCCAGCCCCACCAGAGACCTGAGCCATTGTGGGGAGCCCTCAGAAACCTGGGTGTTCTTTAGAAGGATAATCCACATTTCTGTGGCCCCACCACGCTGAACCGACCACATACATAGCTCGCTGCTGAAATGCATCCATCCCTGAAGTGAAGGGCAGTAGCTACCCGTCTGCAAACTGCACCGTGTGTACATGGGGAAGGGCAGCCATTCTGACCCAGACACCGGCCCTCACTTACCAAAGGCCCAGGGATCTTTAATGCCCAGCCAGAGCCTTGGCTTAAGGTGTCACTTGAAAGACCCAATCCAAGGAGATTGTTCCGTTCACCCGGGAAGGACAAGGGTGACCCTGTGAGGCTTTGAACCTGCATGTCACCAGGAGTTGACTCTCCTAACCGGCTGCTTCTGCCTCTAACCCACCCTGTCCAGGAGGGGCTGCTTAGACAGAGAGATGCTTTCATCCAACCATGTGACTAAGCTGTACAAATCAGATACTACAGTAGTTCAGGCAAAACCAATGGATGGATTTTAATAGGCCCCAGAGCCCCAGCTCTGTGTTTAGTTTTCTGCACTGAGAAGAGAGGCTGTAGTGCAAGAAATTCCTGGGGGGTGTCTGAAAGCAGGACAGCTCATGCTAAGAAAGCCACTGCTCTAAGGTCCTTACCAGGACTCTTAAGTGGAGAAGCTAAGAACCTATCACCACCCATGACCTGTCTCCATCCGTTCAGCTTTTCACCTCCTGGCCATGAGAGAGGCTTGTCTGTAGGGAGACGGTGTGAACTCTTTGTTTGCCCATGTTATACGTCACCGCATGAAGTCTCCTTTCCTTCTCCCTCTCTCTTGTTTAACTGGTTTGAGTTTTCATTTGAGTTCTAACTCCCTTTCCCCTGTGCTGACATCAGGACCCTCCCCTACCTTCAGGTCTAATTAGTTCACTGCCGTAATGTGCTTCTGAAATCAATCCCCCTGTGGGAGTGGGGAGTGGTGGCTTTGTTTTTGCACATGGTAGGTAAATGCCTTTGAGCATGAAATGCCGAGTTAGGGCTTTTCCAGAAGGGGTTTTTATGATGATTTTAATGAGAGCACAGGGAACAAAGGGAAATGGATCCTGAAATGGTAAGGAATAGAGAGCTGGAGAATTGTATGCAACGAGCATGCCCCCTTCTGAACCTGGCTCGTAAAGGGGCGCACATCATGGCTGTCTGTGTTTATCTGCCTATCCACCCCTTATCGCCATAACATCTGAGCTCCTTTCTTCGCCCTAGCTTGTTTCAGGGAGCATGTCCTTTGCGCTGGGCACTGACATCAGAGAAGGCCTTGCCCCCCCCAGTACCTGTCCATGTAGACTTGGCAGATCTGCTCACTTCCCTGGCAGGGGCTACCATGTTCTGCCCTTTCTCATTCAGCCGCTGCAGCATGATGGTCTCTGTCTTCTCCCCAAACACGCTGGATCTGCCAGGGCAAATCAACGTTATTAGCATGGGGCTTAAACCCAGGTTTGCTTTGCAAGAGGCACTCTATCAGACACACCGGGCTTTGCGGTAAGCGAACCGGTGGCAGCCTGATTCGGAGGGCCCCAGAGAGAGGATTCTGAACCCAAGCAATGTGACATTTAATCTAGCACCAGCCACAGACAACTATTAGCAGCTTTTCTTCTTTTAAAGGTGCGTGCTTCTTGAGAGAGCCAGTCCTCCCTGCTACTAGCCTGCTCCATAGGGATCACTAACATCATGCCCTGCAATCACGGGCAAGATAAAACTACTTCCCTCCCCAAGTGACGGCAGCATCAGTCAGTGGGATTTGCTAACTTCCCGCTGGGCCACCTGGTTTGATTCATCGCCTGCAGAGAAGGGACGGCAGGAGTGCAAGGCTGCTCAGGTTTCTGCTGATGACTTTCGGAAATTGCTCTTCCAGCAGCCTTCCCACGGTGCCCCAACGCAGATCCCTGCGCAGACAGTTCAGACTGATGGCCTCTTTGTTTTATATCTTATAGGGGCATAGCGAGGCAGAGAGACCCTGATATTTTCCTGTCTTTGCTGGAACTGTTTAAACTGGGCTATAAACCCAGACAGCGGGAGATCGCAGCTCAGCCCAGCGTTGTCCATGTGGAGCTGCTCTCAAGCGGAGCTGACCTGCATCAGCGGCACTTGCTGAGCAGGTCAAAGGAAACCGCGACAGAGATGCTTCTGCGGCCTCTGGAGGCTCCTTCACCAAGGTGCTCGCCGGCAGCATCTAGAGTGAAACAGTCACCTGGCGCCCAGCGTTTGGGGCTAACAGGAGGTACGTGAGTGGGGAAGAGCTCTGCCTGCCTGGTTGATACGGCTCCAGGTGTTTGCTTTGTGAATGCAGCTGCCAGCCAGGACCAAAAGGCCAGATTCAGCAAAGCTGGTGCAGCACAAAACAACTCTCCCCGCCCGGGGCACTGGAACAGGGCGGGCTAAGGGGCCATGGCCCTCCCAAGTTTGAAAGTGGATGGGCCTGGTCTGTCCACTTTATGCCAGAGGCCCAGTCCCCGTTCCCCTACACGGCTCTTACCCTGGCCCTCCGAGGCCCTGGCCACATCGGAAGCTGGAGCCAGGTTGGGGTAGGAGCCACATGAGGGCCGCAGGCCTGAGGAGCGGGGGTCAGGGGCTGTTCTTGGGTTCCTCCCAAGGTTGAGAGCAGGTGGAGGGGCCTGGGCTTCCCAGCCCGGCTCTGGCTTGACAGGGGGGTAGGGCCTCGGGAGGAAGAGGAGGGGCAGGGGTGGGGCCAAGGAGGGGGCAGAGCCTCATGCCCCCCCCCCCCTTTTAGGCAGAATCAGTTGCTCCTGGCGGGAGGGCAGGGGCCCAGGGAGCGCTCACTCACCACACCTTGTTTAAGCACTTTTTTCTCCCTGCATACTTACAGGCCTGAGATCAAGTCCGTTTCGGCTCTGGCATACTGCCCTGTATCCTGGGGGTGGGAAATGCCACTAGCTCCATCGGCTAGGATCTGCCGGATCAGATCTTCATCTGAGAGAGACAGACAGCAGGGTAGGAAAGTTAGCACCCCAACTGCTAACCAGCTCCCTCATCCCTCTCCCTGTTAACAGGGCTGCTAGCATCGGCGCTGTCTTCCCCTTTGCCCACTGGGTGCTTGACCCCCCACCCCAATTCTGGCCCCGCCCTTGCCCCACCCCATTTACCGCCTTCCTCCAAGTCCCCACCCCTGACCCACCTCTTCTCTGCCTCCTTCCCTGAGCGCGCTGCGTCCCCACTCCTCCCTCCCTCCCTCCCTCCCTCCCAGAAAGTCCTAGGTGCCACCAAACAGTTGTTAGGCGGCGGGGGGAAGCACTGGGAGGGAGGGGGAGGAGCAGGGATGCAGTGCGCTTGGGAGAGGAGGAAGCGGGGGAGCTTGGCTGCCGGTGGGTGCGGAGCACCTGCTAATTTTTCTCCGTGGGTGCTCCAGCCCGGAGCACCCTTGGAGTCGGTGCCTATGGCTGCTAGTTCTGTTCACAGCACCTCTCAGTGGAATGGGAGAGGGCTTCAGGCCAGTTTCCACATAGGTGAGGGTATCGGGGTCCCCTCCTGCACAGCCACCTTCAACCTCCTCCTATGGCTCCCCACCATCACTCCTGCACCCAGTGTGAACCTGCTTGGGCACCCTGGTTGGGATGGATGCACGAATTGGGGAGCACCCTCTTTTAGGGTCACTTCAGGGGCTCACGGATGAGGATGCTGGTGCTCCATGACCAATGAGGATGCACAGGTCATTGGGGAATTCAGACACCCTGGGTGTGTGAGTCTCCCCTTGCTCCCAGGGGTTTGACAGCAGGGTAATGCCATGGGTTCAATGGACTCGCCCCCTGGGTGTGAGAGCAGCACCAGGTTCAAGCAGCCCCTGGGCCCGGAGTCTGACCGACCTGCATTCCGTGGGTGCCCATGCTGCAATAGCCCGGATGATGGGCCAGGCGGTGACAGCAAACAGGTCTGCATCTGCAGCTCAGCTGCCCCGGGCCAGCGCAGGATAGCTCTCTGTCGCCCATCTCCTAGGGCGTTAGCTCCTCTGCTTTTACAGGCCCCATCTTAAAGAGCTCTGAGGCAAATGCAAACCTGATCCTGGGGGATTTTTTTCAGTTAAAGTGCAGCTCCTCTGCTAAGATGAGAGCTGGCTGCTGGCACAGGACAGTGGGGGGAGGGGCACAGTGCAAGCCAGGGTAGGAACAGGTCATGCTCAGACACAGGGGAGCAGTGTGATGGCTGAGGGCCACAGTGCCTCCTTCCCATGCCCTGAGGGCTGGGGACAGCCTGCTCCGAGCAAGATTTGCAGCCCGACTTGCTGCAGTCCCGAGTCCTTGACCCACTCTGGTCGCGTTTGGATTCGGACTCCCAACATGCAGAGAAATGGGTCAATTGATCACTTGGGCTGAACCAAATGACCTTTTGCTCAGCCAGGGAGCCGTGGTGCCAGCCCTGAGGAGCCAGCGCAGGGTTCCCTGGCCGAAGGAGGCAGCGATAACCCTGCTGCCCTGAGCACATCTCTTCAGTCGCCATCGGCACTAGGTGGGCCGAATCCAGACGCCTTCGCTCAGGCCAATCGCCTGTCTGAGTCAAGGGACTGAGCCCAGGACTTTTATCTTAGCACCGTCCCCTTTCACCGTGGTCAAGGGCAGGGGTTCCAAGAAGTGGAAGCTTGGACATATGACCAGGGAAGAGTATAAAAATATTGCTCGGGCATGTAGGAATGATATCAGGAGGGCCAAATCGCACCTGGAGCTGCAGCTAGCGAGAGATGTCAAGAGTAACAAGAAGGGTTTCTTCAGGTATGTTGGCAACAAGAAGAAAGCCAAGGAAAGTGTGGGCCCCTTACTGAATGAGGGAGGCAACCTAGTGACAGAGGATGTGGAAAAAGCTAATGTACTCAATGCTTTTTTTGCCTCTGTTTTCACTAACAAGGTCAGCTCCCAGACTGCTACGCTGGGCATCACAAAATGGGGAAGAGATGGCCAGCCCTCTGTGGAGATAGAGGTGGTTAGGGACTATTTAGAAAAGCTGGACGTGCACAAGTCCATGGGGCCGGACGAGTTGCATCCGAGAGTGCTGAAGGAATTGGCGGCTGTGATTGCAGAGCCATTGGCCATTATCTTTGAAAACTCGTGGCGAACCGGGGAAGTCCCGGATGACTGGAAAAAGGCTAATGTAGTGCCAATCTTTAAAAAAGGGAAGAAGGAGGATCCTGGGAACTACAGGCCAGTCAGCCTCACCTCAGTCCCTGGAAAAATCATGGAGCAGGTCCTCAAAGAATCAATCTTGAAGTACTTGCATGAGAGGAAAGTGATCAGGAACAGCCAGCATGGATTCACCAAGGGAAGGTCATGCCTGACTAATCTAATCGCCTTTTATCATGAGATTACTGGTTCTGTGGATGAAGGGAAAGCAGTGGATGTATTGTTTCTTGACTTTAGCAAAGCTTTTGACACGGTCTCCCACAGTATTCTTGTCAGCAAGTTAAGGAAGTATGGGCTGGATGAATGCACTATAGGGTGGGTAGAAAGCTGGCTAGATTGTCGGGCTCAACGGGTAGTGATCAATGGCTCCATGTCTAGTTGGCAGCCGGTGTCAAGTGGAGTGCCCCAGGGGTCGGTCCTGGGGCCGGTTTTGTTCAATATCTTCATAAATGATCTGGAGGATGGTGTGGATTGCACTCTCAGCAAATTTGCGGACGATACTAAACTGGGAGGAGTGGTAGATACGCTGGAGGGGAGGGATAGGATACAGAAGGACCTGGACAAATTGGAGGATTGGGCCAAAAGAAATCTGATGAGGTTCAATAAGGATAAGTGCAGGGTCCTGCACTTAGGACGGAAGAATCCAATGCACCGCTACAGACTAGGGTCCGAATGGCTAGGCAGCAGTTCTGCAGAAAAGGACCTAGGGGTGACAGTGGACGAGAAGCTGGATATGAGTCAGCAGTGTGCCCTTGTTGCCAAGAAGGCCAATGGCATTTTGGGATGTATAAGTAGGGGCATAGCGAGCAGATCGAGGGACGTGATCGTCCCCCTCTATTCGACATTGGTGAGGCCTCATCTGGAGTACTGTGTCCAGTTTTGGGCCCCACACTACAAGAAGGATGTGGATAAATTGGAGAGAGTCCAGCGAAGGGCAACAAAAATGATTAGGGGTCTAGAACACATGACTTATGAGGAGAGGCTGAGGGAGCTGGGATTGTTTAGCCTGCAGAAGAGAAGAATGAGGGGGGATTTGATAGCTGCTTTCAACTACCTGAAAGGGGGTTCCAAAGAGGATGGCTCTAGACTGTTCTCAGTGGTAGCAGATGACAGAACGAGGAGTAATGGCCTCAAGTTGCAGTGGGGGAGGTTTAGATTGGATATTAGGAAAAACTTTTTCACTAAGAGGGTGGTGAAACACTGGAATGCGTTGCCTAGGGAGGTGGTGGAATCTCCTTCCTTGGAAGTTTTTAAGGTCAGGCTTGACAAAGCCCTGGCTGGGATGATTTAACTGGGAATTGGTCCTGCTTCGAGCAGGGGGTTGGACTAGATGACCTTCAGGGGTCCCTTCCAACCCTGATATTCTATGATTCTATGGTTGTGAAGGCTGGTGTATTGGCCCCAGGAAACGGGAGGTGTCACTGACTTTAGGACCGGAAATAAAGAGGGGTTTTGAGGCACAAAACGCACCCTACTCCGTCTCTGTGTCCAGGCATAATTGCCCAGGGTGGCAAGTGCTAGACAGGAGGGAAGCGCTCGGGCCAAATGCCCCTCCCTAGCAGCGCTACTGGAGCCAAGCAGGCCCCGCCAGTGCTGCATCACGCTGCTCTCACCCCTACCTGAGGCAGAGAAGTATTTGGTCTGCCCTGGGTGCAGGCCAAGCGACAAGCTGTCCTCCTCAGCCGGCAGGGGCACCTCGAGCCCCAGATGGCGGCTGGCCCGTCCCCGCTTCAGCTTCTGGATGGTGTTGCCCATGATGGAGGGGTCGCTGAGGAGATCTGGCCAGTTGAGCAGGGCCTCGCTGGAGTGCCACCGAATCAGACTGCGGGACGGAAGGCAGAGCGGGAGGGTCCCAGGTAGGCAGCGGGAGAGAGAGCGCTGTGTATTAATAGCCGGGATAATGGTCTCCAGCGAGATTTGTATCAGAAGCCAGCGTCCTGCCTTCCAGTCACATTCATTTATTGCGATTGCTAATCAATACATGCAAGCAGGGCAGAACCCCTGTCCCTCGGAGAAATCAAAAGGCAGCCTAGTGTAGCAATAAAGCTGGCAGGCGCGCCTCACCTCTGAGCCGCAAAAAATGACCAACTACAATAAAACTGAGCCTTTTGCCCACTGACGTTAATCAGGGCTTGATGTCTCAGGCTCCCCAACCCACAGTTTACTGTCTTCCCTGAAAAGGTGTCTGTGTGCGCGTGCTCCGAGGCCCTACAAATGCAGTCTCCCTGCCGGTTTTCATCCCCAGCAGCTCGCTCACCTCTTTGAATCGTCTAGGAACAAATCGGTTTTGGTTTGCTCGGAAAAGGCCTGTGGGAAAGGAGCAGAATAAGTTTCAGTCACCATACGCTGGCTGGGTTCTGGTTAAAATCACAGCTGATCAACACAGCAGGGGTGGGGCTCTCCAGGGGGGTCAGGCAGGGGAAGTGGCCCCAGAGAGGGGCCAGCCTCGCAGTCTGGGCACAGGACTGGGAGCCAGGCACTCACACACTGGCCCTGATGTTGACTCGCTCTATGGCTTTAGGCAATTCACAGCACCTCTCAGCCTCCATTTCCCACTGTAGAAAGCGAGGGTGCACCGGGGTGTTGGGCCGATCAGGGTGTTAACGTGTATCGGGCAGAAAGTGCTGGATGTATGCTGAGTATCATTAAGTGCCTTGGAACTGGCCTGGGGGCCGGAGGGGGCGTGAGCGCATGCTGATCCCACTCTACATGGCTTCCACCCTCCCTGACTCATCAGGTACTCAGCCAGGGGCAGGACCCTGTGCCAGCTCCCACTCTTCCCTGTACCACGCTGCATTAAACCATGGGCCAGGGATTGACGCCGCTCTGCAGCCACACGCAGGGACAGAAGAAGGCTGAACGGCGCCCAGAGGGGCTGGGGGAAGCACAAAGAACTGCCTGCTTTGTGCCGCCTTTAGGCAGGAGAGGCCTCCCGTCACCTGCTTACCTCGGCCCGGATCCCGGGGAAGGTGAGGAAGGAGCTCTCCAGGAGGGAGGAGTCCAGGTAATTATCGATCTCCAAGGACTGCTGGTCCGAGTGGGTCAGGGTGTGGCTGATGGACGCCTGCACAAGAGGCAGGGAGGGGAGGGTGAGGCCATTGTTCTGGCTAAGAACTAGGTCTCGCTTGTATAATTAATTTATGGCCCCACCGCTGCCCCTCTAGGTCCGACACCACCTACACTGGCACTCCAGGCCGCAGCACCCCCCTTCCGCTGCCCCATCCATTAGATCAGCGAGCAGACGCTCTTGATCTGCCTTATGTGTTACACCAGCAAATAAATGGCTTGGTAGCACAACAGGGCGCGTGACCCCATGGGCACCCTGAAGCAGGCAACCGTGGCCTGCCTGGCAACAGTGAGGGCAAAACTAGGGGAGCGCCCCAAACCCACGTGGGTTTTTCGAATACCTCCCAGGGGGCAGCTCTCACCGGCCAAGGCTTTACACGTCAAATGACACCAATTGCCTGGTTGCCTGCCTGGTGCCCCTCAGTCTCCCCTAGCCAAGGGCGTCCCAGCACAGGAACGGCTCGCAATCTCCTGCTGAGCCTGTGTGCTCTTAAGGAAATTAGGAAGGGAATGTCGCTTATCAACCACATAATGGCCGGTTGTGGTACTTAATGGGGCTGCCTAATTGTGTCTAGCCAGTCCCTATAGCCCCAGATCATCCTCTTGTGGCTGCATAACCACCGTACTGCCCAGACAGCGGGACCTTCACCTACAGTGGTACTTCATTAGATCTCCAATGTATCCATCACCAAAGCATCTGGTAGCTAGCTGGGAGTTGGTGAGAGCCATATTACAACACAAGTATGGATACAGAATCCACAGAAGGAAAAGAGGACCATAGGCACTGTCAGACTGAATCAGACCCGAGGGCCATGGAGGCCAGCGTCCTGTCTCCAATAATGGTCAGTACCAGAGGCTTCAAAGGAAAATATAAGAACACTGCAGTGGGATAATTTGCCCCCTACATTAGATCTCATCGTGATCACTAATAGTCAGAAATTGGCTAAGGAGGTTTAATGTCCCCTCCAGACTCAGTTAGCCTTGACTACTGTCACTGCTCTCACTACTAACTGTTGTATTAACTATTATAAGTCTTGCTATCCATATAAATGTCCAATGTTGAATCATGCTAATTCCTTGGCCGCCGTGAATTCCTGTGGCAGAGAGTTCACGTTCTGTGAGTCTTTCATATGGTGCTTGGCTTCCTTCGTTCTTCATTGCAATTGGCATATTCCCACCTGGGGTTTTTGTTCTGGTCTCACCTGCCCTGGCTCTGGCTCACAGGCCGCCTGATGTGTCTGTGGGACTGGATCTCCTATCACTTATACCCCTGGCAGCCCGCTGGATGCAGAGAAGCAACACCTGATTTATGGGGGTGTGAGTGAAAGGAGAATCAAAGCTGCTATTTGTACGTGTACAGAATGCTTCTGTAGCATCGCTATGGGCCAGATTCTGTGCCTCTTACTCATGGCCATGCTGTTACTCCTGAAGTAAGATGCAACACAATGGGAGTAAGGATGACAGACGCTGGCCCTCTGTAAGCAAATCTGTTGTCGTAAAGCACCCCTTGAAAGTCAATGATTTTTCTTCCCTGTTACCTTGCTACGAGCCATCCTGAAGAGGAATAAAATGACCAGGTACACTGGATAGACCACAACACTAGACACCAAACCAACAGCCACAGTGTCAACGCTAAGTGGGATCAGGTTGGAAACAGCCACGTTACTGGAAAAGGTCAGGAAAAGAAGGAGAGAGATGTCAGAACCAATATCACCTGTGTCGCCACCTGAACTAGGGAGCCAGTGTTTGGAAGGGAAAGTCATTTTTAACGGGACACTGTCGAGAAGACATTGCTGGCTCCCCTGGGAGTTTTGGGTGTGCAAGAAGTGCAGAATAGAGCCCTGGCTTAGACTCAGATCCTCACAGGTATTTAGGTTCTAACTTCTGTTGAAATCAACAGGATTTGATTTGAAATGGACGGTACCTCACATGTATCAAAGGTACCTGCCTAAATTGGAGGATCTGCAGCAGAAAGCCTTTCGCATGGCGTTATTAGTACCAAAGTGAAGGGCTATTGTGGTCTGGCAAAATTCTGATTATGTAGCAAACGACTGCAGCTGCTGCTGACCTCCTCTGCCTCTTGATTTTTGTTCAACGCTGAGAGTTTCCCTTTAATGGCAATTGTTCTGTTCAACTTGTCCCAGCTCTGTCCCTCTCTCTCTCGGGCTCATTTCAGAGGCTTTGTCACTTTGCTTTTTACCAGGATATAAAGCGCCTCCCAAGTCTCGAACCACAGAATAAATCAGGGTTGGGCGATTGGAAAAATTACACCCAGGAGCTGTGTGTCTCTCCTGCTTTCTGCCACGCACGGCACTTGTGTCTAGAGCAAGCGGGACATCTTCACGGCTGCTGCTGCTTAGCCCCCTTCACAAGTGTCAGGAGGGAGAGTATTGGCAAGGTCTGAAATACTGCTCTACAGGCAAAGACAAGAGGGGTGGTGGTGGCAGGGTATGTTTCAAGGTGGTAAGGTGGAGCCAAAGAGAGAAAGGGACAGCAAGATCTGTCCATCCAGTCTCTTCTATGACGCCCATCCTGAGGGTATCTGAGCGTGGGAACAATTCACAGATTCTTGCAGTAGGGAGGTTTGGGGAGCTCTTTTTCCTTTACGCTGGTGGAAATGGAGGACATTAGGGAGGTGATAGATCAACGGCCAGGGGCTTCACAGGATGGATCATGGTCCATGTGCCACACAGCCACGTGACTGCACAGGTCATTACCAGGCAGGACAGCCAGCTGCCTCTGGCAGGACCAGGGCACAGGCTTGGTTAGGTGATCCCGAGAGACCAGGAGCAGTGCGGTAGGATGTGCAGCCTACCTGAGACTGACGTCTCCCACCACGCCGTACCACACGGCATTGGCGCAGAGGAAGAGGAAGATGAGGGCGGAGCAGCAGGTGGCTCTCTGCACCCGAGTGAAGCGGCTGCGTGGGGGCCGGTCCCACATGGAAAGCCAGATGTGCTTCTCGAAGAAACCCCGCTGCAGCTCAGCCACGAAGATCCGAGGGAAGCTCCTCAATTCCGTCTCACCTGAATGCCGGGAAAAGAGAGCCAGGGTCAGGCTGAGATGAGCAGGTGAGAGCCACACACTACAGAGGGGGCCGTTCTGTGCCTTAGATCTACCAGCCCCCACAGCTGGAGCTCACAGGGGCCTGTGCTGGCCGGGACCCATCCCTCAGAGCTGGCGCTCACGGGGGCCTCCCGCTCTGCCATGTATGCTCTGGCAGTGGAGAAGACTGAGCCAGAGCAGGTAAAAGGCAGAAAGAAGCCAGCAGAGCACCTCTGATCTGGAGCCAGCATGAGGGCGTTGACAGGGGAACCCATGGTGGTGTCCGTACAGTCACTCTTTTGGCATTCCCTACAAAATAACAAGTTCCAAAGTCCCAGGAGCTGCCCTGCCCTCCTCCTCCTATCCCATGAACACTGACTGCTCGAGGCCCCATGTCCCAGCAGCCAAGCACTCACTGGCGGCATAGACCTCCTTCTCCACCATGCCGTCATTCTCCTCGCTCTCCACGGACAGCCAGTCGTTCACCAGGAAGAAGTCGCTCTTGCTGGTCTGCAGGTCTCGGACTATGACGTGCTGCAGGTACCAAGAAGGGCTGAGCCCTAAAAGCAGGGAAACAGAGAGGCGTGGCTCATGGCAGACCATGTCTCTGCCAGAGCGCAGGGCTTGCCATGCAGTATCAATAGCTACACAGCCCTGTGGACGAGATCAGGAGAGTAAGAACAGTCAGTTGCTTCTCAATCACACTCCTCATCCCTACAGGGACTGGGTGGCACGCAGGGGCTATGGTATGGAGCACTCTGGAAGGGTGCACACTTCAATCTCAAAGCACTTTACAGATGTAGGTAAATAGAATATAGCCCTAATCTGCAGTAGCCGAGGCACCAAGGACATCTGTGAAAATCAGGCCATGCATTTTGAGGCCTGCATGTAGATGTACACACCTAATTCCAGGCAACCCCCTTGGAAAACATCCGCCTACTTGTCTATTGTTGGGCACTCAACACTGGAGTCCTTTTGCAAACGTAGCTTTGAGACTTTCCCAAGGAAACGCAGTGACAGAGCTGGGGCTAGTGCTCCAGTCCCCTGGCTGCCAGCCCCATGCCCTGACCACTGGACAATGATGTCTCTCTGCAGTGTGGTGTGTGCTAAGGCAGGGAACGTTCTTAGTTACCCGCCACAGTTCATCAGCTTCCCAGCACAATCCCCTGTGCAAGAATAGCTGCTCATGCAGGATTTCTGGGGGTAGCCAAGAGTGGCACAGGCAGAAACCTTGCAAGAACATCGAATACCACGGGTCGGATTCAGATCTCAAACCAGTTTACACCAGTGTAAATCACCAACCCAATGGTGATCGTCACAGCTGTTCAAACCTGGCACACCTGCCCAGGCCTCACCTTTATTGTCATGCCAGATGTGGATTTTCCAGATGCTGCCCAGGCTCCGCTCCGTCGCAATCTGAAAAACATCAAGGCTGTTGCGGTGGAAAGCGTTCTCCCCATCCAGATGCCTGTGACCGCTTTTATTATCCATGCCATACAGGGTGATCCCCACGTGGGCGGTGGTACCTGGCAGGAGTTAACAGGAAGGCTTAGTTCGGCAGATCCCATCCAGTGCAGAATTCTCTCCCCCAACCCCATGACCAAATGAAATGGCCCTGTTGAGAGGCCACCCGGAGACCTGTAAGAAATTAATATGCTTGTATCCAAGGCTGCTGCTTGGCCTCCCCACACCCAGAGATAGGGTTACACACAGCTTGGAAGAGTCGGCTGGTGAGATCGGATTGATACATGGGCTTTAGTATGTTTCCTTCTGAGATGGGATGTGATCTAATGTTCTTTAACTTGCTGACATCCTGGTGGGAGGAGATGTTTGTTCTGGATGTTCCTTCCATGGAGTGGCTGAAAGGCTTGTTTTCTTTGACTACTCCCCGGGACCAGCTGCCAGACACTCCTTGTTTCACCTGGGCCACCTAAATGTCCCCTGCTCGCCTATCAGGATCCAGACGTGGTTACGGGGCATAGGCCTGCTCCCAGGGAAGCCACTGGAGCCAATGAGAGCAGCTCTCTGACAGTGACACCGTGGCATTCCGTGCAGACGCTCAATCAACGCTCCCAGATTATATCCGCTTGCGTTTCAAAGTCCAAAGATGATATTTCTAGCGGTTGTGGCTGCTATCCCAGCCCAACATGTTAAAGCCCAGCTTTCTGCCTCCTTCCTCCTTGCTGCTAAGAGAGACTCAGGGACCAGAACGAAGTGATTAATTGTGCTGGCAATGCATATAATAAAGCAGGAGAGAATCCAACTCTCTGTCTTATGGCAGTGCTGGCCCCAAAGGGCCAGCTGGGAGTAAAACTCAACGCTCTCCCTGAAATGATCGGGAATCACGAGAGACACCTCAACAAAATGAGAGGAGGAGAAATCGTGCCTAATCCTGGGAGACGGGAGCAAGAGGGTATCATGTTGCGGAGCCATCACCCCTGATCAGGAACAGCCACGGCTGGCAAATGGACATGGGCTCAAACCCCAAGCCCAGTATGAAGACCCATCCTGTGTGGATCATCTTTATATTTGACACTTACCTGAGGGCTCGGTTTTCTATTTATGCAGCGGCATCTCATCTTGCCAGCAAAGTGTCATTGAATTGGCCTGAACTGAAAACGTCTCAAAGACATACGTGGGTGCTGTCAGCAGAATTGCAAGAAGGAGCTGGACCATGGCAGAATAACTCAACCCCTTCCAGATCCTCAAGGGCCACCCTCCCTCACTGCTCCGGAGAACCCTAGGAAAGTTCTGTGCCATGCAGGGGGATTTGCTGTGATGCGGTGCCTAGAAGTCTCAAGGGACTAGTATGGAGGCTAACCCACAGTCAGCCGTTCCAGAGAGTGACGCTGTTACTGACCTGATCCTCGGCCCCAGCCGGTTTTCACCAGGATCTCATATTTAAACATCCCGTTCTTCCCGCAGAATGGAATCACCCCCACTCGGTTAATGTCAATCAGGTCCAGTTTGTGCACAATCAGCATGGCCACAGAGTATGTCACAAAGCAGACGGCACAGGTCAGCAAAACAATGTAGTTGAGACCTGGGCCAGGAGCCTAAGCAAAATGAAAGATACTGAAAGATGCTTTTCCCTCCCCAAACTCCTCACTTCACAGCCTCACACTCACTGCCTCGCTGATTGCAATAACAATAATTAACAAATATCTTCATCTTACATAGTGACGTCCATCCTGCAGGCTCCCTAACTGGAGTACAGACTATGCATATGCATATCAATCACTTTGCTCACTGCTGAAATGCATCCACCTCTGGAGTGGAATTCAGCAGCTGTACGGGGCTTCATGCAGCAAAGTGCTGAGCGCCTGAAGCTCCCCTTGACGTCACTTACAGAGCTACAGAGAAGACTGAACTTCATCAGGAGGCACAGAGCACCTGGCAGGAGCAGCCTCTAAAAGTATAAAACAAAACTATGCAACAGCTTTGGGCAGGAAGGGAAGAACTCCGTATCCAACTGAAACAGTGGCAAAAACGATAAGGTAAGCAAAATGCAACCAGAATTTGGCCAGGACACTGGGGCTTAACCACCCTCCACTCAGTAAAAGTGCTATTGGCTTTTTAATGACTATAACTGGTCAGGATCAATGTGCGCGTCTCTCTGAAACAAGGTACCTCCAACAGCAAAGTTCCCAAGGGGACTATGCGGGGGCAACCCAGAGAGAGGAACACCACTAGCCTCCGTCTTGCTTGTTGGTCTCCCATCCAAGCACAGATCAGGCATGACTCTACTTAGCTCGTGAGATGTGTTGAGAGCAGCCGTTGTTTTTTCAAGCGGGCACATTCAAAAGCCAGCGAGCTGCTAATTTATCCCATGTGCAGGAAAGCTCCAGTGTCTGGTGTTTGTTTTTACTCACAGGAAATATGAATTGGACGGAGTTTGGGGGAACAAACAGGCTGGCTCCGAAGGCTGTCAGGTGTTGGGTTAAGCACACAGCCTGATTTGGGCTGGTCTCCTCCAATGGGATGATGCCTTCCGTCTTCCACCTCATCTCCTGCTCACTGAAGTACTGGCACAAGGAGGTGTACAGACTCAGGGTCACCTCCACCGGCGACCAGCTGAAATGGTTTGTGATGTTGAAGTAATAGTCCTTGGTGGTGTCGTCAGAGCTAAAAAGAGAAGAGCAAGCATGGGGCTGCTTATCCGCCAGCCTCTGGCTGAGCCGCAAATCCCTCTCCTGAGCCGATCTATGGCACACAAGTGTCTTTCCATGCAAACAGCCCTGCTGCATGGAGAGCAATGTACTCCATACCAACTTCTGTGCAAAGTGACATAGGAAAAAGGATCCTACTAATGGTGAGTAACTTACAGAGTCCTTTTGCTGTGGGGAAACCCATGGGCTCCCCAAGGCTTTGTTATTTATTATTTGTACATCTATTAGTCATGGACGAGGAGCCCGGTGTGGTAGGTGCACTAATTATATGGCACGTTCTCCTCTTTTGCAAAAGCAAACCGGTGGTTAGACTTGCATAGCTACCCCACCACCCCTTAACTGCGTTACCCTGACCCATGAGACGCTTCCTGGGAAAAGATTGTTCGTTAAGACTATGAATCCCTCTTTGAGAATCTTGTGACCAAAAGCCCTGGAAGCCATGCTAAATTAGACAACAGTGGCTCTACCCTGGCCCCACCTATTCCCAGTCCACCAACTTGCTTCTTGGGTAACACCTAGGAGTGGTTCGTAAATAATGGGAGGTGTAAACATTTATTGCTGTGGGGAAGAAAAGAAAAGAAATATTTCAACTACTGAAGTTATATTGATGATTAATGCAATAAAAAAGAAAGGTGGGATCCCAAAATCTAACAGTACAATAATACTACTAAACATTTATATAGAATTTTGCATATTCAAAGTGCCATGCAGACCAGAACTATGTGGGCAGGTAGGTGAGTGAGTATCAATATCCCCATTTTACAGATGGGGAAAATGAGGAACAGAGGCCAAAGGTGATTTGCGGAAGGCCACACAGTAAGCCAAGAGTCAATATTAGAACTCAGGACCACCCAGTGCCTAGCTCACTCCTCCAGACCCTAAGTTTTGTGGCACTGTACAGTAGGTGATCTGTGCTGAACCATTAATGCATCTGTAACAGGGCAGTCTGTTCCTTTCAAGGGCCGTTCCAATGCACCAGCATTCTGGGATGTGTAGTTCTCTGAATCACATGTCAAAAGTGGGAGCAAGCTCTGCTGGGAAACGGGGGCAGGTGACAGTCAAGTGACTGCAGTATATAAGGCAAGCCTCTTGCTTACTCAGGAGAGAGGTTCAAGGGAGAGGGCTGGTGTGTGAGCGGCCCCATAATAGACGTCCAGGGACAGGCAGACCTGGAGCAGCCGCCAGGATGGGCTAAAGGGCAAGGAGCCTGGCTGGGGCCTAGGAACAGAATCCAGACGGGGCTACGAGGTGAATGGAGCATGAGAAGGAAGAGGCCTGGGCAGCACATTAGCCGTGTGGGGTTGAGGTCTAGGTTGGCACCTGTGCTCAAGTAGGTGTTCCCTGAAAGGGAGGGGAGGAAGCAAGCCCCTTAATCAGCTTGCATCATCCGGGTGAAGGAGCCATTGAGTTCTGGGGAATGAGCCCCCTGCTGTGGTGACCCCCCACAGAGGGAGGTGGTGCAGACCCCTTGCCTCAGTAGGGTGAATAAATTGAGCCTGGAGAAGGGGTGCTGAAGGCCGGCTTGGAGCTGGGGCGGGGCCGGGGGAGGGGTGTTGAAGGAAGAAAAGGTTACTGGGAAAGGAGCTGCAGAGCTGGGAGGCTGGAGGCTGTTCCCCTGAGTGGGGAGAAGTTGGGCAGGTGCTCAATGGAGGGCTGGGCCCTAGTAAAGAACCTGGGTGGGAGGGTCATAGTAACTACACAGGGACTCTGTCTGGGATGCTGCTTTCCCTGGAAGGAAAAGCCTCCTCCGTTTGGCCAGAAGGGGAAAAGCACCAAACTGTCCTACCAGTAGAGGGACGCGTATGCTGGCAGGAACCAGACTTCGACCGAGGGGAGACCGAGGCAGCAGATGTGCCTGACGCCAGAATGGGTAAGCTGCCCCCAAAAGGTTATGGTCTAAAGCCACGAGTGAGAGCCAGGGCTAGGGGTTACAAGACGGGGGTCGGGGGGGGTTCTCTTACATGGGGGAAATGAAGAAAGTGTAGCGCTTGTGGTCTCGTTTCTCCACGGCCTCCAGCCCGATCTTCTTGGCCGCGCTGCAGTTGTGCTCGCTGGGTGCAGGCGAGGGAGAGAGGTAGGCTGCGATGAACGGCTCCAGCTCGCTCGAGATGTAACGATCTGGGCAGCAAGGGGAAGAGAGGGAACGGAAAGCACTTTACAGACACCCAGCATGGCTTTACGTGCACAGGCCCCGATCCTGCTGTCTTCAGCAGGTGTCTTGTTTGAGTGAGGACTGCTAGATTGGACCTGTGATATTTACGCAGAAGCGACTGCGAAATGCCACTGCTCCTGGTACCACGTTCGCGTGTCAGCAGCCCGTACAGGTCTGGTCGGAAGGATCCATCCTGAGAGGTGCTGAGCACCTGCTGCTAAGGGTTTACCTGCCTTCCGTTCCCATTGCCCTCAGCAGGGAGGGAGGCTGCTCCGCACAGTGTGGGACTGGGCCTTTGGTGCTGAGGAACAAATGCTCAGTCCCGCTGTAACTTAACGTGTCACTAGCGCCAGAGGTAACCCATGGACCATTCTCGCCGCGCAGCTCAGTTCGCATTTGTGTACCATTAGCTCCAGCCCTCCAAGGGGGAAATGCTCCATTGGGGTCTGACCCTGTGTCAGAGAAGTCAGCGGGAGCCGGCCCAGCCCAGCCTGACAGTCCTCCTGGAAGAGGAGAGTGGCACCATGTGTGCAGGGCAAGAGCAGCCAGACAAAGGCAGCGTATCCTGCAACGTCTGACATGCCCTAGTCAAACCTGGGGGTAGGTTCTGCCAGGTTGTTGCAAGGGCGCAGGGGTGAGAGTGAGGAACTTCCTCCACTACTTGTTGTGCAGCTTGCGGAAGGGCTGGGTGGAACGGCAGCTCCTGGGCTCAGAGGAATGCCGGCCAGCTCCCTAATTAGGCATCACCCTGCCCCTCTGCAGCAGGGAATGGGAATCCTAAGCATGATCCTCTAGTGGCTGGAAGTCCACAGAGACTATAATATACCAGTACTAGTGCAGCTAGACTCTGAGCATTTGGAAAGCATCTACCCTGCACAACGTCACTGGAACACACAGACTAAGCTCTGAGGCTGCTATATGCCAACAGGATTCTCCTTGGGCTCCAGTGGTTCAGGTCTGTGTTCCTGGAGAGCAAAGGATTTGAGCTCTAGTCCCACTGGGGCAGTGACTCCCGTATGGCTGTGACTTGCGGTGCAGCTCTCAGTTCTGATCCCTTGCTGCACCGTGCTCACTTGTTGTGCTCGACTTATCCCAGCCTTGTAAGATCTCGTTTAGCATGCAGGCCCCAGGTCCTGTGCTCTCTCAGCCCTTTAGATGAAAAGTATATTGAACAGCAGAAAAAGTGCAGTACCTACCATTTAAGACTCTGTAGGTGAGCTGGAAATGCAAGCCTGCTTCTCTGTTGTTGTTTTCTGTCGTAACAACTAGGTTCACCGAAGTCTTTCCCTGGATGATTGCAGAGCCAGCAGAGATGTTCGTCATGCCATTGTTCAATACCATCACAGTGATGGCCTTTTCTGCATCCAGACTCCCAATGGGAATCTGGGTCCCATTGTTGGTTTGAAACTCCATGGAGGCCACCTCTGTGGACACAGTGTAGTTGCTAATGTAGCCAAAGGGGAAGGGGTTGGAGTCCACCCGGAACATGACTTGGATCACGTCGGTCAGGTCGGAAAAGGTGGTGTTGAAGGCCTGGGGGATGGAGAACTGGCAGTCCAACGTGTTCTCATAGCAGAGCAAATTGAGGGGATCAGACCGTTTGCCTTTTGCCATGATTTCTCCTCCCACCAGTTCAAGGGGCTCCTCATTCAGCACCCGGGACTTCATGAGGATGCGCATCAGGCTGGAGGACAGGCTGTAGGCTTTGGAAGCTACCAGCACATGGTGGGGATCGTTGCACAATTCCTGGAGTTTTGACTCCTGTGGAACTGTGTTGACAAGGTGTATTAAGTCCCCTGTAAGGAGAGAGATAAAACAGCAAACGGAAAAGCAGTGAGTACCACAGTCTAGGCAACATTCAACTCCTTCCCACAATCATCAGGAAAGCTCCTTTCTTACTGGCTTTCTACTGGACTACAGCATTGTGACACACGGCCTTCCGCAGTGAAAGCTCGACATCGTCCATAGCTACACATACAGCACTCTACCGCATCGCTGGGTTTTCTCTACTCTATGGTGTGGTTAAGATCTCAAGTTACAAGATCCTAATGTGGGCTTTCTCTTCCTTCTGCAAAAGGGCTGAGAGGAAAGAGGGAAATAGACACATAGAACCAATACAACAAACCTCTGGAATTATAAAGAGTAATGCCATTACAAACACAGCCCACTGCAAGCATGCAAATAAAGGGCCTTTCTTTAAAGGTAATCTGAATGTGATGTCATCTGCCAAGGCCAATGAAGTTTCCATAAGCACATCTGCCAAGGATGAAGCCCAGCTTGATGCCGTGCATGGCAGCCCACACATCTGGAAGCTGCCTCTATTATCCTCAAGCTTCCTATGAAAGGGCTGTTCCCTAGAGAATCAACTGCTTCATTAATTCAGGGGCTGTTGGTTTCAAATGCCCCAGCAGGGAACAGGCAGCAGCAGGATGACAGTGGGAAAATCAGACAGATGATAAATTACAGGTGGGGCCAACCTATGGATTCAGATTTCCCCCAAAGCCTGGAGGTGGGGGTGCTATTCAAATGGAGGGCTTGGCACTGGCCCACCTCTGTGATAAACACCAGCTGTAGCCAGCCTTTGCTCAGGACACCTCCCAGCCGGAAGAAGGCCTAAGAAATCTCTCCCAGCTTTTCTAGCCCGGTCCTTCCCTGATCATCTTTTAACATCTACCTTCCCCCCTCCCCCACGCAGTGACGTCCGTGCCCTGAACTCCTCCTAGAGAACGTCCCCCCTGTTGCTTGGGGCCCCACAGAACTGACCCGTAATGTTGAGGATGTTGTCTGCGATGGCTGTCGGTGTCATGATGCCCTGAGTGGTTTCACCCTGGAGGATGGCCATCATGCTTTCCAGCTTGCTCAAGGTCCCAGTCACACATGATCTGCAAAGAAGCTCCTTGCTCGCCACCTGCCATTAGAAATGCAGGCTAATCCAGCAGAAATCAATTCCGTATCAAAGGCCGTAGCAGCTGTGCATGGTACTTACTGGGTTCAGTCCTACAAAGTACTGAGCGCTCTGGCTCTGAGACTACTCGCATGCGTCTAGTTCAGCCTGTGCTTAGGAGCTCTGCTGGATTGGGACCGTACATCTATAATATTTCTCTTCAGATTGTACTTTATCTGCAACCAAGCCCATTCCCCCCCCCATCATCTACTTACCCCTCTCGCTGGATACCATAATCTACCTACCTACTGGACGTCTAGGGTTCCCTACACTGTAGTAACAAGGTAACTCACACTGCAATAATAGCCTGCCTAGAGGTACCAACACAAGGCAGAGCACCTGGTTCTGACACCAGGAGTGAATGTGTCTCTTGTTGTTGCTTCTTTCAAGTTGTTACCTCAGGGTTGAATTTTACTCCTGTTGACGTCAACCAGAGGCGGTTGGGTTTTTTCCATCGTCTTCAATGGGAGCAGGATTTGGCTCTAACTGAATCCATCTCCAACATTCAAACACGTCCTAGAGCTGTGGGAGGGGTTTCACCACCCAGTTTTGATGACCGTCCCTCCCATCCACTCCCAGATGTGTCTAAGAAACAGAACGTTCTACATTTTAAGCATAGGCTTGAGTCTGCAGCACACTCGGCAGGCTCGATGGGAATAATCTATGGAACACATGGAAGTGGTTATCACCACCCAGCTCCTCTTCTTTTTGTCATCAGAGGATTCACCACAGATGTCAGAACAGCTTGCAGCACGAAGGGGTGTGAAAGCCCCCATGGCTTGCATTTGTACATTGTTACTATACAGCACCATTTACAGAGATATAAGAGGACCTCTCTCTACCCTGGGGATCTTACTATCTAAATAGACAGCAGCAGCATGTAAGATGAAAACAGGTTACACAGAGCAGAGGAAGAAAGAGAGAGAACAGCAAAAAAGAGTCCTGGGAGAACTGCCCCAGGGAGACTGTTACCCAAGGAGCAGAGCTGACATGAGAGATTTTCCAGTCAGAAAATGTGGTTTTTGTCAAAATAGAAACTCTCTGTGGGGAAAAATGTCAATTTTAACATTTTTTTCCCTCCCCAGTAGGGAGAATAGAAACAAGCAGGTTTATTTTGAGCCAACATTTCTAAAACCAGACAAAAAAGTTACTTGAAAATGATGCTTTTTGTTTCTATTTTTCCAATTTCAAACTTTTTGTTCTCTGCCTTTTTTTTTTTTGGTTGCTATTTCGGTTTTTTGTTCTGGCTCGGAGCCAAAACTAATCTGGGAATGTCAGACCTGACCCTGGGACAAAAATTCCATTCCCTGACCAGTGCCACTACAGTCCGATCAGGTGCTGGGTTGCAGGCTCAGGAGAAGAGGTCGAGTGTGTCTCGTGTTAGTAAAATCCAGCAGAGGAAAGTGATGTCTGGGGCCAGAGTTCAGGGCAGCGCCAGAGGCAGAAGAGAAAGCACTGAGTTTGGCGAGAAGGATCCCAGGATAAGCTGTTTGAAGCAAAGGGGATCGTGGGACAAGAATTTTGTGAGTGATGCTCAGCAGTGGTATGTTTGATTCATGTCAGGCCGTATTCCCAATGAGCGAGCTTGCAGAGCTATTTATGGGTATGAGGGAGGTGCTCAGAAATTACGGTGATGGGCAAGCAAAGCCTCACAGCCCCTTCGAGAGGTAGGGGAGGAGGAGTAGCCAGCTGATTGGCTGGCCAGCCAAAGCCAAGCCCATTAAATAGCTGGGCTTATTCGTTTGATGCCCAGCTGATGAAATATAAAAAGCCACTCCTGAATCCAACAGGGAGCAGCCCCAGCACGGGGAAGCGGGGCCCATTGGCTAGGCTGCCACAATGTGGAATGCAATACTTCAAATGATGACAGGCTCAGAGCCTCCTGCTGCCAAGCAACTGTGCTAGGGCTGTTTCCAGAGGACCAGGTATAAATTTTTTGGTAACATCTGCAGCAGATGAGAGCACATATTCATCTCTCGCTGCCTTTCTAGAATGACAGATGAGAAAAGGGTGATGGTGATAATACTTGTACTTAAAGAGGGATGGATAGACACACACACGCCCTACAGATGTCACCAACAAATTATAACTGTCCTCTGTATATGATCAATGTGTGTATGTGTGCGAAGCTGAAACAGAACAAGGAATGGCCAGAGCTACCCTTTCTTTCCATCACTCAGCGTCAGAGCAGAATGAGGCCGGAGGGTCCCATACCATGCATTGAGCAAGGGCAGCGGAGATCTGCTGGATATCGTCCACAGTGTTCACATTCAGGGAGATGAGGGTCTCGGTGATGTTCCTCCTCGTCCAGGTGCGAAGATCTTGTTCGTTCCTGGTCTCGGCTTCTGAGCGCATCAAGTGCTCGTGCTTAGGGGAAACAAAAGCAGCGGGGTTTATCACAATCTTGCAGAACAGGAGCTTTAGCACTCAACCACAAATTTCCATTGCAGCATTTAATGACTTTCCAGCTGGGAGTCTCTGATATCTGGGTTCTCGGCAGAGCTGCTGCTGGATACAATTTGAAAGTTAAAAAGCCTCTGCGTTCTGCTGCCAGTGGAAAATATAACTGGAAGCAGGACAGGAAACAGAGTCTCAGTAGCACAGGGCAAGAGGCACTCTTGCAGCACCTGCGAAAGAGTCTTCTCCTCTGCAGCTTCTGCCAGCTATGAGAACATTCTTGTCTCTCTCCAACTGGTCACTTTTCAGAGCTGCTGTGTGATCATATCAGATCTCTTCTCTCTTGCCTGTGCTGTGGTTTGGTAGGCCCAGCTTTCAACAGAGCGTTCCAGTCTAATTCTGTGATTCAAATAAGCACTTTAATAGGACACCCCTGTTCTGCAGGCTGAAACTGGTACCCAGCTGCATACAACTGGCGTTTACACAACAAAGCACAAAGTGGGGCACCCAGGTGGACATCCGGAGGCTCTGTGTAAGTGGCCATGTTTTGAAAATTGGGCTCCCCAACTGCACAGTGACTCTTTACAGCATTTTAGGGATACACAATTTTATGCTATGGACAATCCAGGTGGGTTAGATTGGCACAGGCATCTGTGCCCACTGTACTGCCATGGAATAGTCCATGGCTGGAGGTCAGGGCCTGTTCCCCATTCACCTAGTGGTCTGGGATTGCTGAGGAAGCCGTGTGCTCAGTCCTTCAGGGATGGGGAAGGGGGAGCCCTGTGGTGACACCCTGAGGGACCAACACTGATAGGCTTCCAAGGATGGGACGAGACTCATCTGCGGCACGAAAGAGGGATCCACAAAAGAGTATGGGAACTGGGCACCTGCTAGGACTGGGCCCTGAATGAGAGATGAGTGACAATGAACAAAGGGGCTGTGGGGGTAGCCTGGGAAGATGATGTTAAGAGAGAAAAGTCATGAGTTGTACTTTGTGGCCACGTGTCGGGCACCTGTGGAAGACCCTTTGTGCAGGTGCAGAGCTGTTCTGCTGACTCATCCTGGCAGCTGGGCCAGGCAGGTCTCAATGGCACCCACACAGGTGTATGAAAGGCTAGCGGGAGAGGGAGAGCCTAGAGGCAGCCAGCCCAAGGAGAGCTCAGGATGAGGTTTCTGTGGGTAAGCGCAGTGTTTAAACTTGGGGTAGAAGACAGTGAGGGAAGGCTGACTGAACCCGGAGGAGGAAAGTCAGCTATGGGGGTGGGCGCAGGCTACATTTCCCTCTCCTGGGCCTACTTTGGCGGCCCCCCGCTCTCACGCACATGTCACGTGACGGGGACGCACTCAGATCTCCAGCACCCCACCGCAGGTCTCCAACATCTACTAATTTACTTGGGAGACTGGGTGAAACCGCCAGTTCACCTCAGGCCCAAGGTGAGCTCATGGACTGGACAAGGAGTGGCCAGCCAACCACAGCTGGCGGCAGGGCAGACAGCGTTACTTTACCTCATTTAAGATGGTGATGAGGGCCAGGGAGTACTCGATGACGTGCTGCGGGTCCCCCTGCTTCACCAAGCCCTGCAGCACAGTGTCAGTCTGATTGTAGAGCCAGTGAGAGAGGCTGTGGACTCCGGCCGCGGGGGCTGGCAGGGTGATGGTCATGGAGCTGGAAGGAGAAGAGGCAGTCGGTTTGTAAAGAACTGACTGTCGAATGGAACCGAGGGCAATGGGCGTACTCCCCGCCCCGGCCTTCCCCTGGTAGCTCCTAGAGAGAGTCCTTTGAGCGTCACCAACTTCTGCTCGGACCCCAGGCTTGGACCAGTTCTTCTCAGACCCCAGTCCCACCGGAGAGGGAGGCCTGTTTCTGAATAGTTGAGATAAGGGGCCAAATTCCTCCCTCATGTAACGCCACGTAACTACTGGATTGGCACAAGGGAAGTGTTTGACCCTGGGAGTAAGATCTGGGTTCAGTTTTAGGGAGTTTAAGAAGCACCCAAGAACTGTCTTCAGTCCACTTCTGCCTTTGGCTTAGTCCTCTGGGCTCTAAGGGATACTTGTGAGCTGGATTCTTAAACCCTTAGATTGTAGAGGAGTCAATCCTCTAGGATCCAGGGGGCCCTCGTAGCTTGGATTTAGTCCCCTGGGGCCCAAGGTGCATGGGGTTAATGCACTGGAGTGGCTTGTGTTTATTCACTACTGAATGAAAGATGAGATTGTCAGAAATCAGCCCATGCTGGGACCTGCCCCAGCGATCCCCAGATCCAAACACAGGAGTGCGCCCTCTTGAGCTAAACGCAGCTCTGCCCCTGCTTGTCAGCAGTGGGACACCAGGTTATTCCAAGCACCAGCTCCCTGCTGGTTCCAACTTTCTTTAAAGGGTTCTGGCTGCAAAGGAGGGGCAGGATGCAGAGCGCGCTCGCAGCACAAGCAGGGAGGTCTCCAAGATAAATGGGCCAGGTATCATTTATTCATTTGGCTTTCCCTGTAAACCATTAATTATAATGCAGCCATTTGTTATGGGTATGAAAGGAACATTAAATTCTTCTCCCACCCAACTGAAATGCGAGTCAGTCACAGCCTCTTTGTCTGATGCATTGCCCATGAACAATGTTGCTTGTAAAAAATAGATAGATGGATCTCCCAGAAAATGACACCATGCCTCAGAAGGGAAGCATGGCTGTGAATCAAGATGAATGGCCTGGCCACGGGAATAGTAACTCAGGTGAGGGGAAATGTGTGTGCAGGGGGCTTTTTGATCTTTCTTAACAAGGCAGCTTTCATCAAGCTTTACTGGTCTAGCGGCCACATCTATTAGGTGAGAGGTAAAACTTAAGACGTACCCGAAGAGGTCTTTAAAAGATTTCCAAATGGTGCTTGTGTTTGATTAAAATGAATAAGGAGAGGAAGTGCGTGGGAAACACACACACTATCGACAGATGGTTAAAAATAGAATGAATTTTTGTGTGTGTCTATCAGAGAATTTAGTGCTTGTGAGGACCTGAAGGAAGTGTGAAATCCTTCCTCTACCTACAGACCAGGCATGACAGAGGCAGCTGGAATGCAAGTTCCCATCCCACTATGCCTTAACTCAGTCCTTGAGAGACCACCTGTAAGGACTGGAGCTCAGTCTCTGTGGCCCAATATTTCACTGATGCTGTGTCTGCCAGCAGTGCTGGGGGTTTTCTGAGGTGGGCACGATTGCAGTAGGAATCCAGCTTACAAAGGATCCATAGCCCTCGAACAGACATGCCCACTGCACAGCTGTTAAGCCACACTGTTATCCAGCCAAGGGCACAGGTCTGTGATTAGGGCTTCCTGGATTTTGTGCCCAGCTCGGCCCCACTTCACCATGTGGGGCTGTGGGCCTGTTGCTTCCCCTGTCTGTAATAGGAGCACCTTACCAGTTGAGGGCCACAAACGTAGCTCCCAGCTGATCCTGCACGAGCACGGAAACATACACAAGGAATCTGTTTGCACTGAAGCCGGGTGGGAGGAAGGCACTGTGCTCAGAGCGGCTGCCTTTGTACATGCCAAACTCCTCACATTGCCCCACTTTGCAGCGAGTGGCCAGGAGGATGTACACCAAGGGGGCCTCTTCGTCCTCCGTGTCTCTCCAGCCTGCAAGCCAAGCACATCGGGCAGTGTCAATGGGATCCGAGCGCACCTACCAAGCCAGGCCTGTAGCTGCAGCCATTGTCTTAACCACTAGGGATCAGGCTTTTAAATCCATCATTAACAGGGGCCCGTGCCCCTCTTCTCCTCTCTGCTGCTCTTATCCCTTGATTGGCATAATACTGTGCAGAGTTACATTGCTGACTCCCGCTGCCTTTTTACCCTCATCACTAGGGCCCTACCAAATTCATGGCCATGAAAAATGCATCACGGATCGTGAAATCTGGTCTCCCTGCATGAAATCTGGTCTTTTGTGTGCTTTTACCCTAGACTATACCGGTTTCACGGGGGAGACCAGTGTTTCTCAAATTGGGGGTCCTGACTCAAAAGGGAGTTGCCGGGGGGATGTCACAAGGTTATTTTAGGGGGGTCACAGTATTGCCATCCTTCCTTCTGCGCTGCCTTCAGAGCTGGGAGGCCGGAGAGCAGTGGCTGCTGGCCAGGCACCCGGCTCGGAAGGCGAGGCCCTACCAGCAGCCGTGCAGAAGTTAGGGTGGCGATACCGCAACCCCCCCCACAATAACCTTGCGGCACCCACCCCCCCCAAACTCCTTTTTGGGTCAGGGCCCCTACAGTTACAACACCCCGAAATTTCAGATTTAAATAGCTGAAATCATGAAATTTGCAATTTTAAAAATCCGATGATTCTGAAATTGACCAAAATGGACCACGAATTTGGTACGGCCCTACTCCTCACCCCATCCACAGTGAGTGCCCCTCTGCTGAGATACAAAGCTCTGATCTGGATTTCTCTCAAGCTTAGGGGTTTTCTGATGTGGATTTTGGGCCCTAAAACATTTGGTCATAGAGTTTAAGGCCAGAAGGGACCACTGGACCATCTGGTCTGATTTCCTGTATATCACAGGCCATCAACCCCTAGCCAGCACTCACGGCGTAAACCCAACCACTGAAATGAGACCAAAGTATCACAGCCCACAGGAGACTAGACTAGTATGTGCCACGGGCAGAGGATAGGCAAGACCAAGGTTCACCAAGGCCCCTGCAATAGCAGGGATGATATACCCAGATAATCCTGGCACGCGACCCGCGCCCACACACTGCAGAGACAGGCAAAATTCCCCAAGGTCCCTGCCAGTCTGACCTGGGGGAAAAGTCTTTCCTCGCCACACCTATGGTAATCAGTTAGACCCTGAGCATGTGAGCAAGAACCAGACAGCCAAGCCCCTGAGAGAGAGGATGCTTGGTGCCACCTCAGAGTTCTGGCCAAGCCACCCCATGGCCCAGCTTCGGCTGTGGCCAGCCTTGATGCTTCAGAGGAAGGAGATCAACAAAAAATCCCAAAACAACCTAGAATACCTTGGGGGTAAAATATCCTTTCCTGTCCCCCTAGAGGTGGCCAGTTGAAACCCTGAAGCATGAGCTTTTAACCATTCAGGAGACCTAAAGAAATCAACACGCCACCATGGGAATAGCCACATGCTCCCCATAACTCAAGAGCAATAGCAAAACCAGGACGATTCTGTTGTACTGCAGAGGCTGTATACAGCACATATCCAAGGTCCCAGACTACATATAATGTCCTAGACAAAAGCCCTGTAAAAGCTGCTATTAACCTGAGACCTCAGTGCAGGCCTGTTATAATCCAACAGAGTATGGCCCACCAGCTTTGGGAATGAATGGTTTATTACACTGGATTTAGCCCACTGATCTGCATTTTGTATCCAGCACTTTGTCCCTGCTTAACAAATATTACTACTAATAGTCGCAAACCCCATAATGCCAAAGGTACAAAGTTTTCATGATTAGTGCTGGCAGATCAAAATATACCAGACGTTAAAATCACATCATTCTGATTACCCTCTTGCTTTCCCCCCTGATTTAAGCTGCAATGTGATCACCATCACAAGAATGACTAGCGCTAGAAACCAATTTGCCCTACCATCGGAAACACAGAATCCCAGCATTCATGTACAATAAAGCATGAATCTCTAATACTAATCATGAGGCGGAGAGTTTCAGAGACACTTACTTGCTGGCCCACAGCAATATGTTTCAGGGACCAGTCAGCTTTTTGCATCATTGGGCTAGATATTTTTGTCTCTGACTGCGTCAGAAATAGCTTGCAGGAAAGGAAACTATATTTGTGTAGGGAAAGCAGAAAGAAATCATTCAGGCCACATTTTCAGAGTGGCCTCTAAGTGGTGTCCAGTTTCTGAGTTGTTTGAATGTGGGTATGTAATTTTGGGCACTCACTTTTTTCCCTACGCCCAAAGCCCAGGTTTATACACACAATCCACTCGCACTGACTGTCTTAATAGGCATTCGGCCACTTGATTTAGATGTGGAAAATCTTGCATAAATGAGTTTTAGAATGTGCATGCCTGGGGTACAAAAATTGAGCGGGGCCTGCAGTCTGGTACTTGCAAACCTAAGGGTCTGCTTATGAAAAATCTGACCTATCCACAGGTCCCTTTAGGAATAGAACTGGAGCTGAGAGTAAAGAGCGAGAATTCTGTGGGACCAAGGAATACATGCATCTGGACAACTCACTTGGTGTGTGAAACACACTCACCGATGAACAGTAGAGATGCCAGGCTAATCTCTGGCACTGTCACGACCATGCTCTCACCTGCACACTCAAAGTGAACCTTTGCCATCAGTGCCCTGACTTCTCCGTTCGGAGAGAGCTGACACAATCCTCCAATCGGGGGCCGGTTCGGGAGCAGGTCAATGGAGGCGTAACCTTCCTCCCCAGTTGTGAGGTCAGTGATGTGAAGGGTAAAGGTGTATCCTTCCCCATCCTTTAAGGCCCCTGGCCGTAAGACCAGGTTCATTCCGGTGTTGCCAGTAGAAGTGGTGGTTTTGTCCAAGATGAGAGATTTGTTTTTAAAGCTATGCGCTGCCCATCTCTACAGAGATGAAGGGAGAAAGACGGGAGAAATTCTGGTTTAATCTGAAGTCATGTCCCTAAAATGTTTTCGAACTGAGTCTATAGGGGAAAAAATAGAATCTAGGGGCAAAGGCTGCCAATTTTGCAGTTGATAATTCAGCTTTGTTCTCATGTGCTGAAGCAACGAGAACTGGAAAGCTTCCAAACTGTCTGGTGGGAATATTTCCACTGAGAGATCCACTTTCGTCTCTGGGATTACATCATCCACTGACAAAATATTTCATAATACAGAACACAAAACACAGGAAATCAAATTAAACAGTGGTGGAATCTCCATGGGATAACATTGCTTTTACAGGCTGCAAGTTGAATGTGTCCTGCATTGTTACTGTCAATAGTACAAACGTACAACCGTGACAACGAGACACACCGAGACGGGCAGCCGGAAAACACCATGCAGGAAACCGCTCAGCTCACTGGGGATACAGAGCAGCGTTTCCAGTGGGACTTTCACTTACAAAGCCTGTTTCTTCCAACAGCATATAGCCCAGTACGCGGATGGGAGGGGAATGTGGCTGGAGGTGAAGAAAACAGACTGAGTGATCTATGTTTCAACTCCCTGAGCCAGAATAACTCAGACAGGCCACACAGCCGAGAGATGAAAACACTTTAAAATCTCAATCAAAAGGAATGTGAAATGAGCAGGTGGTGCATGAGCCCAGGTTGGCGGTGCCGTGGCAGGGGCATCCTGGTGTGAATGGCCCTGGGGTAGCGTTGAGCCATTCTGATGGAGGGAGGCCACATTTCCCCAACTCCCGGGGCCGTTACTGAGAAGATCTCGGCACTGGGACGCGATTCGCACAGCCTGGGGAAGACCCGTATGGGCACGGCTAGGGGAAGGCCCACTTGGTGGAGCTGCTGCTGACAGAACCTGAGCAGCTCAGTTCGAATGGCAGCTGCAGCAAGCTTGCAGGCTCAACAGCGGCAAGGCCTTGCATGACGTGGGGAGCTCTGTGATGGGGTCAGTGCCCCTCCCCGACGTTCACTGCAAACAGAACCTGCTCTAAGAAGCTGACGCGTCACCCCCTTGGAGGTCAGTCTTCTTGCCGATTCACTGGGGACTGCAGTGGACAAAGGGGCCACACTGAGCAAAGCCTCAGAGCCCTGCTGCTCCGTTTCTCTTTGGGAGTTCACGGCGATGGTGTTATTTTTTACTTAATTCTACCCCTCTCGCCCCCGAAAACAAAATGGATCGGTTTTTGCCTCCAACAGCAACAGCTTCCCCTTTACCCCAAGCTTGGAGTCGTTCTGGCAGTTCCTGCAGGTGCCCTCCAGGTAGACATAGGAGCTCTTGCTGACTTCGTAGACAGACTGGGCTTTGCAGGAAACACATTCTAGGGACACAATGGGGACCCTTCCATTCTTGATCAACACCTACGAGGAGGGAGGAAGAGCAAGAGAACAGCTCAGGAGATGCCCATTCCATGCCTGATGCAACCAGGACACACAGAAAAGCCAAAGGGGATATTGCTATCAACTTCTAACTAGTTTGCAAACGTCCTTGTCCCCAGTTCTCTGCACTGGAGTTCACATCATTTCAGCATGACATGTATTTAGGGTAAAATTCACCCCTATGCAGAGGGACCAGCACGGGGCCTGTGCATGGCTTAAGTTCACTTAAGGATTCCCAAAGGGTTTTAGTGGGACAAGCCATGAATAAGCCACACAGGGATTTCACCTTTAGGGCCTAGATACTACGCTGCTGGGATCTCTGGAACTTCCCTACATTGATCCAGTCTAGACTAGGTGATTTTGTTTTGCCTTATTTTTTAAAATGGGTTGCTTTGGAAGTTTCTGTGTATTGTCCTGGGTAGGATGCCAAGATGGCTCTTGTGGTTTTACTAACATCTGTTGCTAAACTGAGGCATCCTTCAAAAAAAAAAAATCCCTCTGACCCCACTTAAGACTAACCTGTGCTCTGTACAGAAGACATCTAACTCGGAGAGGGAAGGTCTATTTGGATCTGAGATCAAACATCTGGCATGCATCTGGCCCTGGAAACTTCTGCAACTCGCATTGATTTTCTTTGGGCCAAATCTTTGGCCCTTCGTCTGCAGCTGCAGCAAGCCCTGAGCCAGTGAAACTGGCTGTGAAAAGGGGGAGGCAGGACTTGCTTGCCACAGAGCCCTGAACAATGCGGGTTGTCTGTGCCTGCCTAGGCCCCTGGGCATTCTTCCCAATGGAAGGGGAATGCGGGGGCCCTGGTCCTGCAGCAGCATCTTCCTCCCTTGTTCCTGCTGAGATCCTCAGTGCTCAGCCTGGGCCTTTGTGCTGGGTCTCAGGATCTGGCCCTGGGCCTGCATGGCTCTCTGTTCATTGCATTCTTTATGTCACTACTTTGTATACACTGTCAGCATCCTAAATACATTTTTAAATGCCCTTGAAAGACACGAGAGATGATAAAAGAAGCTAGAACAGTAGCTCCTACTGACTATCAAATGCATTTTGCTCTGCAGTGCAGGACAGCCAGCTTTTCCACAGGACGGTGTGTGGTCCCAGACGTTCCTCTCAACTTCACCGCCTACACCTGGTTACCTCTAACATGCCTCTCTGACAAAGCGCTGTACAGGATAAGAACTTTAGCATCCCCGTTCCCTCAGAGCCCCTGGCTAGTGGAGTATTATCTCTGTACTCCTCCTAAACGTCTTTAATCCCTTACCAAGCAGCACTGTATGGAGTTTGCCTGGGCCCTAGCATAATGAATATTCTGCATGTAAAGAGAGACAGTAATGAAGACATTGTTTAATATGGCAGGATGTTAAAAGAGGAGAAGTGTTCCACCAAGTTAAGGGGAAGAGCATTGAAGCTTCCCTCATTCCTCCAGCCATTGCAAATTTCCTATGACACTGGATTCATTGTTTTGCGCTCATGCATGGAAAGCTGATAGTACGGAATGTCCTTGAAAAACTATCAATTTAATTTTTTTTTCTTTATCCTCCGGCTTTGGTTTAAAAATCCAGGCAGTAAGAGTTTCCACTTTCAGACTAACTACATCTCTTAATTGCCAAACGCACCATGATGAATGTTTCTGACATAAGCCATAAGTGCTGTCGGACTGCAAATGCGCTCTGTGTTCGGTTTAATCTGACATAAACAACATGCCCTGAAAAAACCTTCCTTTTCTTTTTTAAAAAAGGAAAAAAGGGTAGGAACGATTGACAGCAAAAGCAAGTACCAGCCCTCCGAAAGCTCGCCCTTCCGGTGCCAATATGGAAAGGGCACGGTACTGTTAAGTGGAAGTAGGGCTGGGGCATGACATTGCTGGGCACATTGCTGGATCAGTTCTTAACCCCGTGGGCTGCAGTATCCTCGTATTCTCCGAAGGCAGATCAGCCACTGCAAATTCAGAATCTGATCTGCTGTGAACTGGAACCATGTATGATCAGGTTATTAACATGGCGCATGCAGACAAAGACAGAGAGAGACAGCGTGATCTTAATAAAAGGCCTGCAGCAGGAAACACAACAAAACACATTACCATTGTCAGCAGATATGCTGCCCCCTGGAAAATTAAAGTGTGTCCATCACTGAGTATATGGTATATGCCCCCACGAGGGCCATGGACAATGAGAGCTTTAGGACTCTCGAGGGATCAAAGGCAAATCTGTCCTTCAATCTCTTTCTGTTTCCTCCCCAATTAATACAGACAGCAGCAAGCTCTACAGTCCCTTGTTACATGTGTTACTGTCCTGCAAAGTGGGGTCAGGAGAGGAGCAGGACTCGGGACGTACCTACGACTGTGGGTATCCCAAAAGTCAGCCAGCCATACACCTTTCTGGAGTTTTGCTTGGAAAGGGGAGTGTGACCCTGCGCCTTGTCCTGGTGCCCAGGAGCGGACATAAGCACAGTGAGGACAGAGGTACGTACGGTTTGATTCGTAGACTCGGGATTCAGACCCATCTTCCAGACACTGAGGTCGAACGTATATTCCACATCTGCTTCTAGTATGGCCTTGGAAATGGTGATGACCCCTCCTGTGGCACTGAAGTGCAGAGAGCACCCTGCAGGCGAGCTCTGCTTGCAAGGAGAAAAGATCATTCAAACCCTCCTTTGCACTGATGCACGCTGCATGAGTCCATAGCCAATACATTCAGTTTCAGACGCCATCGGTTCTTGCTATAAATTACCCATTTCAACCCCCTTGTTTGTGGCTGGGGAGGGAGGGTGGGGTACCATTAAGCACACTGTATTTTCCATCAGGTTAGTAAACAACTCTTGGAACACGCCTATATTTTGGCTGGCCTCCACATTTTTAAAAAAATTAATTCTGTATTAAATATCTTGTAAATATGCTAACAGAAGGCAGACAAATGAGAGTGCTTACATTTACACAAAGTCTGATGCACAAACCTCCATATGATTTCATTTAGAATGTGGAAACGACCGAAAAAAAGGTCTTTCAATAAACAAGACAGTCTGATGTCAACAAGACAATATTAATCGAGAGAGTTTGCCATGAGACTCTGAAGGGAGATCCTTTCTTATTGGTGGCCAAGACTGGTTTGATGTGTCGACCAGAGAGGAACAGTGTCCTGTACCCAACTGTTATTTGGGCTTATCCTTCAAAAGCTTCATTTGGCTCCTGCTGAACTTGAAGGTTTTTAAATGACTCTACGGGGAGCAGGATTAGAACACAAGCCTGCTAGACTGTAAATTGGTACCCATTGTTGTGATGCCTTCGGAAGATTAAAGCAGCAGCAACACCAGAACGGTTAACCAGAGCCAGGTGCAATGGCAGATGAAGGGAGAGCTCCTTGGCTCACTGCAAATGCTCAGGACGGGGCACAGAAATACCGTATAGGCACGATAAGCCATCACAAGGAATCCTGCAACTGATCTTGTGCCATTTTCCTGAGCTGGGTACTATGCCACCCCCACTTCCCTCGTGATCCTACTGAGAGTCCATTACAAACTCTTCCCTCTATGCCTTCCCAACCCAGACACAAAAATGTGTTGAGTGTGCGCACAGCGCCTAGCACAATGGAGCCCTGATCCTTGGTTGGGGTCTCTAGGTGCTACTAATTATCACCGTCTTTTTCAGTGCAGATTCTCTTACCTTGGAGCAAGATGTGCAGGACCACCGGTAAAGCAGTGGCGTCTGTTCACCATCGTCCAGGTTAGGGTCATAGGATTTCTCACCGTCCAGGATTAAGTCCCGCGTGTTGGACCACACACGGTAAGATCCCCCGTTGATGATTGGGACCAGCTTACTCGGCGTCACAGTCACATTGGCAAAAATGCTCTTGGACAGTGGGGTGTCTCCAAAGGAGACAAAGAAGACAAAGCAATAGTTCCCTACTTCCAGGGCCAGCTTGGGTATGACCAGCTGGGGTCTGCTCAGGTCAACGCTCAGCAGGTGGACCCTGTCGGTGTCATCGAAGTGCAGGCAGCTGGGTGCTCTGTAAATCTCCCACAGATACTCGGTCTGGTACTTGACACAGCCACGGAGGTCAATCTGTGCCTCCAGGTAGTTCCTCTGGGATCGTTTCATGACTACTTGTGGCGGCAGGGCTAGCTCCACCTCCGGCTCCTCGCACTCCAGGACTCTGACGGTGACTGTGAGATGGGCTGTCATGAAACTGACAAGGTTGGTGGCGTTCACCTCCACCTGGTAATCTCCGGCCTTCAGGTAGGAGTAGTTGGCAGCTGCCACCTCTGTGATTTGAGCTGGGGAACCATCGCCAAAGTTCCACCAGAAAACAACTTGCCATGCGCTGGGCTGCACGGAAGCTTCAAACAACACCGTCCTGTTCACAAAGGACAACGCTGGCTTAAGGGAGACTTGAACGATTGGGTCTTGCACTTGGATCACTCTGGTGATGTTCAAACTCCCTAGGTCATTGAAAGCACTGAGATGAATTTCTAGCAGCCCTGGAGCCACTGGAGTGTAGGAGACACTTCTGCCTGCCAAGCTGACCAGGGCACGGCCGTGCTCTTTCTGCAAGGAGAACTGCCAGGAGTACAACACCCGTGAGCCACTCCCAACCTGGGCGGTGAAGGTCTTTTTTGTTCCTGTTGGGATACCCTGCTCGCAGCAGTTCACAAGCCTTAGGTCATGGATGGCTTCCAGTACTGAGATAAGCACCTGTGCGCATGCCTTGCTGACTTGGTTCTGCACCATCACCACCACGAGGTAGTCACCGCTCTCAGGGAACTCATGGGTGAACCTAGATCCATTAAGCACCACAGAGTAGCCCCCACTTATGTTCACCGAATAGCTCACGGAGGAACCAGAGGACATGCTGATCACAAAAGAAATCTGTTCCCCAGGCTCCACAACCTTCTTGCTCACAAAAAGCTCCAGCCCTTCAATGCTGTCCTGCACTGTGATATTCTTGCTGGCCACAGCCCAGCTGACGTCATTGGATACATTCAGATGGACAGAGAAAAAGCCTGCCTTAGGGAATGTCACCGCCACAGTCTGTCCAGTCTGCAAGCCTTTTGGCAGCTCCCACAGCCATGTCACGTTGGTCCCCTTTTCGAGTTCACCGCTGAAGGTTACCACGGAGCCTGATGGGACGTAGCTGCAGTCCACCTCTGCAGTCCCAATCCTCAACCCCACTACGGGTTCCTGTATAAAGATGTAAACCAATGCATTAGTGGAACTAATCTTGTTTTCAGCTGTGACCGTGATCGCTGTAGCTCCAGGTCTTTGGAAAGAGTGTATGATGAAGGGTACAATGGTTTCTCTCCTGTTACTATCTTCCAGGTGCCAAATATATGTTAGGCAAGTGCCCGTGGTTACGCTGGTGCTTATGTTAACAGAGGCGTTTACGGCAGCCGGGTTGGGGAAGGCAGAAGGTTTTAAAAGGCCGATGCTTTCAATGAACTCCACTGTCCTGTTAACAGCTGTGCTTCCCAGCATGTTAGTGGCTTTCAGATGGATCGTGTAGTTCCCAGCCTCCAGGATGCTCAAGGAGAAGATCTTCCCACTGAATGTCTGCACAGGGGTGCTGTCCTTCAAGGCCATCCAGCTGTAAGAGATGTTTGTCCCATCTCTCACCGCTGCCTGCAGATGAAGAGTTTTGTTGGTTGGGAAATAGGCATCCTCCACGAGGTCGCTGCTGGCGATTTGCAGTCCTTCGATCTGTTGCAAGACGTAGACGAAGATGCTGTCCTGCAGGGAGCTGATCTCGTTCTCCGCTGTCACAATGACGTTAAAAGTCCCCACGGACCGGAATGTGTAGGAAATGGTGTAGGAGCCTTGGATGGGTGTGCACCTATCGCACAGGATCCAGGAGTATCGGCTAGCGTTGCCGGCTAGGAGAGTGGCTACAAAGCTCACTGACCCATTCAGTGGCACCATAGTCCTGCTGGCATTGATGGTAAGCCCCTGGAGTCGCCTCTTCACGGTGAGGTTGAGCCTGGTCTCATTGAGGCTCACATCATTCCAGCCAGTCAAGCTGATAGTGTAGTTGCCAGTATTGTTGTAAGAGTGGGTGACGATCGGTCCAAGCTGGTTACAGCCATCCCCCATGTCCCAGCGGTAGCTCACTTTGGTCCCATTCCCACTGGCGGAGAACAGATAGATCTGGTTGAGCTCCAAAACCCTTGTCCCGTTGTATTCAATCTTTGCTACCCCAACTGGTTCTTGGACTTCCACAAAAGCCGTGTCATTGTTGAACGAGACATTGTTGGAGACGGTCACTGTGACCAGGTAGACCCCTGTGCTCTTGTAAGTGTAACTCACTTCAGTCCCTCCGGACCTAGCGGAATCATTGGTCCCAAAGTCCCAGTGGTATCTGTACTGGTACAGAGGCATGGCACTGACCTGGAAGTTGCTCTCTTTGCCAAGCCGCACAAACTGCTTGGGGGGTCGGAGCGTGACATTGGCAATCTCCGGCTCCACACAGACGATGGTGAAGTAATGCGCCTTGTTAACACTGCTTGAGAGAACCAGGGAGAGAGCGAAGACTCCGCTGTGGGTGAAGTTGTGTGTCACCACGGGGTCCCCATAAACAGTGACGTTGGATGAGCCATCTCCAAAGGTCCAGTCGAAAATGTAGTTTTCGGAGTTCCCCGAGACGTACGCGGTGAACTGCACGTTGGGGTGTTCCAGGATGCAAGAGGAAGGCTCTATTTTGAGGACCTCCAGGACGAATACCCGGACAGGCACAGTTTGCGAAACAGAGTTCACAGGATTCACAGCTGTCACGTTAATAGTGCAACAGTTGACATCCTTTTCATACCTATGTTCGACTGCTGGCACTGTGCTCATCAGTATGGTCCCATCCCCCATGTCAAATATCCAGGTGATGTTGTCTCCTGTCTCCACTGAAGCATTTATTGATATTGAGATGCCTTGCTCTGCCACCTCGTCCGATGAAACTCTCAACCCAGTGATCTCTTCAAAAACGCGATAACGCTGGTGTGTCTCGACGCTGCTAATCGTGTTGTTGGCGGTTAGGCTGACGTTGTACACCCCTCTGGTCTGATAGCTGTGAGTCGCTCTAGGTTGGCTCTCCAACAGCAGCGAGGAGCCATCCCCAAAGTCCCAGGTGTACCAGACTCCATAGGGGGATGGCAGCGGATAGGCTTCGAAGGTGACAGGCCGGCCTACGACCAGGACATCTGCATCTGCTTCTACAGTCAAGTCAGTCAGGTAAGTGTGGACGTGAACCGGGATCTGGTAGGTGAGGTTCTCAAAACTGTTTGACACTAGAACAACCAGGGTATATTCTCCTGCAGATGAAGAGAGCAGAACACGGGCAGTCTTGTTGGAGGGGTCCATGCAACCACCACAGGCCTTAATGGCCACAGGGGAAAGGTTAAAAACATTCCTGGTAGACACTGCTCTGCTTCTGCACCACACACACACTTTATTTCTCTTTTTTTTCTCATTGCCTCTAAGGGTGCATGGGATGGGCATGTGTGGCTAGCCTGCCTACATAAGAAGCCAGCCTGGCATTTCTGGAGGCTGATTCTTTTCCTGTTCATCCACATAATAGTGGATGGACAGGGCAGCGGCCATGCATGCTGCTTCTGCCTGTGCCTCACCCCTGACCCAAACCCGGGACGTGAGGGAAGTTCAGTCTCCACGGGCCAGTCTGCTATTGGCCTCTCTCCTGAGACTGCCAAAAAGGAAATCTGCTTGTGCCAATGAGGGTAGTTTCTATGATGTGAACACACATCCAGTGAGATTATTGGATGGTGACACTTTCTGCTCACTTCCAGTCTGGGCTAGATTTGAACCAGCGATCCAGAGGAGAAATTAAGCTGTGAACAGGTTCTCACAGTCAGAGATGATGTCTGATCATCCAGTCCCACCGCCTGTCTTCATCAGCACCTTCCTTGACGCTCATTCTGCCAGGGCTTCATCTGTTGTTTATTACTGCCAGTGACCAGCAGCACCAACAGTGGAGGCAGTTTAATCAAGAAAGAGCCTAATGATACACGCAGGCCTCTGAATCATTCTCTAGTGTGGAGGTGCTAGGACTTTCTGAAGCTCTTGACCCCTGTAACCCCAGTGCAATAAAACTGCATGAGCCCTTTTTGCCCAGGATACACAAACAGAGCTTACCTGGTACTTGATAGGTGTAGGATACGTTGTGCTCAATCACAACCTGATGGATGCTGGGATCAGGAATGAGGAAAGACTCATTATATGGGGGTTTAAACTGGTACATTTCATGACCACCATCTCCAAAATCCCACCTGAGGAGAGGAAAGCAGATCAGACATGCAGGCCATGAGCTGGTCGTTACATAGTGAAACGGAAGCTGCTTTTGGAGCATCTTAGGATCCCGCCTGGAATCCCGTAAGCACCCCCAGTGCCATTCCCAGTGTTCTGCTACAGTCACAACACTGTGGTTACCAAGGGAGCTACCGCAAAGGGTGCTGCTGAGTATCACAAGGCGAGCTGTTCTAATTCCATCGCAGTGCCTTGGTGACGGGAGTATGGTGGCAGTTAGAGAAAGGGAAGGAGTCACTTCTAAACAGCCAAATAGCAAGTGTTGCGGAAGAAAGGCATTATGGGACTGACCTCCAGAAACAGTGAGCACCTACTACCCTGGCTGAACCCAGTGGGGATGCTGGGATACTAAGCCCCTCTGAAAATCAGTCTCTGTGTAAATACCAGATTTTGTTGTTCTGGTACCACTGTGTTTAGATTTCTTTACCAAGATTACTCGGTCCTGCTCCAGTTAACCACCACTCGGCTCCTGTTCCAAAAACCTGGCATTACAAATACCAGCATGCCCTTCCCTGGTGCCAAAACATATCCCATAGGAGAGGAGAGACACTGCACAGGGAGTTCCGTGATGATTCTCTTCTGAGCAGGTGAGGAACGAAGACAGAGCCAAACAAAGGATCACCTAGCAAAGGTCTTACTCAGGGAATTCAATAGGAATTTGCCTTGAATGAGCGCTGAGGAAAGAAGAAGCCAGACCCTGCGAATTAGGCCTAATACCCATTTGAAATCAATTGGCCCTCAGGTGAGAATCAGCCACGGCAAAGCCCCTGAGCTGTGCACGGTGAGACCCTAAGTTTGGGCAACTTGCAGAGGACTCACAAGAAGGCAGCGTCCACAGCTGAGTCGATCTGTACTCTGGCGGTAAGCTCCACGGTCGTGTTCTGAGGGAGGACCAGTGGGATCTCGGACACGGTCAGGTCCTTCATCCTATTCATCTTCTCCACCGTGACGTTGTAATCAACTGTGACATTGCTGACGTGATTGGACGCGGTGAGCTGTTAGGGACGGGCAGGACAAATGGAAGAGCTCTGAGGTCACCTCACCACGCTCCCCACTCCTGAGAGTATAGCACCAAGGAGGGATCTGGGTTTCACTGTGCTAAAGGGACACTGGGATGTGGTGTCTCCCCAAACGGGCCCTGAGAGAGCTGAATTAGGCCAAGTGGGCCCAATCAGCCAATTAAACGGCAAACAGGGGAGAGATTTAGGTGAGGAGGAGGCCACTAATTGGAAGCAAGTTCATCTGTGAGGGAACAGGCGGGGCTTACATAAAGCCAAGGGACTAGCAACAGGGGGAAGGCTTCGGAGGGAAGGGAGGTGTGGTTGGGACTATAAAGGGAAGTCTACAGTTACTTCCTGGGAGAAGGGAATTTGGGAGGAAGAACCAGAAAGGTAGGAAAGACTCAGGGGAAAAGCAGCAAGGGGTGGGAGAGGCCAGACCTTGGCTGCTGAGGAGAAGGCCCCTGAGCCGGAACCCAGAGCAGAGGGCGGGCCTGGGTTCCCTGGCCAGCCCCCGAGGGAGTGGCACCATGGGGCAGTGAGTGGACAGACTGCCTGAGACAGCTCGTGTGAACAGAGACTTAGAAAGACTTTGATACCCTAGAAGGGGGAAACGCATATAGTGACCTGGTCGGAAAGCCAAGTCACGAAGAACAAGCACCCAGTCGCAGAGACTGAGCGCAGTAGGGCATGCAGCAAGCAGCAGAAGGGGACCCCGGACCTGGAAGGAGCTAATCCCCAGAGCAGCCAGGAGGAGGCGCTCCTAGTGGTGAGTGCCCCCGTGACAGGCTCCAATAAACCAGAGAGAGTCCAGAGGAAAACACTGAAAGGGCCTGGGGAGAGGGAAAGGACAGGGCCAGTGCCACTCAGGGGAGAGCTGGCAAATAAGTGTGAATGAGGCAGGGAGAGTAACAAAAGGAAAGGGAGGCAGAAAGCCAGGGTAATAGGCTGTCAGAACTGGAAGGCACCATGACCCCCAAGTCACAAACCAGTGGATAATCTCCCCTGTGAAGCTGTCATGGCTTCACTCCTAGGTCTGTTCAAGGTGGAACTGGCGTCTGGAGTCAGGGAGAGGAATCTCCGCCCTGGTGCCCTGGACCTCAACAAGTGCACAAGACCCAGGAGACTCTTCCAGCCCTGAATTGACCAGTCGTTCATTCGCTGACTCTGTCTGAGCCTTGTCGCTAACAAGCTGCCTCCAGCCATCATAGCCACTGATCGAGAAGCAGCAGCTTCCTTGGGGCAGGTGAGTAGCTCATGACAGAGGGCGCAGGACGCAACGTGAAAAGTGCGGCTTCAGCACTTCTAGTGAGACAAGGCAGGGACGGAGGAGAGCGGAGGGCCTGGGGCAAAGCTGGGTGGAGGGCTGAGAAGAAAGAGAGGAACAATCAGAAAAGGGGACCAAGATGAACTGTGAAAACTGAGAGAGAGGCGCAAAGCAACATGGGAGGAGAACGGACAGGAGGGGAGGAAGGAAATGGGCAGAGGAGAGACCTGGAGATAAGCGGGACAAAGGAAGAGAAAAGGAGAAGGCGGGGAAGCAATGAGCAGAAGAGGGGGAATGAAGAATGAAGGAGAGGGGAGAGGGAGGGGGAAGAGACGAGAGAGCAGTGGAGTGGAGAACACAAGAGGAAGCTCTCACCATCTTTCTTTGCAAGAGAAGCACAGAGCAAAACTAAAGACTAAGCAGCTTTGCAAGCGCAGCGAAAACCTCTTCAGGCAGCTGCAGTGCACAGCCTGCGTTACCCACTGGCTTGCGGCTCGGGCAGGGCGTTGGCAGAAATCTCTGCCTACGTGTCAGACTGCTGCTTTTCCTTTTCAGCTGGTGGAACCCAATGGACAAGCAGACCTGAAATGGTGCCGCGGGAGAGGCCTTGGCTTACCGAGAGCTTGTACACAGCTGGGCTTTGGTAGATAACGTTGAAGACGACGTTGTAAAAAGTGAAAGATGGCTTGTCGTCTACCGTCCATCTGAAAGTCACATCTGACCCGGCCTCCATCACAGGGACATAGCTCTGAAAGGTACGAGGACACTTTACGCTAGACCAGGGGGGTCGCAACCTTTTTCTTTCTGAGCTCCCCTCAGCATGCTCTAAAAACTCCGCGGCCGCCCTGTGCCATAGCAATTCTTTTCCTGCTTCTCCAGGAGATTAAAAGCCAGAGCTGGCGTTAGGGGGTAGCAAGCGGGGCAACTGCCCTGGGCCTCATGAAGGTAAGTTGCTCAGGCTTCAGCCCCACACTGTGGGGCTCAGGCTTGAGCTTTCTGCCCTGGGCCCCAGCGCATCTAAGGCCGACCCTGTTTCCTGGGTTATTTTGAGGGACCCCCCTGAAACCTGCCATGGTCCCCCAGGGGGCTGCAGGCCCCTGGTTGAGAACCTCTGCAGTAGGGCATGAGAAGCCTGCACAGCACGTCCCAGCTGAACTGGAGATGGAACAGATTCGATCTTACAGGCTAGCTCAAGATTCACTGACAGCTGCTGCTAGGACAAGAAACGGTTTCTGCATCCTTTAGACTCTGCCTTTTAGTTACTGTATTTTGGGGGATTCCGTTTTTAGTCTGAATGGAAAGTAAATAGGAGGGTTTAACTTTGAGTCCCTTTAGCTCTTTCATAGTCCAAGCTAATCTCCCCTCCTCAGGTGGTCAGATATCTTTCTCTCTCCAGCTTCTGGTCGGCACTGGGGGAGCCTGAAGTCCTGTTTATTGCCGCTAGTTCAAACAAATGTACAAGTGTCCAAATAGAGAAGTGAGAGAGAGGCGGAGAAACTCGGAGACTCTCAGCTGCGGGGATAACAACAACACTGTGACTATTGTTGGGTTTCCTTTCAAGGTAATTTCAAAGTAGCCTTTCCTAAAATTAGTCTTATGCCTGGGACTTTCAAAGGGGTTTCAGGAGGGATGTACCCTAATCCCACTAAAAGTCAGTGGGAGTTGAGGGGCTAAATTCTGCTGAAATCCCGGCCTACAGCTCCTTAGGTAAGCATGGCTCTTACAACACATACAGTAAGCAGACCAGGGCCTTGCCCCAAAGAATTCACAGTCTAAACTATTTTGCTGTCGACTCTTCCCCTCTGCTATCATGCCTTAAAAAAGAAAAGAGTCCCACTTAATGGGATGTTCTAGAAAACCTGGTTTTCCAGATAATAGTAATGAGCACTTTTCAAACAATAGACTGCAGCGCAATTTGCAGAGGTGGGTGAGCATCTTTAGCCTCCTTGTACAGATGGGGAAATTCAGGCAGTGAGAGACTGATGCTTCACTGAGCTAGTCAATGGCACAGGTGGGACCAGAACCCAGGTCTCCTGACCAGCCCTCTTCCGTGGAGATCTGTTCACAAGACCATGCTTCCTTCCCGCTACCCTTTGGCTGCTTCGCTGCACTGAACCTCTGACCCTTTTCACTAGGAAATACCTGACCCAAAGCCTAAACAGATCCAGTTGCATTTGGCAGGCCGGGGTTGGATTCCTGCTCCTCTATATCATGTCTCATTAGCACAATCAGACTTCTTAACCCAACAGCTGCAGAGACCAGCTGGTGAAGGTGAGACTGAAAGGCACTGCAGGCACAGGCGTGCATATTTTCTGCCATTACGCAGCCAAAGATTAAAACAGAGCATTGGACAGATCCAATGGGTAGTTACCAAACAGCCTCTGAGCAGGGTTTAACTTTGCAGTGGGGAAAGAGAAGTGGAGCAAAGGACTGAAGACACCAGGATAATTACAAGACTTTGGTGGACAAAGAAAGTATGTAGAGCTCCAGCTGGCAGGTGGACAGTATTTGTGATAGCAAATCAGAACTTCAAAAGAAAGTCAAAGGAACATGAACCCTGACCTTCCACAATGCACCCGGTCATTTGGGCAATTTATGGGAGCAAGGAAAGAAACGCGGAGCTAACATTCTCCTATCACGGTAACATTCTCCTACCCTAATGCTGGGGTATTTAAGGTCGACATCAGGATGTGTACTGCTAAGTTATACACCCAATTCAGGGGCAGCTGCATCTTCCCCAGTGAGGAGTGGGGTTGGCAGTTTGCCAGGGGATCAAAGGCCCTATCTGACATGCATAAAATGGGGCAGATCGCATGGAGGTGTAGCTGTGATTCACCTTGTTTAAATCTGGGCTGTTTCCCAAACCCAAAGCATTCACATTAAAGGCTGCAATGAAAACATTATTAATACTTTAACAATAGTGCAATGACTCACCACCCGGGTGTTTAGCAAGACTCTGGTTTCTGGGTCAGGGGTCGCTCTGAGTCCTCTAATGGGCTCCTCCACCTTCACCTTGACAGTGATGTTCTGGGAGCTCACCGAGTTTTCCACCATGAGCAGCATGGTGCCCACGCTCTCCCCACCGCCACTCAGCTTGACCACTGAGAACCAGGTGTCGTTGGTGTCCCTGGTGCAGTCTGCTGTCAGGGGAACAATGGCTGGCGGGCATGCCCCTTCGAAGGGGAAGGTCCTGTTCTCGCCAAGCCAGCTTGCTGTCGCATTCACCCCTGAGGATATCTTCACCACCAGCGAAGAGTGGTTAGTTGGCACATAGACTTTGCCACTGTGAGGAGGTGGGTAAATGACACGGAGACCTGACACCGGAGAAGTGACCCAGAAACTGCAAGACAAGTTGGCACTGAAGACTCCATTGTCTACCGTGGCTTTAACGGTGTAGAGGCCGTGACGCTCCAGCCCGGGATTGTGTTGACTGATAAGTGGCGTTACCTGTTCTGTGGCATAGAGAACCCTGAGAGAGCACACGGTGTCATTCTTCCAGATTGCACCGGTGAGGTTGGCAGACAGGCTGGGCACCCAGTCAGAAGAATTTGTGCTTAAGTAGTTTATTCTGTAAGGTGATATTATACTTGGCCGGCACTGGAGGAACAAGCCTGGCGCTGCATCATGCTGGATGCTGAAGACATCCTTAGGCCTGACAAAGGTGTCTTCACCTTTAAACATCACCTGTGAAAGGGTAGAGATTATTTAGATTCCATGGCTTAAATTCTCAGCAGGCATCACCATCCCCATTACCAGTCCCGAATTTGGGCGGGTGAGAAAGTTTACCATTGGATTTACAGCCAGGATAAAGACCACAGCAAATCCAATAGCTCAGGGAGCTTTCTTAAAATGCTATCCTCTTTGCTGATATGAATTGGATGTGCTGTAAACTGAGATAAACAGCAGTTTTATTCTACAGTTCACCCTTCTTTTTAAATGCAATGAGCCTGGTCCTGTTAAAATCTTGCTCAAAACTTTGAAAACTGACCCTTCCATCCACTTTATTGTTGCAGCAAATTACTGGGGGAGTGGTTAGAGGAAGAAAGTGGGAGTCACAGCTCCTGGGTTCTATTCCCGATTCTGCCACTTACCTGTTGTGTGATCATGAATAAATCACTTCACGTCTCTGTGCCTCAGTTTCCCCATCTGTAAAATGGGGATAGCACCTGCCACACAGGTTGGACCCAGAGTTCAGTACCCAAGGAAAAGAGCCCTGTCCACACATTGTTTATACCAGTTAATTTGCACTTACCAGATACTGAGCAGAGGTGTTAGCTGGTATAGTGAAGAGAAACTCTTTGAGGAGTTCATAGCTGAGCTGGCTTTCATTGTGCCAAGAAAGGGAGTTGGTGCTATTGGTGATGGAATCATTGGCACATTCCACTGGGCTGCAGCAACTGCTTAGCGACAAACATGTGTTAGTCAAGTGACACCACTGGAAACCAGCAGGGCATTCAAGTAGTGTCCAGTTCCCAATATCCTGAGAAGTGCGTAATGGATATGTAGCGTTTTTTTCCTCCTTGTAACCTGGAAGGTGGGAGGAAAGAACAAATCTGATAGCTCAGGCACATACTTGTGTAGAATTAAATTAAGAATAAAATCCCCAAACACTCCAAATTCAAGGCTTTCTCACATTTTTCCATGAATTTGAAAAGTGAAAAATCTCAGTCAACTGCATGTGCTCTTTGGGCCAAAAATTGACCATGTTAGTGGAAAATTTCATTAAGATTGCACAGTTCAGAGGGAAATAATGGTCCCTTTTCCCATTTTAGAACTATTTCCAAGCAAAAGCAGACCCATTCTTTTGAGCAGAGCTGGCTTTGACGTTGAAAATGCATTGTTAGTTTTCACAAGTTAGCACTTAGACGTCAGAATATCAATTTTCCAATGTCAAAATATTTTTTTTCACAACTGTGGACTGTGTGACTGCATCAAACCCTCTTGTGGGAAAATTCATTCCCACAAAAATTGTGACTTTGGCACAGTTGCACTGAGACTCATGGAAAAGGCCTGTTAGACCATATTGTTCATCCCTCTTCAACCAAAATTATAAGTATGCCCTATTGTCGTGTTTCACAGTCAGGAAGAAATTTTCTCCCGTTAACTTTTGGGACTAGATGGAGCACAATCCATCACAGTGTGACATTTTCTGCATTCTCAAGTAGAAAGAAATAATGCAGACAGAAGGTGAATTCATTTCCATCCAAGATCTGGTTAATCTTCATACTTCATGACATGCGACAATTCCTTAAGGAAGCCTTTGGAATCTATTATAAGAAATATCATCCTACAGCTTCAGCCTTGGACCAGATGCAGACCTGGCGAAAGTCAGGGCAACTTCGGTGCAGTTTCCATAGTTACTGTATGAACTGGCTCTGCAGAATTCGCAGCATCTCTTTTCATGCCAGCAGCCACAGAGTAATTCCCCTACAAACTGCCCCAGCATTAAAGCACCTGGGCGCTACAGAGGAGTCTTGTCCAAAGAGTGCTGGCCATTTGTGAGGCAGACACAAGGAGAATGTGCAGAAAGGGGATTTGCGCAGCACTCTAGGCCTTTCCCAATGCTGTTGTGTGTTTTGGTCTGGGAATCAGCTTTGTTTCCCTCTGGAGCTTACAAGAAGTGGTGCATTCTGAATAATCCAGTGAGCCACCTGGATATTTAAAGAGGAAAGCAAATGGGCTTGTGCCACACCTGTTCCGGGGGTAGGTCCCGAAAGCTGCAGACTGTATGCTAATGACGTAATGCCCTGACTTATATAGTTGATGAATAGCCATTATCTCTTTTGCATAAATCCCCTTTTCTGTTCACCATCCAAAGATACTTCTTCTGTGACTCCTTCTCCACCACAAATCCTTCCTTGTTTTTCCCCACCTATCCCCTTCCTCTGACTGGTTCCATCTTCCCCATCACTGTCCTGGTTCCACTCCCCGCTTGACTCCCCAGCTTCTCCTCACCTCACCTCAAGTTTCCCCCTGCCCCTCCCAACATACACACTAACCCTAGACTCTCGGAGAAGAATATTCCCCACACAACCAGCCCATAGCCATAGAGTGTGTCTGTCTCTCCCTCACATTGCCCACTGCTCTATCCCTAGCTCTGTGTCATGTGGGTTGGGGGCTATCCTGGAGGCAGGATCTCTATGGTTAGAGTCCTGGAGGACTCCTGGGGGGTCTCCATAATTGAGAGCTTCAGTCCTCCAGGGATCTAACCATTGAGGCATGGTCTAGAGTGCCTCCTCTCATTCAATAGCGGGAGCCTCCCTTCCAGGACAGGAGGCTTGAGAGCTCTGGGGGCTTGGCCCATTTTTTGCTGCTCTGTGGTTTGGAGAGAAGGCTGGAGTGGCTCCATTGGTTGTTGAGTGAGGAGTGGGGAGGTTTCTCACTTAATGTCTACTTCAGAAACTCAGGTCCTAACCACCATGGGACCAGAGAGCGAGTGATGCCACCGGCATCCCAAAAGCAAAGAGGTGGGAAGTCGTAGCCATGGTGAGGGGAAGGGTCTTTGTTCTGTCAGTTTAACGCCAATGTCCAACACAGATTTTGCGGAACAGGCAGCTGTGTTAAAGATTCAACCCTCCAATTGAAGGGCGAGAGCTCACAATACACATGCACTGAGATGCCCCCAGGACATCACCCAGCAAAACCAGGGAAAATGAGACCTCACCTGAGACTTCTCAAGATTAAAAAAAATAACCATAAAGCCTCTCTCAGGCCTCCTTTCAAAAGAAGAGGAAAGGCCACAAACCCAGTGTGGGTCACCTTTAAAAGAACTTGGAGTCAGGGAAAGAGAGGAGATGTTGTACCTTCTCTGTGTACTGGTCTGTGCACCTGAAACCTCACATGAATAGACCGCTGCAGTTCTTGAGTCACAAACTCAAGGGCCGTTAAAAATGCTTCCTGCTGAAACTCCAAACTGGGGAACACCATCATCTGGAAAACAAAACCCAAGGCCTTCACCTTGCTGCACTGCTCACGGAGCTCCCTCCATGGGGCTAGGATGTGAGCCCTTCTTACCTCCACAGTGTCCAATGGAGCCGGCAGCGATGCTTCTCTTGTCACGTATCTCACAGACCCGGGGGTGTCAAACGCAGGGTCGCCCACGTAAAAGTTTTCGGCGTTCAAGAGAATTCCTGTTTTCAAGGGAAGCATTAGGCAAAGCCAGTGAGAGCCAGCAAGGCCTGTGTTTGTGCCTCGGCCCCGCTCGCACTAGATCACATCACGGATCGGAACGGTAACACCCATCACAGGGGGAATTACAAAATGGGTTTTGGACCAGTTCAAATCACATGATTCTCAGTTCTGGGGGAGAAGCAGCTGCGATTATGATTCAGTTACCTTTCTTTCCACGCTGTGGTTTTGATTCCCTTCCCAGCCTGTGTAATTAATGTTTGCACCGTTCCCAGCGCGATGACAGAGCCGCGCAACAATCAGCAGCTTCGGCTTCTGGGAATCCTGCAAACTCTGTCCATCTTCCTTCACACAGGATTCACGCCCCGAGGTTTGCGTTGAATTATTGGATATAAATACTGCCCCCAAAACGCCGTGTAAAACTCAACCAAAGCCACCTGGTTTCCATCAAAATAACCTCACCTAGCTCAGGCTTGCTCATAACCAGGGCAGGCATTGAGGTACTGTATCAGTGAGCAGTTATTGGGACCTCTCTTCACTGTCAGGGTGGGTCCCCCCATCTCTTTACTTTACACTTTATCTGAGTCCCCTCCCATCTTTATTCTCTTTCTTATTCCCAACATCCCCCTCTGTCTTCCACTCCCTCTCCCTGGGGTGAGGAATTTGTCTTCCAGCCAGTCTGCTTCTTACACCACCACCCCCATCGCACAGGCAGGAGGATGTCCTATGCTGCAGGAGGGTGGGGTCTTCTGCTAAGATGTCTTCTTCCCGCAGTGGACTCTCCACTCAGAGTCACCCTGAAAGGTGGCACCTTAGGTGGCCAGGTACCCAGCCTATGCCTGCAGCCAATGCACATTCCATCTTTGGCATGGGGGGCACACCCAAAGCTTGTCCCTCACTCCCCAACATGTTCACGAACTTCAGGGAACCTGACCGTGGCTCTCCAAATGGAGGAACCATTTGCAGCTCTAGCAGACGGGTTGTACGGCTGGTGCAGGAAAGGAAGGCAGCCTCACTGCAGTGCCCACAAAGCTGGAGGCTCCAGGCGAGACAGGAGCTGAACCAGCCCTGAAGGCCCTGTGAAGCTCAGAGAAGGTAACCCTGTGCACCCCGGCATTACTTTCCATCCCAGGCTGGGGTACAGATATACCACTGTCAGGGATGGGGCAGAGGGTCCTCTGTGCTAGCAGATTTTTGGGATATTTCTAGATTAGGAAAGGAGGTTGAGGTTAGCTAACTCTGACTTTTTCCTAGTGTAGATGCAGCTTACCACCTTTTTAACTTCAATTTAGCTGGTCAAAGCTGACTCAGAAGCGTAGCTAATCCTCACTTAATCTCCACCTCTTTTCCTTATTCAGCTAACCCCTTAGGGTACGTCTACACTGCACAAAAAGCCTGCAGCAGCAAGTCTCAGAGTCAACTGACTCGGGCTGGAGCTGCGGGGTTCAAAATAGCAGTATAGACATACGGGTTTGGGCTGGAGCCTGGGCTCTGAGGCCCTGCGAGCAGGGAGGGTCTCAAAGCCCGGGCTGCAGCTTGAGCCCAATTGTCTACACTGCTATTTTTAGCCCCGCAGCCTGAGTCCCGTGAGCCCGAGTCAGTTGACCCTGGCTCTGAGACATGCTGCCGTGGTTCTTTTATTGCCATTTATGTGCAAACTGAAAGAAATATCCAATAAAATCATAGGAAATGCCTGTGTAAAACGCCCCCCTCTTGCCAGGCTGAGTCAGTTGGGGTGCTGCACAAGCAGTTAACATAGAAAAAGAACAAAGAATGAAAAAGACCATGGTACAGCCATGTTTCGTTCTGTCTTCCTCCCTAACTTCCCAGCAGTGAGAGGGAGTTTGTTGTGACATATGGGGACTAAACACTTCAAGAACCACTGCCTGAGAGCATGTTTCTCCAAGATATTTTTTGTGTGTTTTATTAAGAATATGAGGCCATGTCTTTGGGCGATAACTTAGTATGTGCGTATTTTTAGAGAACATTTTAGACATTCGGGAAGGGTTAGCAGGCTGGGCTGCAGCTCCATCAATGTGCAAGTTTCCTGCTTCAAAATCCACAACAGAAACACCAATTTATGGCAAGTCAGTTGGCTATTCTCCTAGGGCTGCTAGTCGTGTCTGAATTACAAATTAATGAGTTGTCCTACTTACTAGGTCAGACCTGAAGTGAGCAATGACCTATTCTATGCACTCAGGCCTGGTATCTGTGCTTCCAAACTAGTGCACACTCAAATATTGTAGGTGGCAATAAAATAGGGCATTTGGTCCATTCTGCCCTCCTTCTGGGGACTCTACAGAACATGCTTTTATTTCCAGAGCATTTGTCAGAGGCTTGGAAATTCCCAACTTCCATCTAACAAAGATGACAATTAACCAGAAAAACAATGAGGCCCTTCCCTTTGGACTGACCGATGCCAGTAGTTGATGATAAATACATCCACCTCCAACCAGAACCCAGGTGTGGAAGGCCTGCTGAGAGCAAGGCAGCGGGAGAGCCCACCTTTTGGCTTGTACTCGCACACGTAGCTGTGCTTGGCCATGCACAGGTCGGTGTTACACTGGCCCGTCGGGCCCATCCGGACACAGTGGTCAGCATTTGATGGATGGGGCTCTCCTGGCAGCCAGTTCTGACAGCTCTCCAGATTAAATCCTTCACCCCTCTGCTGAGCTCCAGCACTTGCAAAATCATTGAATCCAATCCAGACGTCAAGGCCCCTTCAAAACAATGCAAAAGAATGCCAGATTTTTCAGGAAATCACAAGTATTGAAAGGATTTGGGACAGACTTCATCCAGGGTTCTCAATGAAAATAATCATAACAACAACAGCTTCCATCCATGTGTCAGTCAATATTCAAAGAGCCCTTTAAATTACTAAATTATTGCGATACTCATTCTACTTCAAGGACCTGATCCTTGAAAGACAGTCTCCTAAATAGCAAACCATATTGTGACCTGCTAATGAGTTAAAGCCATAGTCATAACGGCATTTAATTCATAAGGCAAGCTGCCGCATAAGGAGCTCAGATGCCATGGTGATGGGTGTGCTACCAGAATCTGCCATATAATAATATAACAAAGCTGGGACCATGTAGAAACTTCACATGTGTCATTGAGCTGCACTCGGAACCTCCTGATGATGTCCGGGATAGAGCGTGGGTTCTGTAGATAAAGGAGAATTTCCATTATCTGTCAGCATCTTTTATAAACCTCGCGTTTCACCTATAGGAACTTCTCATTAAGAAAAGCTACTCCAGTATTCTCCAGTAACACTAGAGTTGAGAATAGCATTGGTGCAGAGTTTAACACCATACTATGATAAATCCTGGCCCACGACTGGGGTTCCTCCGCACTACCGAAATATGTAATGATATATAGATTATGCATCATTGACGACTGAAACATAGCAACGTCTGGGGTAGAATACAAGAGCAGAGCAAAGCAATTTAGGATATGGAAGTGAAGAAGAATGTCCCATACAATGGAAACTGCCAGGATAATTTTAGGTCAATGGAATATAACTGCCCAATTTGGAATTTTGGCTGACTACCAGAGTTGGCTCTTGTGGAAAATCCTGTAGGATCTCCAGTGGTCGAAGGCACCCAGGAACTTCCGCTTTACATCTTGCCCAAAAGATAGTGCTCGTATGCTAAGGCATTTGTTCCATACTAACTCGCAACAGAAAGCATCGCTCGTCGCCCCTTCCCTGCACCACCGTACCATCACCTCGAAGGTAGCCCCTCCAAATTGCATCCCTCACGGCTTCACTTTTGAAATCTGAGATGCTCACAAGGAAGTGCTTTGCAAAGAGCAGCCTAAGCAGATAATTGGTGTCTCTCCACCGCCAAGTCTGCCCCAGATGCCATGATTAAGGCTCCGTGTTTGTCACGGAGGTCGTGGTCGAGTAGCGGCCCTGGGGACAGCCACACTGGCCACTGCTGGAGCGGCTCTGCAGCAGTCCCGGGGGCGGTGGGAGCAGCCACAGCTCAGTGGCTGGCCCCAGAGCTTCCCCTCATGGTGGCCAGAAGAGCCACTGGCCCCCTGGGACTTCCCTCCCCCTCCCAAGCTGTGGCTGGATCAGCAGCAGGCCTCCGGGACTCCCCCCGCACCCCGGCAGCGATGGGAGTGGCAGTGGGCTCCTGGGGCTCCCCCTGCAGCGGGTGCTGTGGACTTGCCCCCCACAGTGTCCCACTCACAGCGCCCCTCCCCCCGTAAGATTCAATCAAGGGTCGTTATGGTCTAAGTCATGGACAGGTCATGGGCTGTGATTTTTTGTTTCTTGCCTGTGACCTGTCCATGACTTTTTCTAAAAATACCCATGATTAAATCATAGCCTTAGACATGATTAATGAGGTCATACTGAAAAACGACGATGAACATAATTGTTCTGTGAATCAGTAATTTTTATCACGAAACAGATTAAAAAACAAAGAATTGCTGTGCTTTGTTCCTGAAACACTGGAAGGGATTAAGGAGAGCAGGATGGGAAACAGCCTATTTGCTGTCATCAGTAAAATCCAATAGTTTTTTTCCTTTTCTAATTCCAGCTATGATCTAACTGCAGGTCATCAAAAAAAAAAAAAAAAAAGAATGAAACAAACCAAGATTGGCTGGATTGTTCCCTTGCACCCTCCCTGGCTGGTAGGTCCAGTATCTCTAAATGAGGGTAAATTTTCTCATTTGAGGTAGGAGCTGGATTGCACTTTCCTTATTACAGCAGTAGCATTTCTTGAGAACTAATGACCTGTCTTGGGTCACCGGAGGGAGAGGAAAAGTTCCAGCATTTTGGAAGGGGAGAGTGCTTCATCCCGCACTGGTTGTAGGTGTTGGGGGTAAACTGGTTCACAGGGCCCTGGTTCTTGGTGGGGAGAACTGGTTCAGAGTGCACAGGCTCTGGGAAAGATCATCAAATGATGGTAGAGAGGAAGAGAAGAGAGTGACCGTAACTGCCATGCGGGCTAATGGGAAACAGATTTTTGCTTCTGTCATTTTCCCACAAGAAACCCTGGAAGTCACGCGTTCCAAAAAAACATAGCTTATACTTCATTTCTCTTTTATCGCCAGGGAAATCACATCCTGGAACCAGCTCATTCATGTTTATCTGAACAGATTAATAAATAAATAAATTAAATAAAGAGAATAAGGGAGCCGGAGTGGAGAACAATGAGCTGCGGCAGCTGGGAAACAGCTTGGTCGGCTTGCTCCTTTCTAGATCCCATGATTTCATCGCCACTGCAGTCCATCAAAAGCCCTGCACGCAATGCGAAATAAATCAGTGCTCTGAGTGACCAGCTCCTAACCCTTCGGAAAGGATGGGCTCCTCTGACTTGGCCTTGCCGGGCGCACATGTTTGTAATCTCGGGATCAATCCCAGTGTGAAGGGAGCGAGACAAGAAAACAAGTTCAAGAGAAAGGCCGTTGGGCCCAGGACAGGCCTGTTCAAAGACTACATCACATGCAGCTGCTCCAATCTCGTGTGCTTTCTGGGATGTGTTTATTAAGAAGCCCCTGCCAACATCTGCATCTGCATGGAGCTGTCAGGCCCCTGGGAAGGTCTGAGCGCTTCCCCTTTAAGATGGTTGGTTGCAGAAAGGGCATTTGTGGGGTGGATTTCATCAAAGGCTGACACGTTCCACGCTGCCTGTTTAGAAACCACTGGCTGTGAGGTGGAACAGATGCTTTCAGAGCCCAGCACTTGGGGAAGTGGGCTGCTCTGTCTCAAAAGGGATAAGGGTCTCCGGCTGAGGCTGACACCAAGTGACTGGGCATGAGACTCAGCTGAGAGAGGCCAGGCTTACAGCACCACCTTTTCCTTTCTGTAGCACCTAGCTCCTGTCACCAGGACTCCTGACGCAGCTTGCCAAACTGGACATGCAGAGCCCTGCTGCCGTGCCTGGGGTGGAGGGCAGTGCCAAAGGTAGGGGAGCTGGGAAATTTTAGCTAGAAACATAGTGCAAGCTTGGATCCTCACTAAAAGGACCCGAGTTCTCAAATGCCCATGGAACGCAGACAGGGTCTGGGGGTTCCAAGGTCTCTTTCAAACAATTCATGTGCAATAAACCGGAATAAAATGCTTCTCTAGCGGGATTTAATTCCTGACAAACTCAGTCGTCATTCCAGGGTCACAGCCAGGGATGCTGCGGTACAGCTGTGCTCATTCCACTACCTTCCTTCTATTCAGTCAGTGACTCCCTTCCACCTTCACCCAGACATACACGCCCAGGGACCTCGGTATTCTTCTCATTGGATGCAGTAACCCTGATGCAGCTATATTCTGCCATCCCCAGACACCAAGCATACATGACCTGGGAGGCTGGGTTTCTGATGAATGGTTGCAGTAACCCTGACATATTGCACTGCTTCTCCCATCTTTAGATACTGCCCATCTTTAAAAAAGGGAAGAAGGAGAATCTGGGGAACTACAGACCGGTCAGCTTCACCTCAGTCCCTGGAAAAATCATGGAGCAGGTCCTCAAGGAATCCATTTTGAAGCACTTGGAGGAGAGGAAGGTGATCAGGAACAGTCAACATGGATTCACCAAGGCAAGTCATGCCTGACCAACCTGATTGCCTTCTATGATGCGATAACTGGCTCTGTGGATATGTGGAAAGCAGTGGAAGTGATATATCTTGACTTTAGCAAAGCTTTTGATACGGTCTCCCACAGTATTCTTGCCAGCAAGTTAAAAAAGTATGGATTGGATGAATGGACTATAAGATGGATAGAAAGCTGGCTAGATCGTCAGACTCAACGGGTAGTGATCAATGGCTCCATGTCTAGTTGGCAGCCGGTATCAAGCGGAGTGCCCCAGGGGTCAGTCCTGGGGCCGGTTTTATTCAACATCTTCATTAATGATCCAGAGGATGGCGTGGATTGCACCCTCAGCAAGTTCACAGATGACACTAAGCTGGGGGAAGAGGTAGATAAGCGGGAGGATAGGGATAGGGTCCAGAGTGACCTAGACAAATTGGAGGATTGGGCCAAAAGAAATCTGATGAGGTTCAACAAGGACAAGTGCAGAGTCCTGCACTTAGGACAGAAGAATCCCATGCACCGCTACAGACTGGGGACTGACTGGCTAAGCGGCAGTTCTGCAGAAAAGGACCTGGGGATCACAGTGGACGAGAAGCTGGATATGAGCCAGCAATGTGCCCTTGTTGCCAAGAAGACCAACGGCATATTGGGCTGCATTAGTTGGAGCGTTGCCAGCAGATCGAGGGTAGTGATTATTCCCCTCTATTCGGCACTGGTGAGGCCACACCTGGAGTGTTGTGTCCAGTTTTGGTCCCCCCACTACAGAAGGGATGTGGACAAATTGGAGAGAGTCCAGTGGAGGGGAAAGAAAATGATTAGGGGGTGGGGCATGTGACTTACGAGGAGAGGCTGAGGGAACTGGGGTTATTTAGTCTGCAGAACAGAAGAGTGAGGGGGGATTTGATAGCAGCCTTCGACTACCTGAAGGGGGGATCCAAAGAGGATGGAGCTCGGCTGTTCTCAGTGGTGGCAGATGACAGAACAAGGAGCAATGGTCTCAAGTTGCAGTGGGGAAGGTCTAGGTTGGCTATTAGGAAACACTGTTTCACTAGGAGGGTGATGAAGCACTGGAATGGGTTACCTAGGGAGGTGGTGGAATTTCCGTCCTTAGATGTTTTTAAGGTCAGGCTTGACAAAGCCCTGGCTGGGATGATTTAGTTGGGGTTGGTCCTGCTCTGAGCAGGGGGTTGGACTAGATGACCTCCTGAGGTCCCTTCCAACCCTGATCTGCTATGATTCCCGGATCTTCTCTTACTCCAGGGAGTAAGGATGGGGAGCTTATCAGCAGAGCCAGCTATGCCCAGCCAACAGGTAAATTCACATTGGGGTCATAACACCCCTTTCTTTGTCTGCTGCCGATCCCTGCAGAGCACAGTTGCCCCTTGGACTGTGGGGTGCCATGAAAATGGCGTGAAGATGCATCAGGCGCTGACCCTGCCCATAGCAAATCCCAGCCGTTACTGCACTCACTAACCTGGTGACATGAGAGACCAAGAAACTCTTAATTTCAGGACTGCTCACAAAAGCCAGCTCTCCATCACCATGGACCTGGCAGTGCTGTTGGGCCTCCAGCCACTGGGCCTTCTCTACCACCAGTTGGTAGCAGTGATTGTTGCCAGGGAAGACCAGGCCATCTGACGGGCACATTGGGTGAATCACTGCATGAAAAAAAAGAAAAAGCCCCTGAGGTGGACACATGTTGGAAGGTGGATGCCCGACCCACCAGCGAGACCCCACAATGCAAGTGTGAGATATCAGCTTAGCACGTGTGACCACGTTCCCCTCTAGTGGCTGGCCTACATAGAGGATAAGGAACCTGCTAGAAGTACCAGCCCTTTGTCTTACTCCCTTAGCTCCAGCAGCAGGGGCTTGTGCATTTGGTGCTGAGAGATGTGGGTTCTTACCCCATGGGTGGGCCGTAGTGGGTGGAGGTTGTTACATAATCTGGGGCATGTGAAAACATGACTAAGGCAGGAGGAATTTAGAGACAAGTGAATAAAGAGGAGGTAGGGAAGGATATGAGAAATGACGAAAAGAAGCTTGAGGTGCTCAGATACTATAGGGTAGGTGGACATGTCCGCACAAGGGTTCTCCAAGGCACACCTAGTGAGATTGACCAGATGACTAAAAAGGTGCTGGGGGAGTGGAAGAAACCCTGGGTGCTGAGAATGCCCGCTCTATTTGGACAGAGTGGGCCTGGTTCTCCAGTGTCCTGTGTCTTGTGCACTCCTTTCCACCAGTGCAACGTGGGTGCAAAATGCCGCCAGAACATCTTACTCCAATTGGCAGTGAGGTATAAGTGCAAAAGATGCAGGGCAACGGTCACGGGGGCCCTTCACTCCCGGTGCTGGCAGGGCCTTGAAAGGAAGGAATTTTTGGAGGAACCAGTTCTCAGTGTAATTCTTCCCTCCACCCAGTCCAGCCCAACCCAGCTTCAGCAGGCACCTCATCAGCCAAACTCGACTCACCTTTGCCTGGCTCTTCATTCTCTGCAGTAATACTAAACACAGCTGCTAGGCCAGTGCCGCCCCTATTCCTGATCTGTAGGTCCAGGCTTTCGTTCGTCCTGACCAGGGTAGGACACTGCAGGTCTATCAGCTCTGGGGGAGCCACCACCTCGACGTCCGTCTGCACAGAGGTGACCCTGGCGCCCACAGAGAGGGTGACGGTGACGTTGTAATGCCCGGGCAAGGCATACTGATGGAGCACTGCATTTTCGGTAGTGTTGAGAAGCCCGGATCGGTCCCCGAAGTCCCACTGTAAAGTGCTGGCAGCAACTGGAATACTGACGTTGAAGGCCACCATGTGGTGAAGGCCATGGGGGCGGCGGGGACCTGTGAAAGAGGCGTGCAGCCGTGCTGGGAAGACAGAGCGGACGAGGGAAGGGCCGCCGCAGGACCACCTAGCAGAGTCCTCAGTGCAAAACGGCAAACAACCGGAGGAAGAATTTGGTTCAAGGACCTCGCCGCACAGACACTGCTCCTGGTCGCTGAAGCCGCCGTATTCCTGGGCGTCAGCATAGCAGAGGGCACTGCAGGTCTCCTCGCTGAGGTTTGCGGAAAGAACGGATGAGAAGAGGATGGCTGAATCGGCTGCCCCTGTGGTGTTGTCCGTCAAGCATGCTATGTAAGGCGCTCCTAGAGGGGAAAGAACAGAGAAGCCTGTTGAAAACCAACCACGCCAGGCCATAACTCATTAGAACCCTCAGTTAGACACCACACCTCTGCAAATGGACTTCCCCCAGGCCGTGAGCTGCAGGAAGACTACACAGCAGAGGGTTTCTATTCTGAGCATTTCCTGTTGCAGTCTTGCTTGGGAACCCTTTAATCCATCCGTGGCGTTTGCCAATCCCTTTGTAGCGGTGATGACAAGAATATCCAGCCATCAGCACAGATTTATGGAGCAGCAAGGCACAGTAAATAAAGAGTACCGTAGAGAACGTTCCACTCCCACAGAGTACGAAGCTGATCTGATCCTGAGTCCCTGCTTAGGAGTGAGTGTGGCTAGCACATGGGAGGTGGGTTCTCTTCCTAGTTCTGCCACCAATTCTCTGCAGGGCCTGGTGTCATTCACTTAACTTCACTGGTATCTGAGCACTGAGCCCACACCCAAACCCAGCCAAGCAGAGGTGCGTGCCCACAGGCACCCCAATGGGGTAGTATATCGGTAAAGCTTCTGATTCCCTAGCCCATGCCAGACTTGTGCTGTGGATAAGCAGAGGATATAACCCTACAGGCACATGGGTACACACACATAGTCACATGGTGCACACACACACACACCAAACACAGACACACGCATCAGATCCCATTCCCAGGGCAGTAACTTATTTACTTGTGTTCCCCAACTCTTGACCTGCCCAAGTGGGGTGGGGGTTTTTCCCTGCCACAGACACACACTGATTTTGCAGCGTACACAGCCTCAGCCCAGCTGGGATTTCCTTGCCTCGCGTCCAATTCTGCCCACGCAATTGAGGCATGTTTACTGGTCTGTTTCTGACTGTTGCTACAACATAGCTCCCAAAACATCTCAACACTGCTGTCCTCGTGTCGGTTTCCCATAACGATCCCATCTGCCTGCCCTGGTCTCGCTGAAACCCCAGTACAGTCGTTGAGCCAGGCTACCTATTAAGAAATGCATGGGAAAAGACTCTTGTTATGATTATAGATGCTTGGAAAGTACCTTTTTTAAAAATACCAGCCCAATTACATCCCAGGGGCCACATGTGATCAGCAATAGCCATTAATAACTGCCAGTATTTCCCAGAGAGAGACAAGGTGACTTTATTGGCCCAAATTCTGTTGGTGAGAGAAACAAGCTTTCCAGGCACCCAGAGCTCTGCTATTACCTCACCCACCTTGTCTCTCCAATATCCTGAGACCAACACAGCTACAACTACAAGGGTATTTCCCAAACCCATTCTGTTCTATACAAGTTCTTCTTCTGCCCTCTTTACCCCCGAATCTGAGCACCTGCCAGTCCTGGCTCCTTATGGTAGGAAGTTCCACTATGCCTGAGGAGCAGAGGCGTTGGCTATAGAATCGTAAGACTGGACGGGACCTCGAGAGGTCATCTAGTCCGGTCCCTGCACTCATGGCAGGACTTCTTCTTTGGGACACCTTAGAGGACAGTTTATTGTCCAGATTAAGGCCTTAATTCAGCAGAGTGCTTACGCAGTCCATTCCTACTCAGCATGTGCTGACGTCCCATTGACTTCAAAGGGATTTCAACTCGTTAAGCACGTGCTTACTTGCTTTGATGAATTGGGGCCTAAGGAAAAAGAACACAGAGGCCATCATCTGGTAGTTGCTTTGGTGGCCTGTGGGTAATGAGTTTACTGGTCTCAGCCCTATTCTCAGTGAATGGGGACTCAGTTAATAAAGTCACCAGCATGGCAGGCACTGATCTCTGATCTGCGCAGAGAAGCGGAGATAAAAAGAAAGGTGAAATGCAGTGCATATCTAGGCAAAAAACGTCTTGTGTATACAGTGCTGGGGAAAGGCACTGGCTGCTGGGAGAATGAAGCCCTCTCTTTGTCCACACCACAGGTGTGGCATGGGCAACCGGAGCACAAGATTCCCCCTCACTGCTGCACCAATGTTCCTCTAAGGTAGCTTGGAGGAACCTCCTCTAGGGGTGAAAAGATAGCAGCTTCCTGGCCCATCCAATCCTTAGCTTCTCTGCTGAGACAGACAACAGAGGAGCTCCATTACTGATATGGATTCCAGTCTACCAGGACCTTATCTGAGGTTCACCAAGGAGCCATCAGATGAGAATGACTTGCCCCTGCTACGGAGTGGGCTAGCTGAGAACCAGCTGAGATGACTCGAGGGATGGAAGAGTCCTTAGAGGAGTATCAGTCTCTTTGATCTCAATTTTTCCACTAGATTTACCTTTACCATAAATCATAGCCCATCCCCCTTCCTTACCACAAGTAACATTGGTGAATGAAACATTGAAAAGAGGAAGGTTTGCCACTTCTGGAGGCTGGGCGCATTTAGTATCCAACAGCCGACTAACGTTAACTTTTCTTTCTTCCACCCAGCGGGGGAGCCAGGAAAGTTTGCAGTCACAAAGAAATGGATTCAGACTTAAGTTTCTGGAACAGACAGAGTAGAGAAAGATTATGCATTAACTTGACAATGGGAACCACCCGATAAGTGTTAATTACACCATCATAAAAATCCCTCTGTTCCCATCTGCACCACTCCAAGGAAACGTCTCATAAGACTCGCTAGGGGAGTTAATGAATAGAGAATCAAGCAATAATTAACATGATTTTTCTAAAGGCTAGAATTAGGCAAGTACTGCAAGCACTTTCTTCTCACAATACAAATAATTGTTGCAATTAGAAGTAAATTACAGCCATAATCCTATATTCAAAATAGTCTGCCATCTAACATCAGTTGGTTGCAGCACCAACCTCTGTAGCTCAGGGAGATTTTTTACAGTGTCATTAAAAAACATCTACGAGAATCAAATTGATCTATCAAAAAAGAAATGCAAACCCAGTGGCAGTTTTGTCATGTGGCGGTTTAATGAAAAGACGGAATCGTTAACTGCAGGTGTGTTTGGCCGGAATTACAGCCTTTGGCGGTCAGTGGCAAAAAGGGCAGAGGTGGGACAATGTTTGCACAACCAAGGGTAGTCGTGCTGCCCGCAGCCTTTGAACCCAGTTCTCCTGCATTGAAAGCACAGCCTCTATTGCTTGAGCTAAAGAATTAAATCCCCTGGCTGGTACCTGTAGCAAATGTACTGATCTCTCAACCTGCGGCTCGGCCACTGGAAGAAGACAAAGACCCACATGCTCCTAGTGAGGGTTTTATGTATGTAAAAGCTAGCTAGCCGTGCCGCTGTTCTTTAATCTCGCTCCAGCTATTACGGCAGCAGGTCTTGCGGGCCCCAGTCCCACTGCAGGACTCTTCTAGACAGCATTACTATTACTGTCAACAATGGTCCTAATGCTCTGTAGGAGGGAAGCTGCAGAACTGGAAGTGATTCTTGCTCATTTGCACGTTCCTCTTGAAGAGTACACTGGGAAAAGGTGCATGGGAGTTCTACTCTTCTTGTCTGTTTCAATTATTTCAAGTGACGGAGGCTGTAACTGTGTCAGTTTCACCTTTGGAGTTTATTCCTTTCAGGTAAACATTTTCGAAAGCATTTTCAAAAGGTGCCTAAACGGCAGTTCCCTGAGTCCCAGGTCAGTGCCCGTGCCCCTGCCCCACAGTAGGAAGTCAAGCAGAGATTTAGCCTTGCCACTCCCGGAGTCATGCGCTTTGAAAATGCTAAAGTGAGTAAAACACTTGTGCTCTTGCAAACTCCCTAAGGGCTCGTCTACCCTGCCCCCGGGGAGGGCGGGGGTGAGAACAGCGCTGCCCACCAAAGTGCTGCCGTGTAACTTCCCCACGTGGATGCTGCAGGTGCCAACGAAAAGGTTCCTAGTTGGTGTTAACATCGTCCTCTTGAAACACAACCACATTCACATGAACTAGGAACCTTTTCGTTAGCGCCCCAGCATCCACACGGGGGAGTTACGGTGCAGCGCTTCAGTGCGCACAGCTGTTCACAACTTCCCAGACCGAACTGCGAGGCAGTGTAGACGTAGCCTCAGGGTACGTCTACACCGCAACTGTGGCGGTCAGTCTGACGGACGTACCGAGCTAGCTTTGAACTAGCTACCTTGAATAATGAGAGCAGTGAAGCCATAACGGTATGGGGTGTAGGACCCTGGGTATGTGTTCAAGCAGCTAACCCATGCTGCTGTCGCTTCACTGCTATTCATCCTGGAGCTAGGTAGATCAAAGCTCCCTCGAGTACGTCTACACGCAGACACACCTCTGATTGCAGCGTAGACAGATCCTAAGTGAGCTGAGACTCAGCAGGAGCCGGGGAAGGGAATTCTGAAAACAAGAGCCATATTCAGAGAGCTGAAGATTAAGGAACAAGAACTTACATGTAACTTAAATTAAATAAATTATCAAATATTCCATCTTCTAACGTAGAAATCATGTTGTGGCTTATATCTCTGTAACACAGGGAAAATGGGAAAGAAAAGTTTAATAAGCATTCATAATTATAAAAATAATTTTCTGCCATTCTTACAGGGTGAAAATCCAACCCTGAGCTTCGGATAGCTGGGGCCCCGGCTCTAGGACTTTTCATTTCAAAGGGCACGCTACATACAAAGGTACAGTCATTAATGGCCAAGTACTAAGTCCTCCCTTCAACCCACCTTCTCTTTCTGGTTCTAGGAGCCAACAGAGCCTCAGGAGTGAAGAAGTCAGTCAACCAGATGTTAAAAGGTGTTGGCCCTTACGGGCCCTAGGCAGCACATCTGTTAAGGGGGCGTGGCCTCTTTAAGGCTGAGTTTTTAGGAGAGGCAGTCTATAGCTGGAGCACAGGTCTCAGTCAGGTCATGTGACTTCAGCAGGGGAACCAGACCTGCTATAAAAGCGGCAACCAGCTGCCAGTAGGAGAGAGCTCGGAGTTGGGGTATGGTTGTTGGAGGCAGGGGCGGGGGAGGCTCTGCTTCCCGTGTACGGTAGTTGTGCAAGGGGCTTTGGAGGGAGTGCGGGGAGAGGCCTGAGGCAGGGCTGCCCACACAGGCTCTGAAGCAGCCCACAGGAAATAGGGATGCAGATGGGTGAAATTGGAAGCAATGCACTAGTGAGAACCTTGGGGCTGGAGCCTGAGGGAAAGGGAGTGACAAGGGCCCCCTCCCCTCCCAACACACACACACTCCCACACCCTTTGCTGGTCCTGAGACAAGGGTGCAGGGCTGCTAGCCGCAGTTCCTAAGAGGAGAGCTGTGTGAGCCTTGCACCAAGGGCTGAAGGACTCGCTGAGCCTGTGATGGGGCTAAAGTGCTACTGAGTCCAGAGGGGGCTGTAAGCCAGGGCTTGTTTTGGCTCTTTCTGTTGGACTTTTATTTATCCCAGGAAGGGGGAGGCCTTTAGCTTTTCAGTGGAGCACTAGGAGGGCCTGTGGAGGATCCCTGGGCAAGAGGGGAAACCGAGGCACAGAGCATCAGTTGATGGGACAAGGCAAGCTGACCATCTTGTCCTAGGCCTTTCTTTGGTCCAATGAGACCTCTCTGTTTCCTTATCGTGGGTCTATTTCTTGTTATTTTTCTATGCGGACTTTGTGCAGCTGAAAGGAGCTGGCTTGGCATCCTAGAGACTGAAGCCTGTCTTCACCCAAAGACCAGGTTCGGCACAGGCCTCACCAGCTCATCTCAGCTATGCCCTGGGAGGAACCCCACTTCTAGGAGTAAAAGGGGAGCTCCTATTCCACGGGCTGCTCCACCCTGGTCTTTCTCCTGGGGCTGCCAAATTGGCTTTTTTGGACCTACCTCCTAGCAGGGACTGGACTGAGAGACACCAGCGCTTTCTCTTTTGCCAGTGAAAAGCCACCAGCTCATAACAACTCTGTTACTTTTGACCTAAGCAGCATTCAAACCAGGGAGCTCGCTAACAAGCCACAGTTGTCTCCCTCGCCACGCGGTCTTCGTGACATCAGTGGATAGGACAACTTGGAAGAAGAAGGCAGCTGGACTTTTCAGAACAGTCTAAGGGCACTAGGTGCCCAAGACCAAGAAATTCAGCGGGATTTGGGCACCAAGTTCTAAAACGCTTTACCAACATGCTGAGATACCACTATCCCCAGGGCTAGTCCTTTATTATGTCCCCATTTACAATACTTGACCATTCTACCATCGATGAGCCTGGTCATTGGGTTGAATCAAATTGTATCCGAACTCTTGAATGCCAGGAGAGTTCATCAGTAATTCACTAGATCATAAGTTAAATGCACTGTGCAAATATTCTGTACTGGACAAATTAGGCTTGCATCAAACAGCAAAAAAGGGGCTTTTGATGCATCTGAGCCCTGGGCATAGGGGATATAGGGCCAGGAAGATCAGAGCAAGTGTTATGGAACAAGGGTAGCTTGCCAGACACCAAAAGGGATTTTTACATAATTGCTCAAATATGCCTTAAATTTGCCATAAGACTACAAAGGGGTAACATGTACTCACAGTTCTTCCAGGGAAGTCAGATGTTCAAAAGCCTGAACATCTAAAATGGTGATCTTGTTATTGGAAAGATCCCTAGAGAAAGAGAACAGTGCAATGCAGCTTATTATCATGTAAATTCATTGTGTCTGTCTTCCACCATCAAGGCTTAGAAAAGACAGTCTCCAAACTCCATCCAGATTCCAGACAGAAAGTAAGTTCTTGGTGTATTAAAACGGAACAATCCTCCCAGCCAAAAATAACACCTTTCCCAGCTATAAAGCATCCGCTGCTCCAAGCTTTGCATTATGTGTCGATATGAATTAGGCCTATCACTACACAGAAAAATACCCCCATAACATTTTTAAAGTAAAATAATTACAGGCATGACAAATTTATTACTAATTCTGAGGCACCAGTTTGAAACCCAAGTCTAAAATATGCCTCATAAAGAAATTACTTTAAGGAATAATTTTGACAAAGTAGTTATTGAGTTAGACATAGAATTTTCTGTGGAACCTTCATGTAGTGGTGCCGGTGCCAAAGAACGGATAACTAATGACAGGAGTGACGCATTCAACTTCAGTACAAACGTCTTTTTTCTTTTTTAATGACTGCAGAACTTAGAAGAGGAGAAATAAGAAAATATTTTTTGTTAAAGTAAATTCAGGGGCCGTATTGAACTCTATATAAAGGAACACTGGGGAAATAACCATTTTAAACCCTTCCCTGTCGTACTAATAACCTGCACCTTATTCAAACTGGAACTGTTTCCACCCTCCCATTCACTTTACACTATTTATACTGTTCAATTTATGTCCTTTGTTTCACTGTCCTACCTAAGTGACATTTAAAAGTAAATAAACTAGTCAGTTTCCATTTCAGTTCCTGATGAGTCTCATTTCTTACACCCTCACCCAGTGCTGCTAGGGAACTGCACCAGCAAGAAAAAGGTTAAGCAAAAAAAAGAAGAGAATCTTTGCAATTACGCTCTAAAAAATTAGCAAAAAACCCCTTACTCTCTCCTGCCATCTATCTCCACCCCCTGACAATTTACTATTTATATTAGGTTTTGCAACACAGGACAAAACCTAAATTGGGAGCCTAAAATACGTGACTGTGGCCCTTTAATATACTAATATAATACCAATAACATAGATAGCTGTCTAACAGTAAATACAATGGTTCTCCTAGCTGTTTGAATGCTGAACCAGCTACACCAGCAGGTTGAAAAGGGGATTGGAATAGGCATAATGGGCTGATCCTTTCAGGTGTCATGCACTTCCCTGACAGGTCTAGGCAGTTCTCCTAAGTTCTCCTAAGTTCCAGAGGTGACAGATAAAGAATAAAAATCAGAGCCTCTTTTTTTGTATGCTGAATTCTTTCCTAGAGTATTCCTTGCAATTTCCCTTTGCTGCCTCATCTCCGATTTCATTCGGCAAGGTCTAATCCTCGGGATGGATCATTCACCTGACACCTAAATTCGGTCTATATTTTTTTAACCAAACACACAAGGTAAATCACAATCCAAAATTCAACAATCATCTCAAATAGCTATTACCAGCAGGAGAGTGAGTTTGTGTGTCGGGGGGGTGGAGGGTGAGAAAACCTGGATTTGTGCTGGAAATGGCCCAACTTGATGATCACTTTAGATAAGCTATTACCAGCAGGACAGTGGGGTGGGAGGAGGTATTGTTTCATGATCTCTGTGTGTATATAAAGTCTGCTGCAGTTTCCACGGTATGCATCCGATGAAGTGAGCTGTAGCTCACAAAAGCTCATGCTCAAATAAATTGGTTAGTCTCTAAGGTGCCACAAGTACTCCTTTTCTTTTTGCGAATACAGACTAACACGGCTGTTACTCTGAAACCTGTCAAATAGCAGACAGACAACTGTCCTGGAACCACAGGAATGTGGGGTTGTTGGGAGATTAGTGACGGGAATGCCTAACAGGGAAGGGGCATTTATTTGGGGAGTTACAGTATCTTTAGCTGGACTTTCTCTGGGGGATTTTTCCTCCAAGCTAACAGCACGTTTAGAAGAAATTTCCAGCAGCCCTCTGAAGGGAACATGAGTGCTGCAAAATGACAATTAAGAAATGCACAAAGGCAGAAGCCAACAGAGATGTTTGTCAAATCAATATGCATTTCCTTTGCTCAGCCTAGCCAGATAATAGCAGAAAATGAAGCATCCTTTGCTAAACTTTCACAAAGATGCATGAGCTGCACTCTGTGTAGGAGGTGTTTAACTTCCAGACATCAGAGTTACTTCCAAAACCATTTACGACTCCTACTCACAAGGCAAAAAAGATGAGAGTTTTGGAATTGGATCCCAGCTGCTCCAGTCAAGACAGGTTTAAGCCCTTCCCCATGGAGATGCTGTCTCATTTCTCTAGTTTATTTTCTTGGGTCTCTGCTTTGCACCTCTATCCCCACACGACCTATAATTATTGCACCACAATCTGATTCATTGAGGACAGGTAGAGATAGTTACAAGGGGGCTTTTGCATCTCTTGGGAATAAATTTAGTCTATCCTTTCGAAAAAGTTTTACAAAACCTGATCGAAAAAGATAGCTTCATGAAGTTGAAAAAAATGAAAATAAGACTTTTGGGTGGATTTAAACCTTCTCCCTTCAGTGCTGGAGGCCTTGTACTGCCAATGTCAAATGTTCAAAAACTGCGAGTCAGGCCCCTGCAAAAATTGAAAGATTGATTTAAATATGATGCCATTTAAAAATATATATTTTTGGTTTCATTTGCCTCCTGGCTTTTGAGTCTTTAGGGGTCAAGTGTTCTTGCTTTTCTCCATAACTAAGAGAGCTGAAAACGTTTAAAATGAAAGCAGAGGTCTCACATAATCACATGACTCCAGAGTCTGGAGCTTTAAGAAAAAACATCTAACAACATGATACGTGCAATAAAACACAGACTTTGACAACCCAGACCCAGCTGTGTTGTGCTACTGTGGCAGAGAAAATGTGGAACTGACTATAAACAAAATGATGCTAAGATGAGCACAGCTCACCCATTCACCGAACTTGCCATTATGCAGGGAGGGTGAAATTCATCCTTGTGCAGCCAGCCAGCCCTATGGGCTAAGTGGGACTTAAGCGGCATATAGGCCTTGTGACGATCCCTCTGAACTGAAATTAATGTTACCAATAAAATTTGGGGTAACTCTTTTTTTTTGCATTCTGTGACCAGCTTCAATAATGAGTAAAATACCACCACCACCAAAAAATCAACCAATTCAACAACCGCAAAACAAAACAAAAAACAGCATCAATGGTGGAAAGTGACTTACATTTTTGAAACCCTTTTGCTTGTAGGACCCTAAAGCGCCCCTCCCCTCCCCAACCCCTTGTAACACAGGGATGGATGATATTTTTTAAATACAGGATTGTTATCTTGACCGTGTTCCTTAAACATGCTTTCAAAATACATTCCTCTCCTGGGTCCCTAGCACTCAAATGGTTAAATGTCTTCAGCTTCTCCTGAAACCACGTGAGGCTGGTTAGCTAGAGATTGGCAGCCTGCCACTTCAGTCACTTTCACCAGAATAGTCCTAGACTATTTAGTTGATTTCCCTTTGGCCTCTAGCCAAAACCATTGCTAGTATTGGATATCCCTCTGACCCCCACCTATCTACTTGCTGCTACTGGACCCCAGGTAACCTACAGGAGAAAACAGCCAAGCTCTAAAGGATTTCTGTGCATAAACACTACATACCTTCAGTGAAAGGATGGGCTTGATGGCAAGCCAAGTCTTTAGCAAGCACCGTGTACCTTCTATGAGGGGTGCACACACAGTGGGTAATTAATTTCCTTGCAATAACAAGGAGACAGCTAGAGTACTTCTTTTTCAGTTCTCTCCTTTGAGATGTCTGGAAATGTCCCGTTTATGCAGTCAGACAGGACCTCAGGCGCAGGGCAGAGGGAGATCGTGTTTCAGCCCTGACAGCTCCCACACATTGTTCCCCAAAACTACAAACTGACATGTTGCCGTACAGTCGCGCCTTCAGAGTCAATGACTGGCCATTCAGAGGGCTGCCTGGGCCGCATCATGCAGAGAGGCAATGGCCTTGCCCGGCCTTGTCAGATTTGTGGATAACGTCATTGTCAAGGTGGGGGTTGCAGGTGGCATATGATACTTGCTGACATTCCTGTTCTCCCCTAATGTACCTGACAGATTTAGCTGGCTTCCTCTCTATTGTGCCCCAAACCTTACTATACTCCTGGCTTCCCCTCCATTATCCCCCACACCCTAGTGTCAGCTCAGGGCTCCTTTGTTCCTCACACACAGTTCATTGCTTCAGGCTCTTTCAGGCCTCTGACAGGCCCCTGAGGGGAAGTGATTCACTCTGGGAAAGCAACCTGGCTCCTGCCCATCCATCTTCCAATGCTATTTCAGTGCTGAGGCCCTCCACCTCCTCTGTGAACGTTAATTAACGGAGCCCCTACAGACACCTCCCCTCCCTCAGGTAGTTGAGTATCATTCTCCTTGTTTGTCAAAGAGTAAACCTAGAGCACACAGTGATTCCGTGGCCAGCCCAAGGAGTACAGCCGAAGAGCCCTGGCTCCCCAGGATTATTAAGATTCACTCTTGCCCTGGACCAAGACTGGAAATGATGATTCCTCCTGGCCTGCCCCATGAAAGGGCAGGGAGTCCAAAGAAGCTTCTCTCCACAGTCCATTGGGCACCTGGGCCAGTTCCAGACAAACTGCCCAGCATAAGCAACCATGCACAGCGTAACGCTGTGCTGGATTACAGCTCTGCCACCTCATAGTCCTTGATTATACCTCTCACATTGCAGCACGGGCAACAGATCCAAGCATCTTTGACTCCAGAACCCCAGGCTTTTACCACCTGAGTTAAAAGATAGCTGCTTTAGCGAGCTCTGCCAGTAAGGCTTTTATCCTCCCTGCAGTCCTACCACTAGAGGGCATCACAATCCACGTACAAGCCAAAACATTATTCCCTCACGGGCTGCTGGTCAGCCCATGGCTTCTCTGAGCCAACAATAGATTAAAATAATCTCCCTGACTTTAAGCAGCACCAGATCTCTTCTGTGCAAGGCCTCTGACAGCAGCGAGGTTCCTGGTGAAGGTGATAATGGGTGAGAGAAGAATGGAGAGATTACCCGCAGCCCCACCTGCACAAGGAGGTCACTCTCTGCCAGCTGCACTTCCGAAGGACTGATTGTCTTTTCCCACTGTTTCCTCTGCAACATGTATGGAAAATAATCTGATGCCTTACTGGCATGGGAAGGGCTGCTTCTTAACCAAACAAGGTTACAGCATAAAAAGAAACTTCCCAGGAAAGAAACTACTGACCAATAAAACCCCACACTAAGGCTGCAGGACGGGACCAAAACGCAGCAGTCCGGTGCCACAAACGGCCATGGCTACATTTTCCCATCTCCTTGCCAGGACCGAGGAAATTCGGAACAAGTTCAAAGCCAAGCTAAAGCCAGCAAGAGAACAAGGCTCCTCAGTGAGATTTAACCAGCATGCAGGCTGTCACGTGCCCTAATTAAAAAAAAAAAAGAGTATTAGCTCAATTGTCTCAGGGGTGACAGGAGGGCTCAGGGGTTGAACAGCCTCAGTTTCCCTGTCTGTGAAATGGGGATCATGATACTGCCTGGGGAGGCTGTGCAGATCAATGCCTTTGTCTTTGTGGAATGCTCTGTGAGCCTTGGTTGGAAGGCACAGTAAAAGAGCAGGTTTCAGAGTAGCAGCCGAGTTAGTCTGTATTCACAAAAAGAAAAGGAGGACTTGTGGCACCTTAGAGACTAACCAATTTGTTTGAGCATAAGCTTTCGTGAGCTACAGCTCACTTCATCGGAATGAAAAAGGAATGCATCTGATGAAGTGAGCTGTAGCTCACGAAAGCTTATGCTCAAATAAATTGGTTAGTCTCTAAGGTGCCACAAGTACTCCTTTTCTTTTTAGTAAAAGAGCAGTTATTACTATGAAGGAATAAAAACTGAGCTGGAAATACTACACCACAAGAGATCTCTTCACAACTCCCCAAATGACCAGGAAGCTCAGAGATGCTTCAGTCAATAAACATATGTAGTTAAGCAAATTTTATCAAAATTGCCAAAAGCCCACTGGAGTTGGATTCAAACGGGACAAAGATGTAGAGAGGAAAGATGGTCTGGTGGTTAGGACATTAGCCTGGAACTTGGGAGAACTGTCTTTGGTTCCCTGCTCTACCACAGGCTCCCTGTGTGACCATGGGAAGTCACTCAGTCTTTCTGTGCCTCCGTTTCCCACTTGTACAATGGGGATTACTGCTCAGGCAGACGGTGAGTATCAAAACATTAATGATTGTAAGGTGCTAATACTCCAGGGATGGGGACCAGTTACACACTTAAGAGAGATAGTTGGTCCCTTTATCTGAACCCCACCTTTGCTATCTGCTACCCCTTGAGCAGACCAAGAAGGAAACCAGCAGCAGCAGCATCTGGTGCCTGGTGGCTGCTTTGTTCATTCATAAAGTTTAGACAGGAGGAGGGTTTGCAGCGGTCAAACTGTTCAATTTACATTGGCCAACTAATGCTCTGCAGGGCTGGGGCAGCCATTGTGTTTATTCCTGCAGCATTCTGGGGGAAAGACTTTTTCAATGTGTTTTTTTTTTCCTCTTCCCTAGTCCAAAGAACACATAATGTTAAACAGAGTATAGCCTGCTCCTCACTGCCAAGACTGATGTCATACTCCCATTATGTCATTCGCGGGCCCATCCCGCCTTCCTTTCATGAAGCAGAAGAGGAGGGAAGAGAGGGGCAGGAAAAAAAAGAAAAAAGAGCTACGCTGGATCACTCCTTTCTCAGCCCTTTTGGTGCATGGAGTCCAGCCAGAACAGTAATGGGAAAAGCATCCACAGCCACAGAGAACTGTCTGCACAGATAGAGGCTTGTGTGCAGGCTGACGGAGGGCTACAGTGATTCATTAATAAAGGAGCTTCGAGTTTATAAGCTACAAAAATAAAAGCCACTGGGCCAGGGAAGAAAACAAACCCCGAGAGAAAGTGGGGGAAAGGAGTTTCTCTGCCCTTCTGAAGCAGGATGGAGCACACGACTCTGAGCAGGGGACAGGGTCTGGAGAGACTCAAAAGCAGAAGCAGCCACGGTCATGCCTTGTTTGTTTCATTAAAAGAACCACCAGCAAGTCAGGACTCTGAGAGTCCATTAAAGCCCCGTCAGTATTAGGGGAAAGTGAGGGAAATTCATCCTTGCGTGGCTGCTGCTAAGAGTCCCTCAGTGCCAGCGTGGGGTTGAACTCCGAGCCGCCGGGCGCATGAGCTCGTAAACTTAAAGAAGGGAAAAGGCTATCAGATCTTCCCAGGCAGGACACGGCTGGTCCCTGCAGGACACACTAGGGCTTTGGAGTAAGAGGAGCATATCCCTGGCTAAGTGCCAGTTCAAGGGACCAATTAGGTGCACCCAGATTCAACAGCTGGGCTCTCTGTCCTTCAGGAGAGACTAGGGTTTCCTTAAAAAGAAAAGGAGGACTTGTGGCACCTTAGAGACTAACCAATTTATTTGAGCATAAGCTTTCGTGAGCTACAGCTCACTTCATCGGATGCATACTGTGGAAACTGCAGAAGACATTATATACACAGACCATGAAACAATACCTCCTCCCACCCCACTCTCCTGCTGGTAATAGCTTATCTAAAGTGATCATCAAGTTGGGCCATTTCCAGCACAAATCCAGGTTTTCTCACCCTCCGCCCCCACCCCCCCACACAAACTCACTCTCCTGCTGGTAATAGCCCATCCAAAGTGACCACTCTCTTTAAAATGTGTATGATAATCAAGGTGGGCCATTTCCAGCACAAATCCAGGTTTTCTCACCCCCCCACCCCCCTCCAAAAAGTCTCTGTGTATATAATGTCTTCTGCAGTTTCCACAGTATGCATCCGATGAAGTGAGCTGTAGCTCACGAAAGCTCATGCTCAAATAAATTGGTTAGTCTCTAAGGTGCCACAAGTCCTCCTTTACTTTTTGCGAATACAGACTAACACGGCTGCTACTCTGAAACCTAGGGTTTCCTTGCAGACCTGGAGGGTAGGGCGTGCCTCACTCTCCACGACTGCATCCCCTTCCCAGAAAGTCTCCCCTCCTTTCATGTAATTCCCAAATGAACAATTGAAGATGCATTTCCTAATGTCCCCACAATGGGGCTCCCGCTCCTCCTGCCCTGTGTTCTTGAGGAACACCCCCTGCCCCAGACACATACACACTGCCCCACTCCCAGCCCCCACGTTACATGCACACAAGCAAAAAAACCCCATTGCATGCCTCAGCCCAAAGAAACACGTCTCATCTCAGCAAGGCCTGGGTGGGACAGCCCATGTGAGTGAGATCACAACTCCAGAGTCAACAGAGCCTGGAAAATCACAGAGAGAGGAAAGGGTGTTTACACACACACACCCCAACACGGGTGGGAAAGGCATGACTAAGGAACAGTGTGGTGAGGTGCTTGTACTAACTGTAGCTCATTCACAGGGTGCAAATAAGTCCAGGTCCTGCTGTGAATCGGGGGAACCACACTGAAGTTAAACTGGAAACTGTGCAGGTGTGTCTGACAGGAGAATTGGGCCCCAGGATGTCTGCATTTCCTCCCTTTTGAGTGTTTAAAATTGTAACCTTAACGTTCCATTCACGGAAGGTTTATTTAAAATGTAACTTCCCTACTTAATAGAGGGGAGGGAGGAGAATCAACCAGCAACTTCTGCTTATTCCCCCAAGTTGCTTCTTCAGAACCCCGAGGGCACGCAGCACCTTGCAAGACTCAGCTCTCCTTAACAAAGTCTCACAGAGTGGTAAACTGAGGCACTGACAAGTTAAGTGATTTGTTCAAGGCGCTGCAGCACATCACTGACAGAGGGGAATAGAACCTCGGGGTCCTGACTCCCTGTCCTCTGCTCTTATCATCAGCTCACACTCCCTCCCAAAAGTGAGACTGCACAATTGTGGGATACACAATAATGGAGCGACCCCCCCAGGGGACAAGTTGCATGGGAGGAGGGGAGCAGGAGAACAGAAATGCAAAACTGTCTGAAATGACCCCTTTTAAAATACAGACACACAGAGCAGCTGACCAAGTAGGACTGCTATCTAAGGGTGTCTATACAGCAGGCATGCTGCAGTAGGTGTTAACATGGCAAATGCAGTAGATGGGAAGAAAATGCAGGCCAGTGCCCCACTGTAGAAAGCGTGTGTCCTGGTGCTGCCTCACTTTCATAATAGCCTTCCCAGAAAATAGAGCTTCTGGAGGGAAAAAAAACCTAGGTGTTTTTTACACACTTGAGCCAGGAAAATGTGTTTTTTAGCTGACTTGATTCCTTTTTGGCTTGTGCCTCTCCTAAGTTGCAGAAAGGAAGCAACGGGGCTTGTGTGCAGCAGGGTGGTTCCAGATTTATGCTGCAAAGGCTTTGAAATTTTAAAAAATGCATCTCGTTACAAGTCCGGAGCTGGGCCCTGGGGAAGTGACACTTATGGACTCATGCTGTGGATAGGAATGTCCCAGCTTCCAGTTTGGAAATGAATATTCTCTCCACAGTGCTGCTGCATGGCGGTCTCTCGGCATCGTAGCAAGCTTGGGGGATAGGGGTAGGACGTGGCGCCTTTCTCCACGGGATCACTGGTTTCAGTCCGACTCAGGTGGGCACTGGCTAAGGCTGGGCTTCCAAAGGAGGTTAATAGATTAAGATGCCCAAATCCCATTTCACTTCAGAGAGCTGAAGCGGAACTTATGCATAGGCCCTGTGCTGGTCCTCTGCACACTTCACCCTTTCTGTCCCAAACTGTTGTATAGGGTTGTTGTGGGCTGCGCATTCCACCCCAGAGGTGGCTGCATTTCAGTACAGGGAAATCCCAGTGATTCCATTACAGGTATCATTTTCTAAAGCATGTTTGGGTCTGTAGGGATTAAATGTACTAGACAGAGCGCCGTGCAGAGACAGGAAAAGAGACATATATTGAGACTTGGGGCTGGACCAGGGCAACTGCTGAGCGTGAGCAAGACCCCTGCCTCCTGGGATCAACAATACTGTGAGACCAGGGCCATCTTCCATCCAAGGCAGCCACTGTACAATGCCAATTTAATTTGAAAAACCAAACAGGTTTGTTCATTTTTATTTCAAAATCCAAGTCACGAATGTTTAGCTCTCAGAAAGGGTGCTGACCAAGAAAATCTATTTTCACAAATGTTCCCCTACAAACTTTTCCACAACAAAATCGCAGTTCCTAGGCTGAAAATTCAAGGCAAGGACACAGCAATGTTTGCAATGTTGTGTATGCTTTGTACTCAGACAGCACCGCTCACGAGAGGACTGCAAAGAACTTGACGTACACCCCTGCAAGGTAGCTGTTATAACCATAGGGAACAAAGAATGGGTTTTGGTTGAGGCGCTGCGCTGGGACGCATGAGATCTGGATTCAATTCCCTGCTCCGCCACAGACTCACTGTGTGACCTTGGGCCTGTCGCTGGGCCTCATTTCCCTCTCTGTAAAACCGGGATAATGCTACATTCTTTCTTCCACTCTTTGTCCGTCCTATCTATTTAGACTGTGAGCTCTCTGGAGCAGGGACCATCTATTACTCTCTATTTACACAGCATCTAGTGCAATGGGTGAGCTGGATTTGTAAGGCATGCTAGCAGCCTTCCTGTTACTGAGGCGTGGATCCTTTAAGACCTGGCTGGGAAGGGTCATGTGACTGCCTGTGGGGACTATATAAAGCAACACTCAGCTGAGACTGGAAGAAGCTAGGGTAGAGGTAAGATCTAAGAGGAGGTGTGCTTCTCAGCAGCTGGCTAAGTGGTCGAGGGACAGAGCTTGTGAGTGACTTAGTCATAGGAAGTCAAGGCCTGAGGTGGGGCAGGGGTAAAGGCCTACCTCAAGCGGGGCAGGGAGTAGCCCTGATGGAATAACATTGTGGACAGGTGAGGTTGGAGTAAGGACATTGGGGCTGAAGCCTGGGGTAGAGAGATGGACTGGGCCCTCCAACACCTTCAGTTGCCCCTCCTGGAGAAGGCAATGGACAACCCTAACCAAAGCTGAAGGGTTGGTTGAAGCTTCCCTAGGGAGAGGGCCGCAAAGACACATGCGCTAAGGGGGAAAAGCTGTCAGCAGAACCCTGTACCAAGGGCTGGAGGGTCTTTCTGAACCTGGGAAGGGTTGTTAGGGCCTATTTGTTTTTGGAGCTGTTGTCCCTTTCCTATGCTGGCGAGGGGAGAATTTAAAGATTGGATTAGAGGGTCAAAAACACCTAGAAGCCTGTGACAGAGCATTGAAGGTAGGGAAACTAAGGCAGCAGATGACCTGATTCTGGAAAGGGCAACTAGTTATAGACCCTCTAAGTGCTACTATTATACAACTAATTAATCATTTCCCGGATAGCAAAAGAGATACACGGAGAAGCAAAGCATCCAAGATCACAGAGCAACGCACAGGCAGGGCTAGGGATGGAAGCCAGCAGTCCTAACTCGCAAGCCTCTGGGCTTGCCACCCCTCGCCCACCCTCACTTTGCAGTGTGACAGGATGTTGGTGTGTGGCCAGGCATGTTCCGATGTGTTCTTCCCCAGCGTAAACCTCGGATTTTATTCTTTGAGTATCTGGCAAAGGCAAGCTAGTGGCACTGCTGTAATTCCAGGTGGGATATGTCTGAAGTCTATCTGAGATTTAAATAGCGGTTATGAACATCACTCTGGCCAGAGAACACTTCTCAGACTTTCCCAAATATGGTTATGAGAGCAATCGGGGATGAAGCCACTCGGACAAAGGGAACGTGTTACCTCATGGAGCGATGTCATTTTTGGCAGGGCTGATTCACTCACTCGTGTGCGAGGGCATCGTTCAATACCTCCTCCTCCCAAATTGGGAGGGGAGGGGGGGTGATTTTTCACACCATGCCCTCCCAGGAACTGGAGAGATGCTTTGGGACCTGCAGCGCAGTTCATTTTCCAAGTTATTTTTAGATTATCATTTCGTTCATCTTCTTGTTCCCAACATTTAACAATGAAGCCAAATACAACAGGACACTAATGACTCACTGAGCGCCTCCTACGTCCACGAAGGTCATTGAGAGTTTTGCTGTTGACTTTTGGTCCCAAATTTGGAACTTTCCCTGTTTAAAAATGTATTTTTCACAACTTTTAAGATCATTTCCTAATTGTTCAGCCAATCATGTGACCTGATTGGTCATCCAGACATTCTCAAACAATATGACCCCACTGTTGCTTCTCCAGGGCTTGTTCTCTCTTGGGAGCTCTAACCAGGTGACTCTCGTTAGCATGAAACTGAGCTTATGCCTAATTCGTCACATGCATGCAGACACATTCCTGTGACAGGATGAACTCCCAGCCCAACCCCTCCCTGGAAAATTATGTTTTAAAACCCAAACAGACAAGGCCTTATAGTTTGGAAATCCAACCACCCAAATATTTAAAACTGTGTTAACAGTCACAGTTAGAGCTGCATATATACCTTGCACTAGCCATTTAGGAGCTATGCAGGTGGGCTGCTAAGAAAAATGTATCTAAGCTTTCTTTGGTGGAAAGCGAAGCATCCCCAATGCGTGGCCCTCAGACTTAGCAAGGGGAATGTGCAGCCAGGTTGGCTGAAGCAGTAACATCTAGGTTCCAAAAACGAGCAGGGCTCCCGGAGAGAAATAATGTGAAATTTTGTAGTATTTTCCCCAGCACCAGAAGCACTGATACATATAACGAATGAGCGACAGAGACAAGGCTTTTAAGATGCAAGAAGCTTCAGAGAATATTTAAATAATATAAAAAGGACCTCAGTTCACTTAAATGGAAGGAGCTAGCTCCAGAAAATGGAGATAAATCCTGGTAAATCTTCTCAAAGAGAACGCATCAAGTTGGCAAACATTCCCACATGATATGAAGTAAATATTTGCATAGCTTGTTACTGTAGAAACCTCTTAGGACATCCACGTTTTGTTTCACCAGGGGAACACTAAGATACTTTAGATATTAACATGCAACAATGAGACCTTTGAACCACGTAATTCTGCTATACCACTGGTTCTGCTATATCATTGATTTGAGTAGCTGGTACATGCTCATCTGAAATGCAATGGTGGGTTTTTTAGTTTAATAGCAGATTTTTAAATCAATAATGTCCAACTGACTTTGTGGCTGAGCTAAATGGAAAGGCTGCTAGAAAGGTGTGTGACTGGAAAGTACCCAGGTCATAACCAATCAGAGGGCATCTCTGGCATATAATCTGACACTAACCATACTTAAAAGGGAGGAAAACTGTAGCCCCAAAGCAGCAAGGTTATTCCTTTCAGGGGAGCTCATGGAGGACTGAGAAGTTAATAGTAACCTTAGTTCTCAGCAAACTGATCTGCTAACAACAGGCAAAGTTGGGCATCCCTGGTTCAAATTTTTTGTAAGGAGGATGCAGGGGAAGAATCTACTCAAAATATGGTTTCACCTGCACTAGAGACAACGGACCTGATTCTCATTTACACTAAGACCACTCCGTACCACTCTAGCTGTGTCAACAGGCCCGAAGTGGGTGTAAATATAATGTACTCCCACATTAAGACCCCTTTACACCAGAGTGGTGTAAAGTGGCCTGACTATTAATGAGAACCAGACCTAATGTAATCACTTTGTGGCAACTTATTCATGAGCTGTTCTGCAAACCATGGATCACATGGAGAACGTGAGATCTGCTCCAAAATTCCCAAACCACAAGTGCCTGCCACTTGGGATCAAGATGAATCCTCATTATCTGTGCTTATATTAGTGCTTTATGTTCTCTTTACAAGAGTCACAAGAACCTAAGCAGGGCCAACTTTCTGTTCATCAGCGGACAGACATGATATTGGCATAGTAGCCAAATAACTACAACAAATTAGCAACCCCATCTCAAACTACCCCTTTAAAGCTTCCTCGCATGGTTTCCCGTAAAATTTTGTTTAGTTAAGAGCAAATTCCACCAGGCAATCAAATATTGCAGACCCCTAGGGTATTGCTTAAGACAGGTTTCATTGTATTTATTTTAAGCGTGTCTGGCATGCAGACTTTATTGCTGGACCTTTTATCAACGTTGTTCTCTTCTGATTTAAAAGGCTCTCCTGTTCAGGTCTCTTGTCAATGCCACGTAGCTTAAAACTTGGACAGTAACCTAAAACTCATGGAGGTAGTGGAAAGGCTAGGACGGGTAATAGAGATGTCATGCCATCTATCTTCAGGTCATTGGTTCATTTATGGCCCCAGGCCACTCGTGACCAAGAATAACTTTTGGAACTGTCTTGCCGTCCATTTTGTGCTCGACAAGTGCACAGCTATTTGCAGTTTTGTCCCGCTGAACGTCAGCCCTGCAAATATACAGGGCAGAAGACTTCAGGGCTGTCAGACCGATATTAAATCCATCTAAAAGCAGGATAACATAAACGGGGCACACGCCGAGCAAACAGTGATGTTGAGAATAAACACAGAGCCCGCCCCCAACTGTGTTGACTGAACAAATCCAAAGCCACGCTACAGCAAGAGAAAAGCGACTGCGTGTTCAGGTCACTAGAATAGGCCAAACCATGGGCTGCTGTGAAGTCCAGCTTTTGTTTTCCTTGCAGCCGTAGTGTTATGTCTACTCTCTGTGGTCGAATAAATGACAGACGGGGCCTCCAGATGTTCTAAAACACCCCGACCTTCCCAGTACATTAGCCAGTCGGGCGGATAAGCTAGGAATCCTTTCCCTTTTCCTTGGCAATCTGCTTTCTTCACTAACAAGGAGCAAAGAGGATGATTCATCCACTTTTAAGGCCAGAAGGGACAACTGAGATCATTGAGTCTGTTATCTTATATAACACAGACCATAGGACTTTCATCAATTAATTCCGGCTTCAAAGCCAATAGCTGCAGTTGATCTAGAGCAGGCGTGGCCAACCTGACCCTGAGAAGGAGTCAGAATTTACCAATGTACATGGCCAAAGAGCCACAATAATATGTCAGCAGCTCCCCATTTGCTCCCCACCTCCCGCGCCTCCCAGTCAGCTGTTTCGTGGCGTGCAGGAGGCTCTGGGGGGAGGGGAGGAGCGAAGGAATGGCAGGCTCAGGGGAGGGGGCGGGAAGGGGTGGAGTGGGGGCAGGGCCTGTGGCAGAGCCAGGGGTTGAGCAGTGAGCACCCCCCGGCACATTGGAAAGTTGGCGCCTGCAGCCCCAGCCCCGGAGTCGGGGCCTGTACAAGGAGCAGCACATTAACTTCTGAAGAGCCCCGTGGGGCTCCGGAGCCCCAGGTTGGCCAGCCCTGGTCTAGAGCATAGCTTCTAGAAAAAACATCCAGTCTTGACTTAAAGTGACAGTGAATCCACCACAACCCTGGGTTAAGTTGCTCCAATAGTTAATTATCCTCACTGTTAAAAAAACCCTGTGCCTCATTTCTCTAGCTTGAAACTCCAGCCATTAGCTCATGTTATACCTTAGTCTGCTAGATTGAAGAGCCCTCTCTCATCCGATTATTGCTCCTCATGTAGGTTCTTATAGGCTGTGGTCAAGTCACCCCTTAACTTTCTCTTTAATGAGATGGAGCTCCTTGAGCTTATCACTATCAGGCAGGTTTTCTAATCCTTTAATCATTCTCATGGCTCTTCTCTGAACCCTCTCCAATTTATCAACATCCTTCTTAACTTGGGGACACACCAGAACCAGACACAGTGTTCCTGGAGTGGTCACCCCAGTGCCAAATACAGAGATAATATAACCTACTCAGAATCCCCCAGTTTATGGCTCCAAGGATCACACTGGCCCCTTTGGGCACAGCATTGCACTGGGAACTCATGTTCAGCTCATTTTCCACTATGACCCCTAAGTCTTTTTCAGACTCGCTGCTTCCCAGGACAGAGTCCCCCATCCTGAAAGTATGGCCTACACTCTTTGTTCCTACATGTCTGACTCTACATTGAGCTGTATTAAAACACACTGTTTGCTTGCGCCCATGATACCAAGCAATCCAGATCACTCTATATGTCTTCATCATTATTCACCACTCCCCGCAATCTTTGTGTTATCTGCAAATTTCATCAGTAATTATTTTGTTTTCTTCCAGGTCACTGATACAAAATGTTACATAGCATAGGGCCAAGAACCAATCCCTGCAGGACCTCACTGCAAACCCCACCCTCTCCAGGATTCCCCATTTACAATTACATTTTGAGGCATAGCATTAGCCAGTTTTCAGCCCATTTAATGTGTGCAGTATTGATTCTGTATTGTTCTAGTTTCTGAATCTAGTTGTGTGGTACTAAGTCAAAGTTTTACATCAACACTATTACCATTATCAACCAAACTTGTCTTCTCATATACAGACACACATCTATAAGAAATCAAGTCAGTCTGACAAGATTTATTTTCCATAAATCCATGCTGATTGGCATTAATTATATTACCTTTCTTTACTTCTTTATTAACTCTGAGTTCTGTATCGGCCATTCCATTATTTTGCACAGGAGCAATATCGGGCTGACAGGCCTATAATTACCCAGCTCATCCCATTTACTTTTTTAAAATATTTGAACAACATTAGCTTTCTTCCAGTCCCCTGTACCTTCCCCAGTGTTTCAAGCGTTATTGAAAATCAACATTCATGGTCCAGCGCTTTTAAAATCTTGTATGTAAGTTATCTTGACCTGATGATTTGAAAATGTCTAACTTTAGTAGCTGTTGTTTAACATCTTCCTGCACTGCTGTTGGAATGGAAAATATATCATGATCATCATCATACGATATGAATACATCATCTGTCTTTTTCCCACATACAGAACAGAAATATTTATTGAACACGTCTGCTTTTACTGCATTATTATTGAGAATTCTACCATTTCCATCTAGTAATAGACCAATGCCATTGTTAGATTTCTTTGTTTCTAATGAACTGTAACTCCTCATTGTTCTTAAAGCTGCTGGCCATAAATTTATCCTTGTCTCCTTTTGCTTCCCTTATCAGTTTTCTACTATTCCTAGCTTCTAATTGATAATCATTGCTATGAACTTCCCCTTTTTTCCATGTTACATATAATTTATGTATTTGTAAATGCTTTCAGTTCCCCTCAAGCTGTTTTTTTAACAAGGGTAAATGACAAGGACAATGACAAGGACAGCTCTATATACTGGTCACACTGGTACTGAGCAGAAAGAACAAGGTGTCCCCATCACAAAACCAATCCCAACACCCTAAATGACCTTCTCCCCAAAGAGGTCAAGATGATGGAACTCCCTTATCACCCGTAGAGGTGGGGTCCTTTCAGGACAGGCTTGATGTAATAGAATCTGGCTCTGTTGTTGCATCTCTTCTGTCCATATGAAAAATATCACTCTCATCCGGTGCCTTTCATCAGTTATAATTTAGAAACACACAAGCAAACAGAAAAGGGCCCCTGGGAGCTGGGATCAGTAGCCAGTCAAGGTTTAAAACAATCCAAGCATGATCATCCAAAGTTGCAACCCAGCACCACCCAGGCAGTGAAGTCGATGCTTTCTTTATACGAAGTATTGAAATGACTTTTCCGATCTTGTAGCAGATGCAAATGCAGCTGTAGAAAAAGCACAAAATGCTCAATGCCCCGGAGAGCAAGAAATGGGGGGGAGGAGGATTCCTACAGCATTAGCAGCTTTCTAGTGTAGCATTCATAACCCCATGTCAGTGCTCCATGGGGGCCAGGGCCAATGACAGCGATGGACTTCCCGGCAGCGGGTTTTGATCCTGCACAGTACAGATACTATTGGAAAAGAAAATCACAGAAATGAAAGACGGAGTGAGCCGCTAAGTCATCTAGTCCATTCTCTTTCCCATGCAGGATTGTTCCCTACAATTCTCCAGGGCTTGGTCTAGCCCTGTTTAAAATGTCCCAATCTATGGGGTGTCCATTTCCTTTGGGGGAACAAACAGGCCATAATCTTCTTGAATTAAACTAAATCTTTTGTTCATTCCTTCCTGTTTTACCTCCTTCCAGACTATCCTAAGCAACTCCTCTCCCTCCTTCGTCTTTACACACTTCAGGTACTTGTAGGCTGGCACCTTGCGCCCTGCTAGCCAAATTATTCATGGTTCTTTCAGCCATTCCTCATAAAATAATAACGTATAGCGTTGTGTAAAAGTCCAGTGATACAAACAACACTCCCAGCTAACAAAAGGCAGCAATATGGAATCTCGGTTAGGCCAACACATGTGTCGGTCCATGTGCTGGCAGAAGCCGATCTCAGAGCGTTTTGCGGCTCCAGCAGAGCCGGTGGGCTTTGTACATTTAAAAGGCACCGAGCGACATTCCCAGCACTGGTACAGCCCCACAGGGTCGTGTGTGCCTGTGTTTGTTTGTGATTTTGTGAATAGGGCTGTTTTAGCATGTTGAGTCCTCCCAATAGGGATGGTGTGTTGCAGCGGATTGGCTCTCTATTCCCCAAAGGAAACATCTGCACATTCCAGACACATTTTGTAACGGGAGTGAAACCCATCCTTGAAGTGAAATTTTACAGCCTCCACGGCACAAAATAACGATCCCTGGCAAGCAGCAGTGGAAAAGTAATGTTTAAAATATTATTACAGGGAAGCGGCTGCCAGAACCTCAAATTAATCATTAGAATGTGTCTTTGGAGCAGCTTGGTGCGTTATGTAACATTCATCCACCTCCAGTTTAGAAAACGGCTCCTCTGTCTCTCCCCCACACTTCTCGGTTCACTTTTTATATTTCCCACAAAGAGAGCCATGCGGGATTGGAAGCCCCTCAACAGGTTCCATGTGTCTCCCACTAAATCCGGCACACCGAGGCTTGGCCCAGAGGGAAAGTGCCCACCTCCAGAATGGGTTGCTTTCAGATGGCTTCAGTTAGCACTTAGGGAAATATTTCTTCCAGCTCCGTTATCTCTTTTTTAATTACAGAAAATCCCTGGGACAGACAGGGCCAAGGACTCAGCTTCTTATAATCACCTGGGAGAGGAACTGTTTTCACAGCTCGCAACAGCGGAGCAAACCCTAAAAATGCTAGAGCCACTCTTTGGGCCACGTGATTTAGCCATTCACTCTGCGAGTGTCTGGACTGCTGTATGGTCACGGGGTGGGAAGCCTTTTGATTTTGATTCAGAGCTGTCTGCGTCCCTAGGTATGTCTACACTGCAACAAAACACCCACAGCTGGCCTGTGTCAGCTAACTTGGGCTCATGGTGCTCAGGCTGTGAGGCTATAAAATTACAGCATAGACACTAAGGCTCAAGCAGAAGCCTGGGCTCTGGGACTGTCCCACCATAGCAAAGGCCAGCTGACCTGCAGCATGGGGTGTCTGCTAAACGGTGGCTGGGATCCCAGTTCAGGATGACGAAGTCTGGAATGTAGCCAGGCCCTAAGCTGCTCACCTTTCTATATCACAGTCAGGATGGGCCGATAAGGTGAGCTGGCCTTCTAAGGGGCTGGACTTAGCCTTGCCTGTGCGAGGCTAGCCACCTCCACAGGGGATAGGAATGAGTATGAGGGCCATGTGACTGGCAACAGGTAACTAAGAACACACCTGCTGGGAGATATAAGGGCAGCCTGTGGGCATTTAGGAGAGACTCCAGGGAGAACAGACCTAGAGCGAGTGCTCCATTAAAGAGTAGGAAACCAGCCAGGAAAGGGCCAGTGAGAAGACTAGGCTTAGCACACGGGAAGAGGTCGTGGGAAGGAAAGTCAGAGCAGTTGGAGTTATCGAGCGCAGAGCTCAGTGGCTTAGGTCCCAGGGCTGGTGGTCCATAGTAGAAGGTGGGTGTGGGTTCTCCCTGTGCTACCGACTTGTGAGGTAATGCAGCCACCCCTGTCAATGAGGGGAAGAAGAGACTGACTGGAGCCCAGGAGGGCTGGAAGCTGAGCCCAGGAGAAGGGCTACAGACTGTGGAGGAAGAGAACAGTCCCTGAGAAGAAGAGCTGTGCCTAGCAAACTCAGGGGTGGAAGATTTGGTGCTATGTTTCTTTTGGACTGTCCTTAACTCTGGAAAGAGGGGATTTTTGTGACTTGGCCAGAGAGCTAAGTCCCCTCAGTGACCTACCCACACCGGGAGCCAATGGATGACTGCCGTGAGTCACAACGGAAGCAGCACCAGGAGGGAAACTGAGGCAGTGGACAGACCAAGTGAGTCCCTGCTACAAGCTGGGTCTGTTTCACCCAAGTGCTTGCAGTCTATCAGTGCATGATGGGACCATTCTCCACAAAGGAGTTGGCCCATTGATCCTACAAGGACCTGGCCAACTGTCCCTGTGCTGCTTTCCAGCACCTGGAGGTCATACCGAACTTTGCAGTTCTTGATCTCTCATGACATTGCAATGAAATCTGCAGTCAGTCAATCCATGAGAGTGTCCGGTTGTTCTTATTTTCTCCTCCCGAAAAGCAAAGTGTCCCCAACGCACACAGTCAAATGCTACAAACCCCAAATGCTCCTTAGGTGGAACAAAACCTAATGCAAGTAGCAATGTTGCCTGGGCTGCTTTTTTTTTTTTTAAAAAAAACCCAAAATACTGGGGCAGGGAGGGGGGAGAGGGCAGAAGCGCTAGGGTGATGCAGCTGCATCGATGCAGCACCTCTGACGGTGAGCGATTAACCCCATCGCACAGAGGTAACGGGAGCTACACACAGAGGGGAAGGCCGATGTTTTCAAAAGTGGCCTTCTTTTTCGAAATGTCCAGGGCCAGACTTTTCAGAACTCCAGCTGAAGCCAACAGGAGCTCTGGGGGCTCAGCACATCAGAGCAGCAGATCCAAAGCGGCTCAAACCGAAAATGTTCACACTTGTAAATGTCCCTTTATTACCTCTGAGTTCAACTTTCCATCAGATACCTCTGGGCTTTCTCCCAAGCAGCCTCCTATGCTTGGGAGGAGCACCTTCATTTTAAAAAAACAGCCCATTCCCTTCTCCTCTAGGCGGTTGGTGCGCTGTCACTGCTACTTATCAAGCCATTTGGGATTCTGTCCGTGACTGCCTTGTTCTCGCTACCCATTTATTTGTTTTATCCACTAGTTGTTTCATCATATGTAAAGAGGGTCTCTTTGGGCAGGGATTATCTGTGTGTGTGTGTGTACAGTACCTGGCACAATGGGCCCTGCTTCACAATCAGAACCTTGATCTGGTACCAGAATAGAAATAATAAATTAATTTATTAAACAATAATAATTTTGGCCTAAGTGACTTATCCAAAATCATAGGACAAATGAAGACTGCAATCCAGGTCTCTTGTCTCCAAGGCTTGCTTTTGAACCCGGAGACCAGGTTATAAACAGTTTTTACAAAACTATTAATGACAGTCCTTTTCTTTAATTCTGAAGTTCCAGTGTTCAGTGAGTGATATGAACTCCCCCTAGGTATTTTTAATCTGGTTGTTTGGGCTGGAAGGTTCTTGGCTGAATGTATTTGGAATACGTCTGCTGAGGATCCTTAAATATCTTCCCTCTAAAAACAAAAACAATCCAAACCCAATAGAGATCTGCTGGTTCCAGGGACAGAATGACTTTACATGCTTCTGGCATTAATAATCTGGGGGGTTGGTTTACTTCCTCTTAGCACTAGAAGATCTTCTGTGACATAGTCAGAATGTTCTAGATCAAAAAAAAAAATACCACTGTGCAGGAGGCTAGGCCCCACAGTGGGTACAAAGCAAAGGAAACTAGCAGTTCACTCGGCCCTCCAGTGAGGCATGAATTCGGAGGAGCTGCTGCGTCCTACAAAAGCATCTTGGACTCGAGCATGGGAAACCATAACCAATCTGTCCCTTATGCTGGAGCTCAGCAAGGATGGCCATCCATTGTTTTGAGGGACTCCACCCACCAATCCAGGCTGTTTTCACACAAAGGACCCACATAACCGACAATGACGGGGAAGGCAAATGCAGCAGGAAACACAGGGCATTTAGGGCAGAATTGTCAAATAGCAGTTGATGGCATTACCCCCAAGATCAATTTAGCCCCTTGTGCTCCGGGGTTACAGAGAGACTTTAGCAGTTCTTTGATGTGCAACAGGTCTGGATGGCCCTGCTAGCACATCTGCTGTGTAGCAGTGGGGGTCGTGAGATCCCGATGTTGCCGAAAGGGAGGATTTGGAGCTCAGGGGTTAAACAGGAGTTGCACATCTAACTCTCTGCCCATCACTTGAAAAGCTGAAAGTCCAGATAGGAGAGAGCCAAGATTTCAACAAGATCTGCTTGGGAAGAATAACGGGCCGCAGTTCTGCCAAATGTTAGCAGCTGATAAATCCACCGCTGTGCATTCAAGTAAGTATCTGGGGATGGGGTAAAAGGGGAAGGACAGGTGCCTGGGAAGGGCCCTGGCAGGACGGAGCAACAGAGCTATCCACCTCTCCTGAAAAGGTGCAGCCGGCCTCAGGATAAGCTGCCCACTGCTGCTCCACCCGATCCCTCCCTCCTGACTTAGAATGACCTCCACCTCTGGTGGGAGATGAGAATGATTCATGGCGCACTCAGCCAAAGGCTGCCTCGCCTCTGCTGGCTGTGAGGCAGCTTCTGTGCTGGTTTCTGACAACCCGTGAGAGCCTCAGCAACCGTGCTCGCTTCCTACTTCGCCCTGAACCAAGGGGCTGCAGGTGCAGTCCCAGGGGGAAAAGCCGGGTCTGGGTCCTGCTGAGAAAGAAAGAGCTGCCCTTCTTAGGGGCTTCTGAACCTAAACGGCCATGTTTTCTGACGGCCCCCAACACGTACAGCGGTTATAGATCCGCACGGTTAGGGCCTCGGGTATCATTCGCTACCCTGGCGTGTACATGGCCCGCATGTATGCGGGCACCAGCTAATCTCAGATGAGCAGCATGTCTCCCCCATCGCCTCTGGCTCATCCGTTTCAAGCTGCCCAGGGGTGTCATGGGAGGAAGTCGTGGCTGCCTGACAGCCATTTGGTGGCCTAGGTGTAATGGGCTTCGGGGCCTCAGCCCTTCCTAGTAGACTGACACCCACATCACAAAACTGCCAGCACTGCAAGCACAAACCAGCGCCTTCCCTGGCAGCCGCCTCAGTGGGGCCATGAAACCAGCGAGCCACGGAGCACAGACTCCGCTCTCACCCGGGGAGCTGATTCATGCAGGTCAGGGCGTCCCGAGGAATGAAGGCAGTGGGGGGCTGTCCCTGTCGATCCAGCACTGTTCACAAGCGTACCAAAACAACCCCAAACTAAACGCTCAGCAACTCCACCCGCCACCCAGTGACCATAGGCGGCCTGGCCCTGCAAAGGGCCGAGCAGTTATGATGCTGATTGCAATCAAGCCGCGTGCCCAGGAGCGGGAGCACAGCTCTGGCCCTGCACCAGCCATGTGAACGAAGAACTCTCCGGGGAGCAGCTGGTGCCTCCCCGTCCCCTACCCTTAGGCTTTGGGATGGGGGGAATCTCTGTCCTGCTGCCCCCTCCAGCTTCTGAAAGGATAGGCTGTGAGGAGAATGACACTGTGGGAGGAGAGCAGAAATAGTGAAATATGGGAGTGAGGGAAAGACAGAGAGATGGAAATGTTGGATGGGGGGGGTAAGAAAAGGATATGTTGGAGTCTTTCTTTGTCCCTGCTCCCCACTTTCTCTCCATCCCCATTTCTCTGTCTACCTCCCACATGCGCTGTCTTTTAGGCCAAGATCTGATCTCCTCGTTTGTGCTCTCTTGGTGCGGCAGGCCTGGGCTTTCTCAAACACACCAGGAGGCCTTTGCCTCACTATCCAGCTCCCCTCTGGCCAGGGGGGTAATGCAGGGGGGAGAGGGGACAGGAGCACAAAGCCATGCAGTAGAAGCTCATCTCAAGAAGCAGGCCTTGGCCTCTCCTGGGATTCGAGATCATGGTTAATGCTAAGCTTTTTCTCAGTCAACAGACACAAAAGCTGGGATAGAAACCCAAGATTTTCCTTAGAGCCTAAATCACCAAATTCCCAGGAGAAAGACAGCCAGGGGCAATTGGCTGTTCTCTCCCCCTGGTGGAAGTGCTCAGAAACTCAGCTGCCCCACCTGAGTGAGAAATACTCCACAGTGACTCTGTAAATCCTAGCCCTTTGGGCGCTTTGCTCTAGAATCCTGTCACATTATTTATTCGGACGCCGTCATCCCGTTCGGAGCAAGGGGGCTCCAGGAATGAGGCTGGGAGCGAGACTAACCCTGTGGTGGTTACACTTACCCACCTCCCTCTCCTTCAAAGATGGGAGTATGCTTCTGCAAGCGGCCTTCCCTGGACCCCTTTCTGAAAGGGACACTGTTCCCCTAAATTAAATAAATCCTGAGCTGATTCTATTTTCAGTGAATCATAAAAAGGATAATTTCATTCCCCCAAGATTATAAATCCTGTTACGGATCTTCCAAGGGAACTTCCTAACGCGGGCTGTTTCTTTTCCCTCTCAGGACTGAAACCTGCAACCCCTTCTTTTTATCATCATAACATGGACTACACCTCCTAGGGGGGAAAAATGGTCTCACAGCTCCACTCATCTTTCTAATGATTTAATACCTGCAAGTGCTACGGGGAGATATCCCTTTCTTGATCTTGTTAAAAGCTGTCATGCTAAACATCTACTGCACTAGATCACCCTACTGTGGATTTCTTTTTAAACACATCCAGTTTCTCCAGAGACTCGGTGGGTTGTTTTTGTTTTGTTTTGGTTTCTTGTGTCTTGGTTCTTTAAAGACTTTCTAAATGCCTGTCTGGGGGAGTCCAATGAGTCCTGGCACAGAGTCGCTAACGAGTAGCAAAGCTAAACAGGGTACGGCTGTTATTGCAGGGATCGTTTACTGCCAGCATAAATACAACAGACTGGACCATTCAATCTTCTACAGAGGGAAAATTGATGTTTCACATCCAGAATCTTTCCCCCACACTCCCTTTAAAAAAAAAAGGATTCTTTATTTTTGGCAATCCTCTCCCCCCCCCCCCCGGCCCCACGGCTTTGGTCGGGCATTTGTTTTCTGATTTGTTAACCGTAGTAGCGAGAACATGTGCTGCTGTGAAGAGCGGGCAGGGGGACCCCGAGAGCAGAGCACATGATTTCTGCGTAGGTTCTACACAAATGGTGTCCACGGGCGTTGTTGTAAGACCTTAGCGACAGGAGGCTGTGGTTTAGTGAGACGGGATGAAATTCTCCCCTATGCTGAAGACAAGCATAAGGCCTACCCACCACTTAAATCCTACGTAAGACTTCAAAACGGGGCTTAAATGGGTCATCAGCCTTTGTTTGTGTTGGCTGTTTGCCAAAGGGTGAACCTCGCCTGGGGTACATTATGTATTTTTTCATTTAAATCCAAAAGGCTTTTTCTCTCCCAGATAAATATTTACAGGCAGGTCAATTTGGGAGCTTCAGCTGCTGTCTGGACCCAAAATAAAAGTTCATCAGAACTGTTATTGTAGCTCAGAGGGCTAAATTCTGCCCTCTGGCATTCGCACGCAACCTTTCATTGAAGTCAACGAATGCAACAGCCCAACACACAACACTTCACCCAAAGCCACAGAGGAAACCGAGATGGCATCTAATCCAGATCCTTCACCAGGGCAGGTTTGCCCCCTGCAGTCTAGTTGGCAGAGTTTTGTCCACTCTAATTTTAAACGGATCAAGCAACGAGGCTTCCTCTCCCTCCTCCCTCAATCCCTTCCCTTGGGAGAAGAGTCCACAGTCTCTTAGAACATGCTATTAAAAATGTTTATAGATTTTCAGTGTCAGTCTTCCCCTTGCTCAAGCTGTACCCCATTTTCCTAGTTACAACTCCTGGGACAGCCCCAGACAATTCTTGGTTTTCACCCACTTCTCTTACCCGCAGTTGTCATGCAGCAGAGCACGAGGATTAAGAAAGGATAAACAAACATTCGGAGAGCCAAAAAGACAGGTCCCACAGGAGGAGAGACATAGACCATCACTTTCTTTTTTTTTTTTTTTGGTAAATCACACACGTTCCCTTTTACAGATTTTATTTAGTGTGACTTAAAGCTCTTTTCGTTTTTTCATTCTCTGCCAAGTAAAAAAAGAAAACTAGGAAATGAATTCCTTCTCAACTGTGGTCAGTACCCAACTGGGGAATAACTGGTTGATGATTTTTTTTTTCAGCTTCACACTTCACTTCAGGCGCCCGTGATTATCTTGGGCTGCTTTTCCCTGTAAAGATTCTGAATAAAAATCTAACCTAGCAGACTGTATTCTTAATACCAGGAAGAAAAACAAAGCAGGTTGTGCAAAAGGCCTTTGGTGACAAATGAAACGGGTTAGTAAATTTTGCCTGGTTTGAAACAGAAAGGAGAGTTTAAACCTGAGCATTTCCAAGTTCAAGAAAACGTAGAGCACCTCCAACCAAACCACGCAATGCAGCACGCTTTCCTGTAGCTTGTACCCCGTGGAGCTGTGTAGCACTCAGAAGGGACACCAGTCTGGATGACAGCAGTGTCATCTGCCTAAGCCCCAATGCCATAGAGTTTGCCAAGCTACCAAGCGTAGGCGGAGCATGGTGGGCAATGGAAACACGATGTCCAGTCCCTCCCCAGCCTCCCTGTTATTGCTTCAGATGGAGGTTGGGGGGGTTGGTTCTTTTTTGTTTGTAAATGCCCTTAGTGATCTTCTGACCTCGCAGCCATCTTGAAACCTCATCAAGAACCATCAAGTTCGTAAATCAGACCTTACATCAGTGCCGTATAGCAGGAAAGAACATCTGCCCTGGATCTCACGGAGCGTGGCGTCTGAGACGATGTCATCGTTTTACAAGATTTATGGCAGGTTCTCCATTAAGCTACATCTTTGGTTGTCTTAAGTTAACTCATCTTCCTGCCAAAGCTAAAAATTACTCAGCAGTGTAATCACAATTTCAGTCAGGACAGTGAAATAACAGATTTCCTTCCCATATAATAACAGCCATTTACGTTTCCATAGCGCCGCTCATCCTCAAAGACCCAAAAGACCATTGCAAACTTAATTTACTGAAGTACAAACTGTACTCAGAGATCATGTAACCCACAACTAAAATCCAGCTGGGGCTGGATAACAGTAGAGGACAACATGACATGAGAGTTTAGGACGGGAAGTGAAGAAGAATTGCTAATCTCATTGAGATTGACACAAGATGTCCCAAACCACTGTGCCTGGTCATGATTCCCGTACCTAATACCCAGTGGGCACTGCTCCTTTCTTCTCATGTGGTCTTAACCCCCAATTTCTCTGACAACGAAGGGCAGGATTTTACCTAGGCTTTATTGGGTTCTCTCTGCGAACCTGATCGATGCAAGATGTTGTCTGAGGACTTGTCTACACATGAAGTTGTTTCTCATGAACACACATGAGGTTTTTCCATAATAGCTATTGCACTTTAAATTCGCTCCCTACCTTAATCTGTGTTAACCTTCAAGTGTAGACATGCCCTTAACGTAGCAGATCATTGTGCTCTATGAACCGAACCCTTGCTAAAGGAACGTCCAGCGTGAAAGCAATTTTCCACTACCAACGCATTTCTCTTGCAGAATACAGTGAAGGGCTTCCAAGCTTTAGCCTGACATACTTGCCCTCCTGTTACATCAGCACCACCCACTCGGATTCTGCCCAAGGCGCCACAGTTATACACAGTACGAAATCCAGCCAGGGCTTCTCCTTTTGAAAGGGTAAAGCCAACAACACTGTCCTGCCAAGAAAACTCCAAATGCTACCTGCACGGCTGGCATAAATCTCCTCCCTAGCGAGCACACCCACAAAGGAAGCACCCACACTGGGGCTGCCTGCTGTTAGAGCAGGACTCCTATGAGCTGCCAGGAGGTTTGCAAAGCTCTTCTCTTGCGCCAGCCTCGCCCGTCGAGACACCCCCTTTCTAACATGTCTAGAAAGAGGGGAATCAGTGGGGGTTGGTTCTGCACTTAGGGACCCTCATAGCCAAGCAGGCTGCTCCGCTCCCATGCGCTGTGGGAGGCCTCGGAGAAGGGAGGAGCACGTGGCATGGAGTGGGAGGCACTCAACGGTTTACAGCAGGAATCTGCGAAGAGTGGAGGCAATTTGTTAGAAGCAAGACAGGGATTAGTTGCACATGCTCAGCACCTTGGGTTGTAAAGAGCGGGCGCTAACTGTGATGGCTAGTGCTCTCGTGGCTTGGATTAAAGCTGATCCTCCCATCTCAGACTGGGAAGCCGCTTTTCCCCATGGGGGTGTGCGATACACTTCGTCTCCCTCTGCTGAGCTGGCTGGGACCACTCCCAGGTCAGCAAATCGCACACAATCAGTTTCCAGGAGGTAGCAGCCCCCATCTCTGGCTGAAATCAGGGAGTCAGTCGGCAGCTGGCAGGAACTGTCTCTAGGCATCCCAATGGATGTGATCTTTAGAAATGGGACGTGTGTGCAGGAACCTTCTGCTGTGAAATGTGGTGAAGCACCTGTGCCAGGAGAGACTGTCTGGCATTCATGGATGATTCATGGATTCCAAGGCCAGAACGGACCATTGCAATCACCTAGTCTGACCTCCTGCATCGCACGGGCCAGACACCTCCCCCACAATCATTCCTAGAGCCGAGCTTTTAGACAAACATCCAGTCTTGATTTAAACATCGCCAGTGATAGAGAAGCTACTGTGAGCCTGGATAAATTGTTCCAATTTAACCTGCGCGGACGCTTTGGAGAAAATGCAAACACACAAGTAATGAGTGAGCTGTTCCAGGCCCTGGAGCTGCAGCCTTGGGCATTCTGCACAGAATGAAATGCGTGAATTCTCCTTCCTGGGCACCGCCTGCCCGGGCAGAAACACCAAAGCGTTGAGGACGTCCCTCTTGGGAATGTCATCACTAGAAGAGCAACATAGCTCCTCTCCAGGAATGTCCAGAGGCGGGGACAGGGCTTGTCTACACTGGAAAGTTAATTCAGGTTAAGGTCAGGTGTGAATTTACCTAGGGAGGTGGTGGAATCTCCTTCCTTAAGAAGTTTTTAAGGTCAGGCTTGACAAAGCCCTGGCTGGGATGATTTAGTTGGGGATTGGTCCTGCTTTGAGCAGGGGGTTGGACTAGATGACCTCCTGAGGTCCCTTCCAACCCTGATATTCTATGATTCTATGAATTTAAAGCACACTAGCTATTCCAGAGTAAATCCAGGTTTGGCTAAGCCCTAACTCCCCATAGGTGTCTGTATGGAACAAACATCACGAGGTGCAACAAGCATCATGGGATGAAACTGGAGCAAGGCAAAACCAAGGCTGAAAGCTGGAGAATGTTACTAATGGAACGTGGAACAGTCTCAGCAAGGGAAGGGAACGTTTACAACCGGGCTGGACAAAGCACTCGCAATTATCCTCTATCTCTGTGGGTAGGCTGTACTGTCTGAGTCTGGCAGGCTCTGTTTGTGTGTCTGTTGCTGTCAAGGAATTCAGTATTCCATTATACTGAGAGAGAAAACATTAAGAAATTAATGTCACGATCATCAAATATTATGACTTTTGTGGCTGACTCCCAACTCCTACATTCAGTACAATGCGAGTAAATAACAATTAGTATCTGAGGCTATTTTTATTTTCCTGCTGTGCAGAAATGTAAGCCAGTAAAATAAAAGCCTTGAAAATAACTGACTAGACTGTCTAATTCAGTGTTTCTCAATGACCAGACCATGGACCCTGAGATCTTCCTGACACAGTTTAGGAAGGCAGCAAGCCAGTCCCTGGTATCAAAAAGGTTCAGAGACACTGGTTTAATGGATTAAAATGCTACCCCTCCCTGGCCTACCTGGACTGCAGTAACTCTCAGCTTAGCAATGGCCAGTTCCATGAGCAGAGAATCAAGCTTTAACTCCAGACTTCCTGGCTTTTAGGGGTTTAAATTGGATCCCCCTAGGTGTTTGATGGCACTAGTTGACTGCTGACACACGGTGTGATGTGACTAATACCCATCATGTTATTTTTCACTCTCATTTGGCTTATTTTTGGTTCCCTCCCTCCGCTATGGCAGGAAGGAGAGGAGTGGAGCTGCAAAACAACAGCTGAATGATGTGCCCTGCACATTGCGGGATATGGGGGGGGGGGGGGGGGGGAGCTGGGAAGGGACCCATCCAGATGCCGCGTCGCTGAGGTGGGACCCAGAGACAAGCCTGCTGCCTGGCCTGAGTCGCGCTGAGCCACAGCGTCTCCAAACATGGCATCTCCCCAGGAAAATTTAAAATGACATGGAAGGATAAAATTGAACAGCAGAAGGGAACTGATGAGCGCTAAGGGGTGGCTGCTGCCAGGGCAGAAATGACACCATGGCGTACCACAGGGCTGGATTTCACTGTCAGCAACACCAGCGTCCAGCTGGAGTAACTCCACTGATGCCAGTTGGTTTCAACCACATTCACAGTGGTGCTGCTGAGGACAGGATTTGGCACTGGATGGCCACGGGTCGGTTTTTTATTTTAAAGTTCTGGTCACTTTCCCACACTTAACGAAGTGGAATCTGGAGAAAGACAAACAGAGGAAGTGAGACAGATGGACCGAAAAAGAGACTGAGTTTCATGGAACGCCCTCTGGAACCGGCACTTTCCTTCAAAGTCTTTGGCACTCAAAAGCCTTTGAGCTGCAGACTGCGGCCATTTTCTAATTGATTTTAGAATCCTCTCGCTTTCTCTCCTTCCTCTTCATGCCAGAATGTGGCTTCGTCTTATTGCTAGAGACAAACTGAAGCGGGCATATCCCTGATGGCATGGAAAGGAATGGAAGAGACTTCCCGAGCACAGCAACCACAGAGTTGCTGCCAGGGGCTCCTCCCAGCGCAGACGCAATTCCAAGAGGATGTTGGAAACAGGCAACATATTCATTCTACCTGAGATCTGAAAAGGGAGTCAAAGCGCTGTGGCTTGCCCAATGCCTGCCAGTCAGCGGGCAGCCTGGTCAGCCACAATGTGATGGGAGGGGAGAGGAGACGGGGTAGCCACCCCGGCACCACAAAATGGTCTCACTTCAAAGGTTCTCTCTTATGCTTTTCAGATGCTGCACATTGCACAGGTGGAAAGGGCTGCTCCCAACTCCCATCGCTGGACACTGAGAGCACCCAGAGCATTAAAGGGCCAGGGCCAGCATAAGCAGTGCCCTCCGCACAAGATGCTGTGCAATCCCCCCCAGCACCATGTCACTCCTTGGCCCTCTGGCCCGACACTGCTCAAGTCTCCAGAAAGCAAAACAAGGAAAACTGCCAGTGATGAAACCTTTCACTTTGCTGTAATTACCAAACCGTTCCCACTGGAAAAGCTCCCCCAAAACCTCTGCTCCTAGCCCCCAGGGTTGGAAGCGCAGAGGAGGAAGTCTGAGCTCTCTCACATTTTGCATATATAATACAGCAAAACTTCTCCCTGCCAACTGGAGTCTGTAATCTCAGACAAATCCTCCCTAGTCCAACATACTGTCAAAGTCATTTAAAACTCTTTCACTGATCCCCCCCATTAACCGTACTGTCTAATGAGAATCTGCCCAAGGAGCCCTGGTAACTTGCAGGGAGCAATTAGGGTTTGCCATTTCAAATTGGAAAAGACCAACGACACAGGCAATCAGTCTACGTCCATTAGACGGACACATCCAAAGCATTTGTTTAAGCAACAGATGGCAAGAGGACTTGGCATGAGAATTCCCCCAAGTGTACACAGCCATGAAGAGCCCAATTCTGCGTTCGTAACAGCGCAAATCAGGAGTAATTTCCCTGAAGGCAATGGAGTTACAGTGACATAAAATGGCTATAAGGCAGATCAGAATCGGGCCCTACATCGTTCGTTTCCACAATCTGCCATGGATGTCAGGAAATAAGGGTTTGTCTACATGGAGACACTCAGGAAAATTAATCCAGATTGACTTTTACAGCAGATTAGTTAAACCACACTTTGGAAGTGAATTAAGATAAATCAAATTAAGGCCACTTTAGTTTGAGTCAGAGCATCCACGCAGGGGTTTAGTGCCGTTTAACTAATCCACTTTAAATTCACACCTTTTGTTAATTCAGACTAATTTTCCTGAGTGTTCCTGTGTAGACAAGGCCTAAATATTAGTAACTATATCCCCATTTTACAGGTGGGAAAACTGAGGCAGAGAGAGGGTACAGTTACACCATGAGTTCCTAGGGGGCATCTATCCTTCATCTTTAGGTGCTCTGTAATAATTAAAATACACAATACAAAGAATAATATCCACAAAACATATACTGAACTTACAGGACACTGAGTTTCCTGGGAATGCCCATACACCCCAAATCTAACCAGCTCTCTCTCTTATTCCATCCCCTCCAAAAGAAAGACCATGTTTGGAATATGCCTAGAAAGGTAACAAACCCTGAATCTGGAGGACACTCTCTTTAAAGCAAAGATGGGCCAAAACCAGAACTTCAGATCGAAACATCTTCAGCTTTTGGGTATATCATTGGGGGATGGAGGGTGGGGGGAGAATAGGGGAGGTTCATACTCAAAGCCCTGGATCCAAGTCCAGCTCCTTCCAGTTTTAGATTCAATCTGGCTCTGGTTTAGACAGTGCTGAAGTATCATGGGGATGTGATTTCACCCCAAGATAGCAGAAGTCTTACAAGATCCAGCAGATCACCTGAGAAATTCTGTGTGAATGGCCCTCAAGGTTTCAGCACCACTTACTCCAAACTCAGACATAGCACTGACTCGACCTCAGTCTTGAACGCTTAGGTCCAGCTTAAGCCTGAGCTGTAACTATATCTGGCTCAGAACAAGAGCTGACTTCCCCACCTTCACCCAACAGCGGATCACCACCAGAAAATGTACTCTGTGATGCTGTCTCATGATACTTGATGTTCTTTTTCCTTAAAGCTCCAGTTCTCAGAGTCTTGTGATTACATGAGAATCTCACCATTCTTTCTTTCTTTCTTTCTTTTTTTTTTTTTAAAGTAAGTTTCTAGCCCTCCTGGTTGCAAAGAAAAGCCAGAAAACATGACCCAAGTGTAACCCAAAGACTCTGAAAATAGACAGCAAAAAAAAAATAACGCAACATCTTATTATTTTTAAAAGCCTTATAATTTTTAAGCCAATGACATGATTTGGGGTATCCCAAGGGATGATGCACTCTTGTAAGTAAGCACCTCCTGCCCGCCAGATTAATTAAAACCAATTCGTCTGCTGCTGCTTTAGGTGTTGATGATGCCATCCACTGTTTCAGGAGAAACACAAAACCCTGATTTCAGGTCTTGGCAGGTAAAAGACCTTTACTTTTCCTCTTTGGCCATCAGCAACTGTATCTGAAGTGGGATGCGCCTGAGTGCAGGTACAACAAGTTTCCCAGCACTGGCCAAGAGATGTTTGCTCATCCCTATTAGATCATTCAAGCATCTCCTCCTCATCTCATCTCCACACCCCAGAGGAAGCCTGTTGCCTGGAGGAGGATCAGAAATTCTCCACTTATCAGGGCTATGGTTTGTCAGAATCGAAAAAGGGATCATGTTGCATCTCCTTTCCTATCTGACACTGGTGATCATTTGCCTTTTTGCTGTGCATTTGCACACACACACACACACACACACACACACACACAGCACAACACAGCTGCCAAGGAGGGGGTTTGTAGCTATGGCGTTCAATGAATGATTAACTCTGATCTGCATATTAACCGTTGCTCTTCATTCCCTCCTGCCCTGCAGAATGCCGTGCCCTATTTCCGGGTGCTAAAATCTGATCTCCCTTTGGCGTTGCCAGCGGACTGGTCAGGTGCTGTGGACGTTTCTGGGTTTAAACGCGAAGCCCATTAAACTGCGGTAATCATTAATCCGGGACTTCTGCACAAGAAGTTAATGATGAAATGTCATGCCCTCGTGTCACACCAAGCTCTCTTAGATAGAGCCTGTGTCCCAGAGTCCACCACAGAGAGGTTATCTCAGCATAAGAAAAATCTGCTAGGCCCCCATCTTTGGTGGGCAGACCCCTGTATAGCAGGATCAGGGCCTTAGCATGAGCATATAAAAACTTCTGCAAGGCAACACTCCCCAAAGCACAGTTAAGTTCAACGGGTGATACTTATGATCTGCACCCAAAGGCTCAGTAAGGCTGTGGTGAGCGGGGTTTGAGTGGGGACATCAACTCAGGAGCTGCTGCTCCGCTCATGCACTGGGATGTCACTGCATATTGCATCTGGGCATGTACTGGAAACAGGCTAATGCACAAACTTCCATCTGTGTTCAGCAGACCCAGAATTGGTGGCCTAGCTTAATGTATTAATTACCTGCCAACACTAATCCTGCAGTTGATTTAATGGCTTTATCATACTACTCTGGAGAGATATTAGTGCATGTTCTGTCATTACATTTTGATTTAATAGGGAATTATAACATGTTAGCAGAACACTGCCCCATCCAGTCTAATAGCTTGTTTCACAGTGGACGCCGACGTGCCTTCGAGGAAGCCAAGCCTCACGTTGCAAGGAATAAGCTGATTTGGGAAGGTCATTTGTCTTCCTAAATTCATCTGTTCAGTTAGCCATAGTGCCAAATGGTTGAGATTGGTTTCCCCTGAAGCAGTAGGTAGAGCCCTCAGACGGAGGTAGAAGAATGGGCCAAATGTACCAGTGTTCTGCTCTTGGTATGTCCCTGTAATTTATCACAATCCCTGCATCCCATGAGGATTGCTTTGACTATCAATCATGGACAATGGGGCAGAGTGGGGGTATCAAGGTGGCCTTATGGGTAAGACACTGAACCAGGCTTCTGGAGAGTTGGATTCAATCCCAGGCTCTGACACAGATTCCCTGTGGGGCCTTGGGCAAGTAACTTAATCTCTCCGTTCTTTTGCAGACCAGCAATAACAGATCCTATTTCTCTCTCGTCTTGTCTATTTCCATTTTAAGGTCTTCAGGGCAGGGCCTGTCTCTTATGATGTTCATGGATGGCATCTATCACCATGGGGCCCCATTCTTGGCTGGGGCTCTAGATACTTCTGCGGTATAACTGATAACAATTCCCAGATTCTGCTCCTCTGGTTCTCCCAGACACATAAGCTGCAGCCTAATGTCTGCATTTAAAGTGAACCATTTTGTTTCTCCTCTCCTTCCTGAGTCGGTACAAGTGAATAGGCAGCACAGCTGATGACGTTTCATAAAGTCATTTGGTTGGCTTCTTGCTCATCGCCCAAAGACAGACAGTAGGGGTACCCTGGCCTGCTTGCCATCAACTGCTGCCAGGATAGTAATTCTTTAGATCCTTGGCTGGGTGATGCAGGATTAGAGGATCATAAATGATTCCATCATTCTTACAATGAGGATTATACAGCTTTATGAGCTGTTGCAGGAGGGAACTAACAGCCATATCCTGTCCAGCATTTGGGTCCACATGACTCCTGTAGATGTCAACACAGATGTCAAATGGAAGACACGAATGAGGATCTGGGACCTTTAGTACGTATGGCCAGTTCATCTGCTGGCACCAGCATGTGTCTCATAGGGATTCTGAGTGTCCCAATGCTTGGATAGCGGCAGGCCTGCCGACAGCAATTTCCAGCCCCAGGGCCAGGGCCGTCCCTAGGGGGGTGCGGGGCAGAAGTGATGAATCTCTCACTTCCGGGACCGACCACGCCGGCGAATCGCACCAGCCTATGGGGCCCCCCAAATCGCGGGGCCCGGAGCGGTCACCCCAATTCGCCGTACCCTAGGGACAGCTCTGCCCATGGCAGAACAGTCAGCGGGCCGCCTAGAAAGGTCCGCCTGACATTTGGACAGTGCTGCGCCCGCGCTGGCTGGCACCCAGCGAATTGCTGCCAGCTGCGTGGCTGGGTGCCCTCCTCTGGCACGGCCGTGGCTTCCACATGCCCACCCGTCTGCTTTCGCCGCCACGAGTACCACGCCTAGGAGCCCTGCAGCACCCCCTGGGCAATTTAAAGGGGCCCACGGCTCCCAGCTGGCTGCTACTGCAGCCGTGGTGGCGGCCAGGGGCCCCCGGGCCCTTTTAAATTGCCCAGGCCCCTGGGCAACTGCCCCCTTTGCCCCCCTCTTCTTCAGGCCTGGATATAGGCTCTTGCAGGACTGATGCCTTCATATTTCCCGGCATAAACTGATCCCTAGCTGGGCTTGGGAAAACCTTTCTCCCTCTGGGTGCAATATTGCACAAGTAGGTGCATTATGCAAAGCAAAGGGTTTTACGCTTTCTTCTGAAGTAACCAGCATTGACCACTGTTGGGGACAAGCGGAACACCTGTCTCTGGCCTGTGTGCGCTGGAGGTCAGAGCAGATGATCATAATGATCCTTTCTGGTCTTAAACTCTGTGGCAACTGTGGAACTGCTGGGCTGCTCTGATATGGCAATTCTCACGGCGTGGGTGGTTGTACGAGGTACGTGCTCAACCTTCTTTCCCAGCCATCCACATTCCCAGCCGTTTTATCTCGAGCCATAATCTCATTCGCAGCCTGCAACACCTCTGCCAGTCCTGGCTTTGCTGTAGCCTACCAGTCCCTGAGCTGGGAAGAGGAAGGAATTTAAGAAGCTAAAAGAGCAACAGTGGGAATACTGAGTCGTAGCAACGTCTGCCAGAAGGGAGATTCTGACCCCTCCTGTCTGAGGTCTCGCGTCTCATCTGAGCAGTAAACTCACAGTCCCTGCCGTGGGCCTTTCTGAGCTAGCTTGATAAAGAAAACGGAAGAAAATGCTACTGCAATGCGGTTCACATTTGAAAAGGCAAAAGAACCTCCACTCTGGAAGCCAGTGTCCCAGATGCTAAGGGAAGCTTCCGTTACCACCTTAAAGTGCATTTGATTCCCTAGGCAGAAGAGCGAGACGTTATCAAATGCCCAGGAAGAGTACTGAGAGCCCCTATCAGGGAGAGGAAAGGGGCATGCTCTCTAGAGGACAAGTTCCTCTCCTCCCGCTTTAATCAGCTATCGTTAAAAAGCAGCTCCCAGCAGGAATGTGACATTAAACGCAGCAGCTATTAAATCTTATAACGTTTAAATATTGTAATACATTTGCTGTCAGGTGCACAAGCTGGTGAGCCACTTTAGGGCCTCCTCCTGAAAACACGCACAGGCCGATTACTTATGCTATGACAGCCCATGTGGGCCCTTCGTCTGTAAACGCCTGTCTCTTTGTTGTGATTTTGTACATGCACCGGGGCTGGAGTTTCCGGGTGCCCCCACAGTTCAAAGAATAATAGCTGCTGTCACAGCTCCAGCGTGCGAGGCCTTGTGCACACAGATGCTGTCTCAAAGAGCTCAGCATAAGCTCTTTGTGGGGAGCTCGGTGCTGTGTATAATCTACGCAGACAAGTAAAGGGTGGAGTGGGAAACAGCAGTGCAAAAAAACAGCCCCAGCTCACTGGCAGAGCCAGGAACAGAACCCAGCTTTGTTGAAGTGCAAGCTGGTGCCTCAATCCACTGGACAGCACTGCCTGCCTAGCCTGTTTCACTTCAGTCACATAATAGCTCCATTAAGGTCAGTGAAACTACTCAAGCAAGTGAATGCGTAAGGGCTTGCAAGACTGGGCCTCAGACTCTCTCAGATACAGTATCTGTGATGTGACAGGCTGTTATTACTGTGTGTTCGCAAAAAGAAAAGGAGGACTAGTGGCACCTTAGAGACTAAACAATTTATTTGAGCGTAAGCTTTCATGAACTACAGCTCACTTCATTGTCACCTCAGCCCAGCTTTATTCACCACCACTACACAGAGAGCATGCCCCAAATCCATTGGGCTGCACTTTTGAAATTTCTCCAACTTTGGGGAATGTTATGGGGGTGTTGGTCCCTTTAAGGGAGATGATTGGCCTGGCCTGGTGGGGGACCAGCCCCACACCAGGACACTCTGGGGGATATAGTCCAAAAGGACTGGTGGGCACCATGTGACTGTGGGCTGGAGCAGAAGGGCATTCTGGGAAGGAGTGCCGGGGAATATAAGGAGAAGCCAGCCCTACAAACAGAGTGAGCTAGCTACCTAGGTGGGGGTTATTCTCTGAAGTATTGTAAGAACAGGCCTGTGGGGTGGGGCTCACTATTAGGTCAGCTGGGGAAGCAACCCAAGCAGGGCATGCAAAAGAGGCTGAGAGAGAGGCAGACTACTAAGGAAGGACCCCAGGGAAGGGTGAAGAAAGCAACTGTTGGCAAAGCAGAGAGGTCTGGGGAGGGCAACCGAGTGCTAGCTTCCTGCTTGGGACCCCATCATTGGGGTTTTCAGAGAGGGGTGGAAGGAGACACTGGATGGAGTGCAGGTGACAGGTTAGGAAGGGCCAAGGAAGTGTGACAAAGATAAGTCTTTTTGCTTTGACTCTGTGGCCAAAGCATTTAAATGGCACTGAATCAACCAGCCAGAAGGTAAACTGAGGCATAAAGTAGCCTACCCCAAGAGGCAGATGGCACACCAGAATGGAAACTGAAGCAGCAGATGTGCTAGATGGCTGAGGTAAGATCCCATTATGAAGGAATATACTAAAAACTCTTCCCCTCAGTACTCCTGGGTTGTGGGAAGTCCTAAACTTCCCACATCCCATTGACTTTGTTGGGGAATTACCTACAGGAAATAGAAGGGCACAAACCCTTAGTGTCCTAGCGAGCATTGCTGCTTTACAATTCAATGCTTCTGCTCTTCTCACCTCTCTTCCAGTAACCCCGTTCTACAACTCTCACAGGGTTATCTTCAGCTCAATCTCCCCACTCCCAGGCCTAGGGTTATAGCAATTCCTCTCTACAGCTTTGCTTGGGGAGGCCTGGTGCAATGGGATGCAGGAGAATGCGATGTTCTCTATCACCAGCAGGTGATCTCCACCTATCTGACAAAGCTAGCAACAGAAGAGCCTCTTCTGGGGAGCAGATATTCCTGGCCTAAATCAAATCTGACTGTGAATTAGGGGGGTGAGGTGGAGGGGATGGGAGAGGTGATTAATTCAGAAATGCATTTGACCTACCTCATCCTGCCCCCAAACAACCTGGAGTTGTGTTAAAACTTGCTAAAGAAAAATCAATGTCTCTGGGCATGAGGGCTTGGTGAATTATTCTGCCCTGGGCAACTGTGCTTGGATGTCCGGTCATGTGCCACTGACCGGAATTACAGCATTATTTGCATCTAGAAAGATGCCAGGCATGAGTGTAAACTAGTGCAGAGGTGCAGTGGTGAGCTGGAGACAGTTCGCTAAAACCGGTTGTTAAATTTAGAAGCCCTTTTAGAACCGGTTGTCCCGCGAGGGAGAACCGGTTCTCAAAGGGCTTCTAAATTTAACCACTGGCCAAAAGTGGCACCTTAGGTGCCGACTCCGTGGGTGCTCTGGGGCTAGAGCACCCATGGGGAAAATTTGGTGGGTGCAGAGCACCCACTGGCAGCTCTCCACCTGGCCCCAGCTCAGCTCACCTCCGCTTCGCCTCCTCCTCCCCGAACGCGCCGCCCAGCTCTGCTTCTTCGCCCCACCCCCGGCTTCCTGCGAATCAGCTGTTCGGCAGGAAGCCTGGGAGGGCTGAGAAGCAGGCGGCAGCTTTGCTCAGGCCCGCGGAGGAGAGCTGGGGCAAGGGGGCGCGAGGAGGGCCGCTCATGCTGCAGCAGCTAACCCGGGGAGGTTGTGCAGGGGAACCGCTCCCCGGGGGGCGGGGGTGGGCCACAAGCCCCTCGTGGGGTGAGGAGGGAACTGGTTGTTAAGATTTTGGCAGTTCATCACTGCAGAGGTGGGAAGGCAGCGATGGAGTCCTGAATGAGTGTGCCCAAGACGAACTGGGATATGTGGTTTGGTCTCATGGGGCAAACCACAGTTGGACCAGGACTTAGTACGTGACAACACTATGCATTTCCACAGCACCTTTCAACTGAGGGCCACAAAGCATTCTACAAATAGGATTTCATAATCCTTGCCCTTTATACAGCACCCTGGCAGCTAAGCATGAATACGGTAAATAATCATTACAATAGCCCTGTGAGGCAGGTAAGCATCATCCTCATGAGGAAATGAGCCCCAGAAAGGTCAAGTGACCTATGCAAGACCACACAGGAGGTTAGCGGCAGAGATGTAAACAAAACCATGGGGTCCTGAGTCCCACTCCTGCTCCAATCCATTTTTTCTAACTTCATGTGACAAGGCTGCAAACTGTGAGATGTCTAAAATAATCCACGGGAAGAGGAAACGCAGCAGTTGGCTTGAGTGTCCCATTCTCGAGACAAGATGGCAAATTGGAGTTAACCCTTTGGACACTGCTGTCTGTGGGCCCGATTCTGTTCTCGGTGCAGTGTAAATCCAGAGCCACTATTGAAATTGATGGAGTTACTAGGTGCAATCCAACCAAGTGAGCAGGAACGAATTCTGCGGAGAATAGCAAAAACTGTAACTCCACTAGCAGATACTGGGACAGTGATATTAACATGTGGTGCCTAAGGAGACCGTGACCTTGCCTCCAGATTCAATCCTGAATCAATTTTAGGGCGGGGTGTGGGGGCCTGGACCTCTTGGAGGTGCCATTGTTTGAATGGAGGCCCTGACCATGAAGGTCTCGTAGTATCCTTTGTAAGTACAGGTCTGTCAGCTCTTGCCAAATCCAATGTGGGAATTGTGTTCTGCCTACCTAACAAACCTCTCCCGTTCCGTTTGAGTAACTTCCTTGGCATGCACCACGCTGCACCACAGAGGTGGCTGCATTTCTGTAGTGGGAACAACAACAGTAAGTGAGCCTTGTAAATGTAAGGCCATTAATTACTATTTGTATGAACCCAGGCCACTTTTCACTCTCCTAAATAAACTATAGGAGGGGTTAAAAAAACCCCACATTCTTAACATGAAATAGTGCAGCTCGCCTTGCGGCATATAGTTTTGTACTTCCACTTTGTTGGCACTAGACTTTTAAAGAGGCTTGAGGCAAATTCTGCACTCACCCCAGGGTTGCCAGTCAGTACAGAATTCACTCCATAAAGGCCACTGATCTTGGTTTTCCTTCTGTAGGAGTAAGCCAACGTTCCCACACTCTGATAGAAACCTTTGATCTGCACAGATTTAATTAATTACTTATGAATCTCTGGCCATTGTTACTCTGTTTGTCTCAGTGTGTCTCGACCTCCAGTCACTTCACGTAGTGGAATCGCTGAGAAGTGAGCCCAACTAATGGATTCACCAACTTGTTGCTTATGTAACAGGCCTTTTTTTTTAAAATAAAACCCACGGAGGTAGCAATAATGAGCCACCATCTAGAACAACTTTAACAGAGGGTTGGAAAGGGGCCAAGACCTTTCCAAATGGAAAGTATTCTCCTAGGGAATCACTGCATCAGATTTCAGACAAGCACTTCCCATTTTTAAATCTCCAATTTCCAGGAACCCATTCAAATGTGTGTTGGGGGGGGGGGGGGGGAATAATTTTAAAAAATTTGAAACTGTGTGATGGGCTGAAAGCATCTGGGTGTAGATACAGGTTTGCAAGACAGAAATAACTGAAAGAAGGTCGCAGTGTAGTTTTAAGGAATTGTTTGTGAAACAGGCATGACCACAGCACTGGCAAGACTGTCTACGTGCCACGCTTACAGTGCAAGTAATTGTGCAAAAATGTAAGTGCTTCAGGACAGGGACTACCTCTCTGCTGAGTTTATACAGTGTCTAGCCCAACGGTGCCCTGATCCCTTATCAAGGCCCCAAGGTATTACCCCAATATAAAATGTTAAATACACTTCATTGGGCTCAGAGAAGAGCCAGGAGAAAGAGTACAAAACCTGCCTTATAGTGATAGACTGAAGGAGCTCACTCCATTTAGCTTACCAAAGAGAAGGTTAAGGGGCAATGTGACCACAGTCTGTAAGTACTTACCTGGGGAACAAATATGTAATACTGGGCTCTTCAGTCTAGCAGAGAAAGGCGTAACATGATCCAAAGGCTGGAAATTGAATCTAGACACACTGAGATGAGAAATAAGGTGTAAATTTTGAATGGTGAGAGTAATCAATCACTGGAACAACTCACCAAGGGTCGTGGGGGATTCTCCATCACTGGCCATGTTTAAATCAAGAGTGGATGTTTTTCTAAAAGAGCTACCCTAGGAATTATTTTGGGGCCGTTCGCTGGCCCGTGTTATGTAGGAGGTCAGACTAGAGGATCATAATGGTCCCTTCTGGCCCTGGAAGCTATGAATTCCCATGTTCCAGCTGACCACCCTTTCTTCACTCCAATCCCTCCTTTTAAAAACTTGCCCCTCTTACAAAGCTTTCTGACCGTGTTCGTTGCTTGATGTAGCAAAGTAAGAATGAAATTCACCCCTGTGCAGAGGGCCAGCTGCAGAGCGAGGCACCAGCTAAGTCCTATCTTGAGGACTTAGGTGGAGCATAGGCCCTTGTGTACAGGGCTGACTTTGCCCTAGACCCAATGCTTCATAAGCTCTTATGGGGAGGGATCTATGCTTGTAGACCATGATTGGGGGTGAGGGGCTGGCTGGCCAATTCCAGGTCATAAACCCAAGCCCTGGGAGTGGATCTGGCTTGTCTGGGACTGTATAGTCTGTATTTGATGCAGTTTTAATTGTTCCCAATTGTGGTACTAGTCCTGCACCCCCTTAGAGTGAAAGGGGAAATGCTTCCCATAGACAGGGCTCCCCTCTGCGAGCCCTCGGAGCGCCCCTAGACCCCAGTGGCAGCCATGCACTCAGAACTTGGATGCGGCCTGTGATGATGATTATCATTCCATGGACCCGCTTGGCACCAGCCAGAGAGCACGGCTCAGACGGTTCAGTCTGCTGGAAAACAGAAATGCAGCCTCCCTCTGCATGTGAAAACCATTAGGCAACAGCACAGAAGCAACTCATGAGGCAAAACCCGTGAACATTCCCCTATCAACCATACGTGCTGGAGGAACAGTCCGCGCCCGTCCCCACTGCCGGAGATGAGAGGAGGGGGAGGAAAGAGACACCAGCTTTGTGTCACATGCACAGGTGACAATTTTAAAAGCCGACGGGGGGAGTTGGCCACACCACTCTGGTTAATTTCAGAGAGAAGACAGGGCCAAAGGGGCTACACAACATCTTCCCTCCACGCACATCACAGTACCTTTGCCAGCGTCGATCTAACACTGTAAATGCATTACATGAGTGTGAGGAAGGGGAACATCTGTTTTACTTAAGCCATGCTGGGAAAGGCGAAACAGGATGCCACCCTTGACCACAACCAGCCCAAGCTATAAGACAAGGAGATGAACGGAGAAGTAAGAAACAGCCACTTAAATGTTCTTTCAAGTGCCACGAGCCTGCCAGATATAAATAAATAAAATGAAAAATCTGTCTTCAGATACTAGAGGGGCCCATGTGTTCCTTTCACTACAATAACTTCTGGTGTATCTCCATGGACCCAATGATCTTGTGTTCACAGCAGAGCACCCTTCAAATATCTAGACAGATAATGGACATTTAATTAGGGAACTGCCTGAAGAGATCTCTGAGCCATTAGTAATTATCTCTGAGAAGTCGTGGAGGATGGGAGAGAGACCTGAGGACTGAAAAAGGGCAAATATAGTGCCCATCTATAAAAACAGGGAATAAGGACAGCCCAGAAAATTACAGACCAGTCAGCTTACAATACCCGGAAAGATAATGCAGCAAATAATCAAACAATGTTTGTCAGCACTTAAACTGTAATAAGAAACAGTCAATATGGATTTGTCAAGACCAGCCTAATATCCTTCTTTGACAGGGTAGCAAGCTTGTGAATGGGGGGAAGCAGCAGATTTCGTATATCTTCACCATCTTGCATGACCGTCTCATAAACAAACTAGGGAAATATAGCCTAGACAAACCTACTATAAGGTGAGTGCACAACTAGTTGGAAAACCATACTCAGAATAGTTGTCCATGGCTCACAACTGAGCTGGAAAGGCACATTGAGTGGGGTCTCGCAGGAATCTGTCCTGGGTCCAGTTCTATTCAATATCTTCATAAATGATTTGGATAATGGCATAGAGTGTATATTTATAAAGTTTGCAGACGATAACAAGCCAGAAAGGTTGCAAGTGCTTTGGAGAATAGGATTAAAATTCAGAATGATCTTGACAAACTGGAGAAATTATGTGAATTAAATAGGATGAAATTCAATACGGACAAATACAAAGTACTCCACTTAGGCGGGAACAATCAGTTGCACAAATACAAAATGGGGAAATAACTGCCTAGGACAGAGCAACTGCAGAAAATGACCTAGGGGTGTAGTGGATCACAAACTAAATATGCGTAAACAATGTAATATCACTGCAAAAAAAAAAAGCAACCATCATTCTGGGATGTATTAACAGGAGTGTTGTAAGCAAGACATGAGAAGTAATTCTTCCACTCCACTCAACACTGATAAGGCCTCAACTGGAGTATTGTGTCCAGTTCTGGCTCCACACTTCAGGGAAGATGTGGACAAACTGGAGAAAGTCCAGAGGAAAGCAACAAAAATGATTAAAGGTCTAGAAAACATGACCTGTGAGGAAAGATTGAAAAAATTGGATTTGTTTAGGCTGGAGAAGAGAAGACTGAGGGGGCACTTGATAACAGTTTTCAAGTACATAAAAGATTGTTACAAGGAGGAGAAGGAGAAATTGTTCTCCTTAGCCTATGAGGATAGGATAAGAAGTAACATGCTTAAATTGCAGCAAGAGAGATTTAGGTTAGACATCAGGAAAATCTTCCTACCTGTAAGCACTGGAACAATTACCTAGGGAGGTTGTGGAATTTCTGTCAATGAAGGGTTTTTAAGAACAGGTAGACAAACACCTGTCAGTCATAGAATATCAGGGTTGGAAGGGACCTCAGGAGGTCATCTAGTCCAACCCCCTCCTCAAAGCAGGGCCAATCCCCAATTTTTGGCCCAGATCCCTAAATAGCCCCCTCAATGACTCAGCTCACAACCCTGGGTTTAGCAGGGCAATGCTCAAACCACTGAGCTATCTCTCCCCCTTTAGTCAGTGACTATCTGGATAATACTTAATCCTGTCTCAGTGCAGAGGACTGGACTATATGATTCTACAATGTACCTATCACCTTGGTCTCTAAATATACAACCCAGGTCCTCTTGCACCCCAAGTGAGAATTGTATTGCTACATCCAAGCATACTTCTGAAGGGACCTGTAAACAGATGCTTTTACCAACCTGATCTAAAACTCCACATACTGTAGATTCAGAAAATCACTTCACTCCCTTCCTAAGGTGTGGCTTTTTGAACAAAGAAATTATCTACACAACATAAAAATTCAGCTCAGACCTTCCCAAACTTGGGTGCTTCTAGGGTTCCTCCTCTGAAACTGCTCAGCCCCCACTCTATATCCTCTCTTCCAAGAGCCACTCCCATCTCTTGGGGGGCTATGAGCCATTTACCTCAGCAGAACCTACTTAACCCATTCCTAGCAGGATCAACACCTGCTAACAGGATAGGGTGTTTCAGAAAAACAGACCGCTGGTTCTGGAGCCCAAAGAATTTTACAGACAACTAAAGGCCACTGTGGATGGTGCGCAGCATTTTCTGCCCCACCAAAACTGCAAGGCAAGCAGGTGCAAGTCACTGCATACAGAATTTGCTGTAAATGATGCTGTTAGCCTCTCAGTGGTCTGCAAGCCCCCCACCCTTCCCTTGAGGCAGCTGCAGTTGGGGAAGCTCTGAGCAACATGAAGCCATACTGGTCAGGTACAGGGAGAGCAAGGGATTGCAGTACATGGGTAGAGAGCTGTGTAACGCCCAAGGCTGGCACAGCAAAGTGGCTGCAAGTCCAAGCAGAATTTCATTAGTGATGTTTGCACGGGGAAACTTGCACGGGGAAACTTGCACAGAGCCCATTTTTCAAGATTCCTGGCTCTAGCCCATCCTGCCAACTCCTCACCGGAAACCCCAATTTCAAAGCAGAAGCAAGTTAGTCTTGTGCCTTAAAAATGACTATTACAGAGAAGGTGGTATCATCATTGGGCCAAATTCTGCCTATTGACTTCAGCAGGCCCCTGTAAGTGAGGACACAATCCAGTCCCCTGTGTCTTAGTTTTTTCTGTGTTTAGATTTCTTCTTTTTCCCACAACGCCGCAAAAAAGACACAAATCTAAGCCAGTGTGAGTCTGTGAAAGAGGCAAAGAATCCTGTGGCACCTTATAGACTAACAGACGTATTGGAGCATAAGCTTTCGTGGGTGAATACCCACTTCGCCAGATGCATGTAGTGGAAATTTCCAGAGGCAGGTATAAAGATGCAAGCAAGAATCAGGCTAGGGATAATGAGGTTAGCTCAATCAGGAAGGATGAGGCCCTCTTCTAGCAGTTGAGGTGTGAACCCCAAGGGAGGAGAAACTGCTTTTGTAGTGTGAGTTTGGTCACACCTAATCTGTAGCTCTCTGCCCAAAGGGTAGAGGAGGTTGTGTCTTTGCATGAACACTTTTCAAATTATCCCAGTTCCGATACTCAAAACCTGAAAACTCCAACCAAGGAATGTGTTTGGTTCCATAGGTGCTGGAACTGGGGGTATGGCAGCACCCCCTGGCGTGAAGTGGTTTCCATCATATCCAGGGTTCACAGTTTGGTTCAATGGCTCTCAGCACCCGCCCTATACACATTGTTCCAGTGCCCTTGTTTGGTTCCCATTATAGCGTGTACCCTCAATACAAAAACGTTACTCAGACGCTAGCAGGCTCTAGCCTAGAACACAGGTGTAGCGTTTGGGTTTTCTGTCCCAGTTGCCTAACAGTAACTGGAATGTAATCCAACAAGGAATGGTGACTTGAACACAATTTGAGATGGGTAAGACAGTTATGAGTTCCAGGCATGGGGTTTCGAAGCATCTTCCATCATGAGTGGTTGGTTTGTTTGTTTGTTTTTTTCTGAATGGTCTTAGCTTGCAAAAGTCTGTTCAGCAGATTCTGTCATGTTATTGCCAAAGTCAGCCAGTCCAGTATCTCCCATCCCATGATGACACACGCTAACTTGCTTTTCTTAGGCTACTAAGTCTGTTCCTGTCCTGAATTCCATATTGTGCAGCCAGATGTTCCCTGCCCTTCCCGTTTTGGTAAACTTTGTTTAAATCATGCTTTTGGGATGGGAAAAACAAAGGCCAACTTCTATGATGCCTTTCAGCTTGAGAGATCCCACAGCTATTTACAAGTTATCTCCCCAGTCCTGCAACTGGCTCCATCCATGTGGGCCCCTGGCTCCCTCCACAGCCCATAGCTTCTGACGTGTCCCACCCCAGAGGAGGTTGCTACTGTTTTACTAGCACACACCGGTGCTATGCTGAAGTTGAGGACAGGAAGCGAAGAATACTGAATCGGTTGAAACCTGAGTGGGGATTTCAGGGAGGCGGCCTGTATAAACCGAATCGGCATTACAGCATGTTACCATGGTTACCATCCCTGCTCTTACCACACACAGTCCACACCTCCTTTTTCATCTCTGCCCAAAAATGGCACTGATACAAACCAGTGCACCGTCGCACCAGGCTGAGTACTGGAACAGAAGAGTGTTACCTAAAAAATTAAAACCATTCTGTGCCATACATGGGACTTTCCTGGGCTCTCTTGCTATCTAAGTACTGGCCAGGTCTGGTGCTACTTGGCTTCTGAGGTATGAGACCACAACTGATGGCAGTCTGTCTTTTCCGCTAACCTCCTCATTATAGGGTTAATAGTCTGATTGGGAGGAAATGTACCTATCTAGAAAATAATGTTTATTTCTATTTTAAAATCCATCAGCTGCATGTCTCTTAAAAATTGATTAATACAAAAACAAACAAAAAATTCTGGTTTCTAGTCATGGTTTCTGCAATTTTACCACAAGAAATGCTATCCGTGGCTATACTGGAAATTGCAAACACTGTTACTGATGACCATATTCTTTAAATCCATTTTTATAATTTTAACCTTTTTTGTTGTTTGTTTTGTTACCCTTTACCACTCCTTCTTTGGTTTGCAGTGCATTGTGAAATATTTATACCTCGCATCTAGTCTTGCTGAAGCTAAACTGGAATTTATTATCAGTATCTTAGGGCTGGTCTATACTAGACAATTAGATCAACCTAGCTACAGCACTCAGTGGTCTGAAAAATCCACACCCCTGAGTGATGTAGTTAAGACAGCCTAAGGGGGTATGTCTACACGACAAAATTATGTCGACCTAAGTTACGTTGGCATACAGCTGCTGCAGTAATTAAATCGCTTTTGCATGTCCACACTACACTCGTCGTGTCGGCGGTGCACAGCCTCACCTGGAGCGCTTGTACCAACTGCACTGTCAGCGTGGGCCATTTTGGGATGGCTTCTGAAAGCCAGTAACAGTCAATGTAAGCAACGCCGTGTCTACACGGACATTACATTGACCTAACTACATCAACATTGACTCGACAGTGCTCGAGGAGGTGGAGTTACTAAGTCGGCGTAGTGGGATGATTATGTCAGTGGGAGCGAAATTTTAGTGTGGATGTTTCCATAGTTAGGGCGACGTAAGCTGCCTTGCGTCAACCTAACTCTGTAGTATAGACCAGGCCTAAGTCCCCATGTAGACAGTGCTAAGTTGATGTAAGAATTCTTCTGACAATCTAGCTACTGCTTCTTGAGGAGATGGATTACCTACACCAATGGGAGAAACTCTCCCCTTGGGGTAGGTAGCGTCTATACTGAAGCGTTACAGTTGCTGGGCCACGGTAGTCTTCCAAGTGTATGCAAGCCCTTAGTAAAAAGAGCCCTGCAATATGAAAACCTAGCTAGCCTTCTCCTGAATGTGAATGTTGTTTACGAAAAGAAGGGTCTAATTCAAAAGTCTCATCCTCTTTGTGGACCAGCCACTAAAGGGGAATGTGACCTGCTCTGTACAAGCATGTTATGCTAGGCAAGGGGAGGAGATGTTGGGGGTGGGGGAGGGGAGTCAATAGAACTGAGGTTGATCTGGCCCTCAGGTCTTTGAAGTTGACAGGAGCAAGTCCATAGATAGGTGATGGGGAAGCGGTGTTAAATAAGGATCATGCGTCCATAAAGAAGCAGGACAGGGCCTGGAGAAGTAGAAGAGGGACAACGCAGAAATGCAATATGGAAAACAATGTGGGGAAAATAATTCACATTGAGATAAAACAAGGAATGCCACTCAGCTACAAACAGGGAGCAAAGCATTAACAGGTGACTTTTTAAAAATTGCTTGATTCAAATGTAGGATTAAAACCAGCGAAGATTCCCATGGTGTGAGAGCAGAACGAAAGCAGCTGAACAAATCTTGCTTGCCTTACTCATGTGAGTAGACTACCAATGGGCTAACTTGCCTGAATAGTGGTTTGGGATTGGGCCCACACGGTCACTTCAAAATGCAAAAGCAAGAAGGAGCTGCGTTAAAGAGGAATAAGCTATACAATTAGTTCTAAAATGAAGGAAGTGACACAAGGAAAATGAATTGCAGAAGGAAGGAGAAAAACAGAATTAATGACACAAAAGCAAAACCCCTTCTAAACACCACCTGGATTTCAGGATAACTCAGCCACATGAATTGTACAAAGATAAGGCATTCCCTCACACTCACCCTACAAAGTTACCTTGTCCCCATTATCCCTCCCAATAGAATGTTGGAAGGAATGATTAACTGGTCAAGAAATTATTTAGCACAATCATTTTAAAACAATGAACACAGAGCAAGTCCCACAGCTGGATTTATTTTAACAGTGTTAAAATTCTATTTCTTAACTCTTTAAATGTATAGGAGCAAAACACCATCAGGTACGTCCAAAGCCTCTTCCCAAACACTGATAAATGCCTAGGACCTGATCCTGCATTACTGAATTGCAGCAGAACTGGGTCTCTAGTGAGCTCTGTATTCACTCCACCCACTTGGGGTGTCTAGCTGTGGTTTCTTAGTTTGTCTCCTTAAATTATTGCTCTTGTTCACATTTGGTTGCACTGAATTACTAAGTGCAAATTCTTAAATGGTTGGGCTGGAGTCTAGGGAGGCAAGAGACTTCTCTGTCGCTCCAGTTTCTACATGGCAGCTTGGCAAATTCTCTAAGCAAATACACAGAAACCGCTATAACGCCATCTCTCAGACGGACAGTGTTTCCCCCAAACAGTAGGTGGTGGTTGTTACGAAAATGCTCTACGCCAGCAGCAGACAAAAAGCCAAAGTTAGTCGTCAGAATAAAAAGCCAACAAACATTTAAGATACAGGGGTAATTTGTCTGAAACCTCTGGAAGGAGAGTAGCAAATTCTGTAGTCCACTGTAGGGCGCTGCCTTAAACAAAGCCGACATTACACTGCCACCTCACTAATAATATCTTAGCTCATTGGCGTCAATCATGCACTACATAATCCCTACCTTGTTCAATGTGTTACATGTGACATATTTTCCTTATGTACCTCATGCATTTTTTGTCCTTTCAATAGACTGAGTTCATTTTGATTTTAATTAATTTTATCCCTGCACCTCAACCTGTGTGCGCATGCTCACTCTCTCTCTCTCTCTCCCTTTTTTTTTTCATTAAAAAAAGTCTATCTCTGGAAAAAAAAGAAAACCAGAACCTCAAGTTTAGATGGAGATAAGGATGCTTATTTGAGTGAGATTCAGGTTCTTCATGACTGAAGTAGGGATGTTTTGGTTTTGTGGACCGGCCGCTTTTGTACAAAGAGCGTTTTGCTACTGCTGCTTTGTTTTAATTGGATTTCATTTTTCATTACCCGTTAAGCATGACTTGAATCTTGGATAGGAATTTCTTATATTTATATGTTGAAATAGAAATAAACAAATTCCATTAATGACTGGGAGACCTACTGAAACTTACCAAGTCATACAAATAACTGAGTTAGGAAACACAAAAAATATATGTTCCTGCATCTTAAAATACATTTATACCGCCAGGGTTTGCTTAGATTATTCGTTAGGCAACATAAAAATAGGGACTGCTGACACATCCCCCTATAATAAGTAGTGTTAAATTAGTAATACAGGTCCCAATTCTGCAAAGATTTAACGGACGTCAGTAACTCGACATGCCTAAACCATCTCACTGAAGCTAACGGAACTACTGAAATGTACATGTCGGCAGGTTTGGGCCAATAATTTGTAAGAGCAACAGCGAGCCCTTACTGCAGCATTCTGATAGTGCTATCGCCCAAGAATTACTACTATTATGGATTACTGAAGGACAAATACATGCGTTTCTACTGAACATGTTTAGTCTTGAGAAAAGGAGATCTGATAACGGTCTTCAAATAGGTTGAGGGCTGTTTATAAAGAGGACAGTGAAAAATTCTTCTCCCTCTCCACTGAAAGTAGGACAAGAAGCGATGGGCTTAATTTGCAGCAAGGGAGATTTAGGTCAGACATTAGGAAAAACTTTCTAACTGTAAGGGTAGTGAAACTCTTAAATAATCTTCCAGCGGAGGTTGTGGAATCCCTGTCACTGGAGGCTTGTCAGGGATGGCCTAGGTTTTCTTGGTCCTGCCTCAGTGCAGGGGGCTGGACTAGCTCCTTTCCAGACCGACATTTCTATGAACAAGATTCTAATCTCTCTGTTTAAAAAAAGAGTGACTAAGATACTCCAGAGGTGTCAGAAATAGTAAATATTCACAGGGGAAAGAAAAACAAGTCTCTGATCTCAGCTGAAATCTAAATCAGGATTATCTGTTTCACCAAAGATCTAATATCCTAAACAAAAAGTTTGCATAAATCCACAACCAATGGGAGAAGAACACTTTCAGATATTATCGGAATTCCTCTCAATGGGGATGAACATACAAAACGGCCAGGGTTGCCCTTGAAAACTCTTGCTTTTAAAGTACCTTTTTACGTTAAGGACTGAAGATGATCAATTTGCACGCAGCCTTTCCTCTTACGTTTGTTTAGACATTTAATATTAGATGCCTTCAAGTTATTTACCTTACAGGGTGACAAATTTTGATTTGATGTTGCTATTAAATGGAACAGGAGACTGCTTTCATCTAGGTATGCAGCCTATATTTCTGGCAGTATTTGTTTTCCTTGGTGATTCTTTGGATGTGGCATTTCTCCTGTATTCGTGGTAACCATTCCCTCAGTGTTTGCAATTTTGAATAAGAAAATGCCGTGTCTGCTATGCTGGCCAAAAGGTTTTTTCACGAGCATTCCTATCCTAGGCTCCGATTCTACACTTGCACACACGTAATCACATTGACTTCAGTGGACTGCTAATATGTGCCTAACTGCTCAATTGAGGACTTCATCACCAAAGTGTTATCGTTCCTTCAGGGTTCATAGTTGCTGAACTGTACTGCTTTCATGCAGGTTGATGCAGCTGCATTTTGTGTTTAAAAATTTATTTATACAACTTTTTTCTTATTACAAAATATCACTGCAAGCCATTACATGAGAATAGGTAGCAGAATATTTAAGACCAGCTGCCTTATCTGTCAATAAATGCAGCACATAATGGTTAGGTTATAGAGTTTCCCTCCTATCTTGTGGGGTGAAAAGATGTGGGGCTAAATGCACCCCTGGAGTAACTCAACTCTTATAGATCTTATCATACAATTATGACACCTATAATTACATGTTCATGCTTTCTCCCCATTAGAAGATCAAATAGGGTAGCAATCTTTCTACACTGTATCTTCCTGTATTTCCTGTCCAAATTCTGCAGTGCATTCCCAGAGGAGGGGCACAACTTCACCACAACTTATGCCAAGAGACCAAGTATTAAAAACACATACTTTGATCCCCAACAGAGCCTTTACTGTGCATCCTGAATGATCCATAGCCTGCCAAAGATCCCTTTGCAAATTCAGATATAGCTAAAATTTGTGAATTCCAAAGAAGATCACTCTTCTTGTGAACCATTCACGTTAATAGGGCTGTAAAACCAATAATTTCACATAAATTAAAATAGGACAAATCCTGCTGCTAATAACATTACCCTGAGGTATCAGTGTGCTTGCTCCAGTAGAATGGATAACACACTTTGAGTATTTAAGTTAGATGTCCAGTAGCTCTTGTATATATTAAGGGCCCATCCTAATTGTTGGGTGGTAAAAGCACCCTGAACACTGCTGAACAATAATTAGCTGTCTTAAGCACTCACTCGTAAAATTAGTAATACCCATAAAGCCGCCACAATAACCCCAACTCGGTTTAGAAGGCTTGAACTGAAGTTCCAATGACACTCTTGATCCTCATCACTGTCTTCAGAAGGCTTTTAAAGATCCTTATGGGAAGAGGCCAATTTTATACACCGCTTGTTTTGTCCAAAGCAAAATTAAATTTGCAGAGCCTCTGCCACAAATGTCTAACTCTGCCTATTGAGCAGCTCGCGCAACCAGTAAATAAATAAAAATGAATCTTGCCCAGTTGAGGGATTTCTGCAAAATTCACTTTCTGCTTTATTTTAAGAAATAAATGTAAAAACTTAGCAAGATGTACAACTTTGAGGAACATGTTTTTATGTTCTAGGGCCAGAGTATATTTCTACAATTTAAATCGCCCAGGAAAAGAAGCACTTAATAGTCTAATTTTGTTGTACGAAAAGACTTAAAACTCACCTCCACTTTGAGATGAAAAGCTGTCATTCTCTCTGAAGCTACTCTAGGTCTGTCCCCCTGATCCACATTATAAAGTTTTGAAAGGTATTTGTGATGGATTTTTTTATTCTTAAAAAAGTACAAAGGTTTCCGAATACTGCACACTTCACAGGATTGCCAGTAGAATTATGCAAAACAATGGCCTTTTAAAACTTCACAGATTTAAAAATTATTGTTAAGCAACACTAACACTAAAGCTGACATTTACTTTATTGCAATATCAATAGGATGTGGATAAACTGAAACTTTCTTACTGCACAGGGAAATATCATTTAGGTGGCTGTTTCCTTTTCAACAAAACCTATGAAAGGATTTTGTTCCCTGAAGAACAGAAAAGTTATTCCCTAAAGTTTTATCTATGTAAGACAACTACTGATTTGAACTCACCCATTAAAAGAAAAAATAACAATTCCCACAGCTCCTCTTCAGCCTGTTAAATAAACCTGCTATTCTAACCTTTTTAACTGACCGAACCATTCTAGGGATCAGCCAGATTCTTTTTTAATACACTCGACTTGGTCATTAACGTCATTGAATCTAAAGCCAGTTAGAAACATACTAATCACCTTGCTTTACTGCTATTTCTCTCTAGAAGTTTTGATCAAACATTTGAATTGTCTTTGTATCTGCCCCTGACGCAGCCAATGCTCGAACTGTGGCCACGGGATTCCATCTACAGATCGGGCCCTCACTCCATAACATCCACTGTGGTTCTCTGAAACCCACTGCATGCCTCTCTGCCCCAGCCCAGAGCAAAAGGGAACAGCCTGTTCTTTTCCTCTAACATACCAGGGAACACCTTAAAAGCTTGGCATGACCATAACACTTTTATTCGGGATCCTGGTAGAAGCCTATGGGCCTGAGCTAGCAAAGATTTGCAAATTTTGCGCACCACTTAAAATGCAAAAAGTTGAGCACATGCAGGAGTCTTTGCAAGGATCTAAGCCTACAGTTGCAAGGCAGTTGCTTGATTCTGTCAACACTTATGAATGTGAGTAACTTTATGTATGTTTGCCCTGGTTGTGGGTGTCATCAGCAAAGTTACACATATAACATAGGACATGAGGGGGCCTCCTAGGTCATCAAATCCAGTCTCCTGCTACTGCTGGCAGCCCTGTTACTTACACACAAGTAACAGAATTCACATGAGCTGTCCCACTGAAGCCATTGTGTGAAGTTATATGCAGGATTGGACCGCCTTCATTTACAGATGCTGGAGTTGTTTCCTTTTGATTCCTCCACCAGGCCACTGTATCATTCTTAGTTAAATCACATACTTCAGTAAGTACAGTTCTGCACACATTCCAATTCTTGCAAGGTCTAGTTCTAAGCAATCCTCCCTTGATTTTTCCATATTTGCCTCTGCTGTCATGCATATGATCTGTGTCCCAGCATAAACCACGGCAAGTTTTATTGCTACAAAACCCCCACTGCAAGACAAGGAAAACTACTGCTGGAAAGAAAGTTAACTAAAACCGCCAGAGTACCTCCAAATTGTTCAAGGTGAGATTTCAGGACCCAGCTCGCTTGGAAAGATCCCAGCCCCGCTGCGGGGGGGGGGCTTTGCTAGCGGTCACAGGTTTAAAACAAAATTATTCCTCCGTGGAAGGAAATCTTACGCCTCCTGCAGTCTAGCTCTCAGCCCTGGCCTTCAGTGCCAGACTAGTGCCAACGGCACCTTTGGTTGTAAACAAAAGGTCAGTGGTACCCTCGCATTTCTCGTCCTTTGACAACAACAAAGCAAGGCAGCCGCTGGCGCCTGCGGGGGACAGAGGAGGGGGAGAGCCGCCTTTCACCCCCCCCCCCCCCACACACACCCAATGCCTGGGGGTGAATGCGGCTCCCCGAGCCTAGCCACGTCCCGGCAAGCACAGAGCCGAGCGGTGAGTGCGTTTCATGAGCAACCTGAGAGCCGCAGGCGGCTCGGCCCGGCTGGTGCATGGGTGGGTGACCCCCCACCCCAAGGACCCTCCCGGTCCCCGCGCGCCCTGGGCGCCCCCTCCCCGTGCGCCCTGGGCGCAGCCGGACTTACAGAGCGGTGGCTGCCGGCGGGACGCCGATCCCCGGGCGCTGCTCCAGCCCCCGCGAGGAGCAGTTCACCAGGCAGGAGCCCGGGGCCCTGCCGCCGGCGCAGGTACAGCTGGGGCCGCAGGGCTGGCAGCTCTGGGCGGGGGGGCCCCCGGCCGCGGCCAGCCCCCCGCACAGCAGACAGCAGAGCAGGCACCAGCCGGAGACGGGGAGCCTGGCCGAGGGGACGCCATGTTTGCGCCGTGATCCTGTGTGTCCATTTCCAAAAGGCATCGCTCACTGCGGGCAGGGCATGGCCCCGGCCCGCCGATCCCCCCGGCCCGGACAGCCCCGGGCCCGGGACGCGCTGGGCTCAGCACCGGCCGGCCCGCTGCATGGCCCCTGCCTGGGCTCAGCGGCCCCGACGCAGCGCGCTCCTCCTGCCGGGGCTCGGGCTGCGCGCTGTGTCCTGCCCGCCGCTGCCGCGCTTGGCCTGGGACGCGGCTAGGGCTCCTCCTCCCGCCGCCCGGCCCGCCGCGCCAGCATCCTCCTCCGCCCTGACAGCTGGAGCCCAGCGCCCCGCGGCTCTGCCCGGGGCCTGCCGCCAGCTCCCCGCTCCGCCCTGGCGCTCCGCCCTCCGCCCGGCTGCGGGCAGGCAAGCCAGGCCCCTCGGCGGCCAGGGCTGCTCCGAGCCCCGGCGCAGCCCCCGCTGGCCCCTCTCCTGCGGGAGCTCAGCGCCAGCGCTCCACGGCTGCTGCACGCCCGGAAAGTTTCCTTCTCCTCTGCCAGGGAAGAGGGAAAGAGAGGGAGAGAGAAGCGGCTCTGCCCCGCGGTGCTGTGCCCCGCAGATCCCGTCTCTCCTGTGGGCTCCACAAACCCAGGCCTTCGCTGTAAGAACTAGACACGCACACTTCCCTGTCTCCCCTGAAAGGCAAGCAGGCCGGGAGCCAGAAGACCTGGAGCCTGCTCTCTTAGGATGTTGTGATGCAGCCCCTGCAGCCCATCACCTTGGCAGCCCAACGCTTACCATCCACCATAGATTGGCAAGAGCCAGGGGCCTAGAAGACTTCAGGGAATCTGTGGCCCTTCTCCCTTTTTCCTGGTGTAGATGCACTGGTCGGGTAGGTGGGTAGGGCTTGGGCTGGCTAAAAGCCCCAAACTTCCGTTTTTACCCTGAGCGCGCAACTGACTGGACCCACCCATGACCAGCCCTACACTCGGATTTGGAAGGCATTTGGCAGATGACTTCACGGAGATGATGTCCATTCTAAAGGGCACCATCAGTCCTCTCATACAAAACTCACACTGACTTCAGCCGGGGTGCTAGGACAGCATGTGTCAGAGCTCTGCAACTCATTAGGCATTTCCAGCCTCCTCGTCTGGAAGCAGGGCTCAGGCTCTGCATGGAGGTGGTGAAATGGAAGGGCGTTCCCTTGCTCAACGCTCTGTCTGAAATGCCGATGACAAAATAATCCAGAGGTTTGAACACAATTTACGTTTTGCTGCTCATTAACGTAGCAGCTAGAAACAGTCGGGGACTGGCTGGCCCAGGGTATTAACAACTAAATAGACTTCTCAGCGCTGGGTCACTGGTTCAAATTCAGCCCAAGTCAGTTGGAACTGAGCCCGGTCAGCATCTGATGGCTGTACAATGACCTGTAGGACTCACGCCAGTTCCTAGCGGCACTCAGGGCCTCCATTTAAACAAACAAACCAACCCCAACACATAGCGCTAATTATCACCATGAAGGTGGTGGCTGCACAAAGCTGAGGAAACTGAACTATCGCCATATCTCTGAGGATCAGCTTGCCAGAAAAACGGTGAAGCACCTATTTGATAGCTCTCCAGGGCTGTCAACGCCAGCCCAATTCAAAGCATGTCCTTCTAGTGCCCTCATGTGATGTGAGGTTGTAGGCCTAACCTTTTGTATGGTGGTAAAACAAAGAGGAAGTCCTAGATGTCAGAGTCCGGCGGGATACAAGAAAGCCTGCGTAACGCAGAGAAGGAAACTCTAGCTACTGGAACAGCTCTTCTTCTGTGCCAGAGCGCTCACTCTGGAAACTGGAATCCTTAGTCCCAGTCCAGCCCAGCAGGGATTTCTCGCTGTAAACATAACAAATGTGTATGTTTGTCGTAGTCTCTGAGAGAGGTCAGCACATGACACTAGCTCACAACCTGAGGAAGCCTGCCTGACCCAGGAAAAGAAAGAGGAGACTTAGCAAGTATCTGTGGTGTCTTCCACAGGGGCACAATGCTTCGGAAAACAAGTAGCATGTGCAGGCTTGATGGGGCAGCAGGGAGGGCAGACAGCAGCCTCTGTGGGAAGTGCAGGAAGGGAACTGCAGAATCATGGACCTAGGGACCTTGGAGGTGGAGAGGTCTCATAGACTTTAAGGCCAGAAGGGACCATTGTGATCATCTTCTCTGACTTCCTGCACATTGCAGGCTGCAGAACCTCACTCACCCACTCCTGTAATAGGCCCCTAACCTCTGGTTGAGTTACTGACATCCTCAAATCTTGACTGAAAGACTTAAAAGTTACAGAGAATCCACCATTTACACTAGATCAAACCAGCAAGTGACCTGTGCCCCAAGATGAGAGGAAGGTGAAAAACTCCCAGGGTCTCGGCCAATCTGACCTGGGGAAAAATTCCTTCCCAACCCCAAATGGCAATCAGTTGGACCCTGAGCATGTCGGCCCGGGAGCCAGACACCTGGGAAAGAATTCTGTAGTAACTCAGAGCCCTCCCCATCTAGTGCCCCTTCTCCAACTGTTGGGGATATTCGCTAATAGCAGTTGTGGATTGGCCACATGCCATTGTAGACAGTCCCATCACATCATCCCCTCCATAAACTTATCAAGCTCAGTTTTGAAGCCAGTTAGGTCTTTTGCCCCCACTGCTCCCCTTGAAGGGTGTGCAAGAACTTCACTCCTCTAATGGCTAGAAATCTTCATCTAATTTCAAGCCTAAACTTATTGATGGCCCAGCTCATATCCATTTGTTCTTCTGTCAACACTGGTGCTTAGCATAAATAACTCCTCTCCCTCCCTGGTATTTATTCCTCTGATGTATTTATAGAGAGCAGCCATATCTCCCCTCAGCCTCCATTTGTTTAGGCTAAACAAGCCAAGCTCCTTAAGTCTCCTCTCGTAAGATAGGTATATCATTCCTCTAATCATCCTGGTAGCCCTTCTACGCACCTGTTCCAGTTTGAATTAATCTTTCTTAAACATGGGAGACCAGAACTGCACAGAGTGTTCCAGATGAGGTCTAACCAGTGCCTTGTATAATGGGACTAACACTTCCCTAGCTCTGCTGGAAATGCCTCACCTGATGCATCCTAGGATTGTATTAGCCTTTTTCACAGCTGCATCACATTGGTGGCTCATAGTCATCCTATGATCAACCAATACACTCCGCTCTTTCTCCTCTGTTGCTTCCAATTGATACGTCCCAAGCATATAGCTAAAATTCTTGTTGTTAGTCCCTAAGTACATGACCTTGCACTTTGTACTGTTAAATTTCATCCCACTTCTATTACTCCAGTTTTCAAGGTCCTCCAGAGCTTCTTTCCTGACATTCCAGTCCTCCTCCCTGTTGGCAATACCTCCCAACTTTGTGTCATCTGCAGATTTTATTAGCACACTCCCACTTTTTGTGCAAAGGTCATGGATGAAAATGTTAAATAAGATTGGTCCCAAAATTAATCCCTGAAGAACTCCACTAGTAACCTTCCTCCAGCCTGACAGTTCACCTTTCAGTATGACCTGTTGTAGTCTCCATTTTAACCAGTTCCTTATCCACCTTTCGGTTCTTATATTAAACCACATTTTCTCCAATTTAAATAATAATTTTCCTTATGGAACAGTATCAAATGCCTTACTGAAATCCAGGTAGATTTGATCTACTGCATTTCCTTTGTCTAAAAACTCAATTATCTTCTTAAAGAAAGAGATCAGGTTGGTCTGGCATGATCTGCCTTATGTAAAACCATGTTGTATTTTACCTCTATGTTCTTAACTACTTTCTCTTTCAAAATTTGTCCCAAGACCTTGCCAACAATTGAGGTCAAACTAACGGGCCTGTAGTTTCCTGGATCACTTTTTTCCCCCTTTCTTAAATATAGGTATGACACTGTGCCCCATATTCTTCATAGAGATATTGTTATAGAATCATAGAATATCAGTGTTGGAAGGGACCTCAGGAGGTCATCTAGTCCAACCCCTTGCTCAAAGCAGGACCAATCCCCAACTAAATCATCCCAGCCAGGGCTTTGTCAAGCCTGACCTTAAAAACTTCTAAGGAAGGAGATTCCACCACCTCCCTAGGTAACGCATTCCAGTGTTTCACCACCCTCCTAGTGAAAAAGTTTTTCCTAATATCCAACCTAAACCTCGCCCACTGCAACTTGAGACCATTACTCCTCGTTCTGTTATCTGCTACCACTGAGAACAGTCTAGATCCATCCTCTTTGGAACCACCTCTCAGGTAGTTGAAAGCAGCTATCAAATCCCCCCTCATTCTTCTCTTCCGCAGACTAAACAATCCCAGTTCTCTCAGCCTCTCCTCGTAAGTCATGTATTCCAGTCCCCTAATCATGAGATGAATATGGTATAACTAAGATAAGTTTTATGCAAGATGGATCATGTGAGGTATCGTTGGAAAGATTTTGATGTACTGACTATGATTATCCTATTTGTATGCATGTATCATTTTTGTATCTGAAGTTGGGAATATTGTCTATGTACATATTGCAACTGTGTTTACACCTGGGGAAACGCCCCACCAGACAAAATGGAATGGATGGGCCATTAGGGGAACAATAGGACTTTGAAGATGCTAATCTCCCACCTTCCTGAGAAGCTTCCTGGGATGTTGCAAACAATCTTTGACTCCTGGCTGCTTTGACACTGCAGGGTCATGTGATCATATCTCCTGGTACTGGATTCCATCTTGGGCTACTAGTATTTTTCCACTAATAGGGCGTGGGGATCAAACTGGGACACAAAGGATTCCCATCATATGTAAATCCTATTTAAGGTGGGGACGTAAATTAATCTTGGTTCATTCTTCACTGAATCCCCACCCAGGATGACTGCTGGAAACATCTAAGAAACAAAGATAAAAGGTGGGAGAAGAGCTGAGCCCAGGCTGGAAAAGGTGTCTGGCCTGTGAAGGAAATGCCTAAAACAACATTTAGAGTGAGAAATTACCACTTGTAACCAGTTTCTTTCGTGTTTTAAGCTTATATTGCGGTTTTTGTTTTATTTGCTGGGTAATCTGCTTTGATGTTTGCTATCCCTTATAATCACTTAGAATCTACCTTTTGTAGTTAATAAACTTGCTTTTGTTTATTCTAAAATCAGTTTGTGGAATTCAGAACTGTGGGGCAGAAAGCTGTGTATATCTTCCTCCACATCGAGGGAGGGGGCGAATTTCATGAGTTTACAGTGTACACTTCTCTGTGCAGTGCAACACGATACAATTTTGGGTTTACACTCCAGAGGGGGAGTGCACTTGAGTGCTGGGCAAGTCCCTACTGAGTCTTCCCCTGCAGAGCTGATCTCGGTGTCTGTGTCTTTCTGCTGCTGGGTGTGCCCCTACCTTGTGTGTGCCGGAGGAGACTTGAGAGCCTGGCTCAGCAGGGCAGTGTAAGGGAGCCAGGTGGGTGGTATAAGCAGGCTCAGTGGTGCCCCAGTACTTCAGTTGGCACCCCGGAGTGGGGCATAACCTGTTACAATAGGTACTGTAGGCAATTCTCCAGTCATAGGGTACAATCCCCGAGTTTACTGATTCATTAAAAATCTTTGCTATTGGGCTTGCAATTTAATGTGCCAATTCCTTTAATATTTGGGGATGGAGATTACCTTGGTCACTGTGATGGGACAGGAGAAATCTAACAGGATATAGGCCCAAGGTGCTCCTTTTGGATCTGGGTTCAAATTCAGACTTTCCCCAGAGTGAGGAGACTGCTCTAGATCTGGGGTTCTGATTCAAGTCTTCCTCTAAATTTCCCCAGAGACAAAATCAGCTTTGCTTGGAGTTCAGTCTCTACTCTCAAACCAACAGCAATTAAATGGAATTGCATTTGAAGCTGCAGACTTCTCATCACGGCTGGCTCTTGTCTAGAGAACCGCAAATGGTCTGAGACTGCTGATTGTTGTTGCAGGTGTATTCACTGGGAGAGGGCACCAGGGGGCAAGTGACATGATTTGTGGCCACTTGTCCCACTTCTGCTTTCACCAAATATCACACAGACTTGCATGAACCCAACCAAACTGAGTCTTGCTGCAAGTTCACAACAAAAATCATGCGTGAGACAGCTGGGTTCAAACTCGTCGGAATGTCATGAGGGCTCAAGCCCTGAATCTGTTCTGATGCAAAGCATTTGCTCAATGGCTTCAAATCAAACCTGGAAAGAGTTTGCTCGGCTCAATGAGATCAAAGAGAGATTGCGAAGCTTCTAGAACTAAGTCAGAGGGACCACAGCTCCGTTTGCAGTGTCTGTGAACACTTCTGTGGCATCCAAGAACATCTACCATGGGTGACGGAATCCTTTTCCTGTGAAGAGAGGGGCTCTCTCAGTCATTTCAAGAGGCACAGATAGATAAATATTACTCTGTGGGGTGGCAGACTTTTGTTCTGCCAGCTATGTCCACAGAGCCAAATTCTGAAATCCCTATTGTGAGACTGGTGCCACTGAGGTCAGTGGAGGTTTGATGACTCAGTGGAAGTCCAGGACTCTCAGCTCCTTGCGTGACTGGCCCTTTCTCCGACTCCTTATTGAGACAAGTTTTGCAACGGCATTTTTGACTAGATAAGGACGGCAGTATCTGGCCTACAGTCTCTCTTGGTTGGAGGGATTCCATGGGTTCTTATTGTCCTCCCTATTGTATAGTAAATAATTAACATGAGAGCACCAACGAGCCAGTGACTGACACACAAAGGGTTGAATGTGGGAATGGCCCCAATGACATCCATGAGACTGGATAGTGAGTTTGTGTGTGTGGTTTTTGGAGGGGGGTGAGGGGGTGAGAGAACCTGGATTTGTGCCGGAAATGGCCCACCTTGATCATCATGCACATTGTGAAGAGAGTTGTCACTTTGGATGGGCTATTACCAGCAGGAGAGTGAGTTTGTGTGTGGGGGGGTGGAGGGTGAGAAAACCTGGATTTGTGCTGGAAATGGCCCAACTTGATGATCACTTTAGATAAGCTATTACCAGCAGGACAGTGGGGTGGGAGGAGGTATTGTTTCATGATCTCTGTGTGTATATAATGTCTGCTGCAGTTTCCACGGTATGCATCCGATGAAGTGAGCTGTAGCTCACGAAAGCTCATGCTCAGATAAATTGGTTAGTCTCTAAGGTGCCACAAGTACTCCTTTTCTTTTATCCATGAGACTGCTCATGTGCTCTGCTGGAGTGGGGCCTTTCAATGCTCTTTACAGATGCAAACTAAAGGATCCTCCCAACCCTGCTGTGAGGTCGAGAACTATATCCCCACTGAACAGGTGGGGCTGGCAGCAGATCCGCAGGTGGGTCATGAATGGGCACTTTCTCGATCCAAGGGAGAAGGGGCCTGAAAGCTGAGTGACGCTGGTCCCAAGCCCACTGAAGTCAGTTGGAATCTTTCCTCTGGCTGTAGCGGGCTTTGGATCATCAGGCCAGCTGTGAGCATTCTCCGGCCCTCTGCACTGGTCTGTCTGTCAGGCGGCGTGAAAGCTGATACTTGCCTGTAGTCGCCTTAAGCAGCAGGCACCTCATCAGAAGTGTCAGGAGCTGATTAGCAAGGGATGGGGCCCAGTCAGTCGCTCAGGGAGTCTGCCTGGCAGCTGTCAAGAGAAAATCACAACAAAAGAGGGGGTGGGAGGAGAGAAATGCGTTACAAGCATCTGACCAGTGTAAAGAGCAGGCAGACAAAGCAATGGTCCAGGATGGTACTCAGAGGACTAGTGGGACCTATGCTGCATCGGTCCAAGGGATAAATTGCAGTGGGGGGGGGGAGATTTCAGGGTTTACTTTTCTCCCGGACTAAACTCCCCTAAAATGGTTGTTTCTCTCTAGCTATGGGAGTATGTAAATGATCCCAGCTTCAGGTTTCTTGAGTCTCTGTGCACAGTTTTGTTGCCAACTCATGATTTTATCACAAGTCCCATGCCGTTTTGTATCTGTCTTAAAGCTCCAGCTCCTGGAGTCAGGTGACTGCCTCCGAATTTCAGGTGTCATTTAAAAAAATAAGTTTTTAGTGCCTCTTCCTTATAGAGAAAAACTTGAAAATGCAACTCTCAATAGCTTAAAAAACTCAGAAGGCAAATAAAAATAACCGCTGTTTGTTTTATCTCATGATTTTTGGGGGGCGGAGGGCAGGGAAGACTCATGATCTTTCAACTGTTGGGGCTGGCATTAGAGCAGGGGTGGGCAAACTATGGCCTGGGGGCCACATCCGGCACTTCAGACATTTTAATCCGACCCTCGAGCTCCTGCCAGGGAGTGTGGTCAAGGGCTTGCCCCGCTCTGCTTAGCTCCCAGAAGCAGTGGCATGTCCCCCTCGGCATGCTGCTCCCACCCCAAATGCAGCCCTCGCAGCTCCCATTGGCCAGGAACTGCGGCCAATGGGAGCTGCACGGGTGGCGCCTGTGGACAGGGAAGTGTGCAGAGCTGCCTGGCCACACCTCCCCGTAGGAGCCGGAGAGGGGACATGCCACTGCTTCTGGGAGCTGCTTGAGGTAAGCACCCCGACCCTCTCCTGCACCCCTCACCCTCTCCTGTGCCCCAACACCCTGCCCTAGCCCTGATCCCCCTCCTGCCCTCTAAGCCCCTCGGTCCCAGCCCAGAGCACCCTCCTGCACCTCAACCCCCTGTCCCAATCTGGAGCCCACTCCCACACCCTGAACTCCTCATTTCTGGCCTCACCCCAGAACCCTCACCCCCTCCTGCACCCCAACCCCCAATTTCGTGAGCGTTCATGGCCCACCATACAATTTCCATACCCAGATGTGGCCCTCGGGCCAAAAAGTTTGCCCACCCCTGCATTAGAGTTTGTGCACGTGTCAGTCTGTCCTCAAGTCAGGGCCATTTACACTATATTACTTCTATAATCTATCTATCTAATCTGCCTGTTGAGACACTTAGGGCCCAGTCCTGTAAAATGCTGAACTTTGCCTGCACTCCAGCGAGGCATTTAAGCACATGCATTATCCCACTGAAACCAATGCAATGCCAATTGACGCCAACTGAGATGCTAGCTTTCCATGTCTAAAGCACTGTACAAACCTTAACTAATGTCACGGCACCCAGTGTCACTTCTTGGGAGGATATTTAATGTGTGTTAAATTTACTTTGTGAAAATATTTGTGCCTTTTGGCACAGATTCTGCCGAAATACACAGCATCCATCAGTGCTAATTGCATGAGGAATTGGGCCATACCTAGCACAGTGTTTACTACTTTCTTATTTGACTGCAAACTATTTATCTCTGTTTTCCCCAGTTGTAAATATTTCTTTCTCCAGCCTTCCTGCTTTAACATCCATATGTTCACCGTCTCTGCTTTCAGATATCAGCAAGGAAAACAAATCCCTGTATGGAAGGACTGTATCATTATTAACGGATCAGATAGTTTGCTAATGTGACCCAGCAGATGAAACTATCATGGAGCTAAAGGTTTCCCCCAAATGATGGGCTTGCCAGGCAAATATGAGGATTATTAACAAAGAATTAATCAGGGGCATGGGCAGATAGATAGGGAGGCTCACAAAAGTTTCAAGAGGATAACTGTTCACAGTGACAGGTTTCAGAGTAGCAGCCAAGTTAGTCTGTATCCGCGAAAAGAAAAGGAGGACTTGTGGTGCCACAAGTCCTCCTTTTCTTTTTGTTCACACTGATTTATTAGTTTTGATATAGGAAGGTCTCATTTCCGAGTCAGAATATATTCAACAAATGACAATGCAAAGCACAGAAAAGTATGGAGGGGAAACATGCATTCTGGGGCTGGGATGTTATTGCTTATTTACTGCCAGGGAACGGGTGGAGGTGGGGAAGGGGATTTTTCTGTCTCCTCACCATCAACAAATTGTGAATTTCTCAACGCTGTTTAAACAAAATAAATTAACATCTGGTGAGATGAACACCATGACTGGTCGGAACTTCACAGTGACAGCATGGCTACAACCCAGAATTCTCTGCTCCCATAGTCTCTAGCACTCAGACTCTCCTGGCTAGTGAGGGCATATGACACCCAGTTGAGCATTTCTTTTTCCATCCAGTAGAGGGCAGTGGTGCTGTTTATATTGCAGAAGCTTTTTCTCCTGGCATTTCACGAAACGTTTCTCTGTTCATAAAGAATGCATACCCTAGAACAGATGCTTCAGCTGTGGAAGAAAATAAATAACCTTAATACCGTAACAGAGAGATGACATGTAAAACGTAATCACTTTTATCACAAATACAATGCACATCTTTTCCTGCTTTTATGTGACGCCTCCCAGAGTTGGAGCATGAGTTATTTGATGATGGTCCCATGGCTTGAAATTTACCAGATTGCCAACTCTAATGATTTTATCACAAGCCTCATGATATTTGTTGTTAAAGGCCCAAAAGTTGGAATCGTGTTATTAGCTGAGAATCACAGCTTTCGTTTTTAGCTTGTGTGGTTGCAGAGAAGAGATAGAGAACGTGACCTGTAAAGGCTCCAAATAAGGGGGCCAGTAAAAAGCACCCCAAATGGTTCGTGATTGTTATGCCAATCTGTCGATTTCTTTTTTAAGGGAATCTGACTCATGATTTTATTCAATACTGGGGGTTGGTAATAACAAATTTAAGACTTCAGTCCCAGAAAGGGAGAAAAATCTAGCACCTGCCTATCCTCTCATTTGTAAACAAGTATAAAGCAGGCAGCCTTCATTCAGTGGCTGAGTATGCTGAAGTGGCTATTTTTGTAGGGTGTCATAAGCCAGCGTCCGCGCATTTGGAGCAGTGCTTCCCCAAATGAGGACAACTGGGGAAATAATAATAAGGCCAGCAAATATTGCTCTTGGAACTGCAGGAGTCATCTTTATTAGGAGCCAGCCCACAGCTCACTTAGTCTGTTGACTGTTATTGCTCCTCACACGTTCTTGTCAACTGCTGGAAATGGCCCATCTTGGTTATCACTACAAAAGGTTTTTTTTCTCTCCTGCTGTTAATACCTTACCTGATCTTACCTTACCTTACCTGATCGCTCTCGTTACAGTGTGTATGGTAACACCCATTGTTTCATGTTCTCTGTGTATATAAAATCTCCCCACTGTATTTTCCACTGAATGCATCCGATGAAGTGAGCTGTAGCTCACGAAAGCTCATGCTCAGATAAATTGGTTAGTCTCTGAGGTGCCACAAGTACTCCTTTTTTGTTCTTTTTGCAGATACAGACTAACACGGCTGCTACTCTGAAACAGTTAATCAGTGTTTGTCATTTTGCTCTTATTTGTCTACTGAGAGTGGCCTTATCATATTCAAGAAGCAGAACTGATTTTCTAATGCCTCGTGCCTGCTCATTAGCTTTGCCTCATTGTGGTCTGTGACCATTTAAATCAAAGGGAGTTCTTCCATTGACTTCAGTGGAGGTTGGTTGGTATGGTTCACCCAAGCGAGCTGCAGAGAAGTCTGCATACGCATAAGGGGGAGTTGATACATGAGGCCAGAGAGGAGATCCCTAAGGGTACAATAGATGACCTATCCCTTCAAAGAAAGCACCCTAGCTCTCATCTTTCTTCCATTCCAAAGGGGCAGACCCAGATTGTAACCTCGTCATTCAGAGAGCTGCTGTGGTTACCCCACGGTTGCTAGGGGGTATGACCCAGATCTGCCTGCAGAGGTGAGAGAAAAGTGCCCTGAGGTGTCAAGGAACGGCAAACGTCGCAGCGCGTCAGGATGGTGTGTTGTGACATGACAGCCCAGCTTTGTTGTGCAATAGCACACACTGTGACACACGCAGCCCGGGCAGGGTGTTAAAATATCCCCAGGTGCATCTAGGCATGTAGTGCCTTCCCCGTGCCGCACGTCTCATGGTGCTGTCCTGTTGCACAGTGAAGGCTGTCGGGTTGCGATGCCGCACTGCAGCAGGATGATGTGATGATCTGCGGTCTCAGAAGCAAGACATGGCGACAGAGGGGACAAGGGACAAGTGTCTGGCACAGCTCCTAAGGGTTCAGCCTTCCACTTGGTAAAGCTGCTGCACCGAGACCCACAAGGGTCCAAGTCTGAGCTTTACCCGCAGTAATGTGCAGGATGCACAAAAGCGACCATGTCGCTGGGCACAGGATGGGGCCACTCTAGGAGCTGGGCACCAGATCCACCAAGTGTAACTGTGCAGCCTTGTGCGTTAGTGAAGACTGGCTCCATTCCTTGGGGAAACAAGAAGAGATTCTTCCTGGCGAACATTGGTAGGGTCTGCTCACTCAGATCACAGTCTGGGTGAACACATGAAACAAACTAAAAAGCAGCGAGAGCCTCTTGTCCCCTGGAACCTTAAGGGAGGCCTTCCCCTACACACACGCTCCTTTCATCTCACTGTTCACAGCTTGGCTGGTGACCGGCCCTTGCGCAGTTTATGAATGGACAGCGCCCTCTAGTACTTAATTGATTTACTGTTCTAAACCATTGTCTAAAAGCCTGGGTCTCAATTGTCTCCCTCAAGCCTGCAAATGCTACAAATAGGGTGACCAGACAGCAAATGTGAAAAATCGGGACAGGGAATGGGGGGGAATAGGAGCCTATATAAGAAAAAGACCCAAAAATCAGGACTGTCCCTATAAAATCGGGACATCTGGTCACCCTAGCTACAAACCACTGCAAAGTGAAAGTTCAAGGTCTAACAGAAAAGGAGGAGTCCCGACCCCAGCTATCGCTGTTACACATAACATACGGTACGTCACGTGGGAGAGGAAAGAGACCCTGAGCTTCTGCCCCACAACTGAAGTCACAGCAATACGACTGTGCACATGTGTGCACACACAGAGAGCTTCTAATTCATAGATTCATAGATACTAAGGTCAGAAGGGACCATTAGGATCATCTAGTCCGGCCTCCTGCCCAACGCAGGCCACAGAATCTCACCCACCCACTCCTGCGAGAAACCTCTCACCTATGTCTGAGCTATTGAAGTCCTCAAATCGTGGTTTAAAGACTTCAAGGTGCAGAGAATCCTCCAGCAAGTGACCCGTGCCCCACGCTGCAGAGGAAGGCGAAATATTCTAGGAGAAGTGAAGAAATCATTATTAAGTTTATTATGGACAATGCCACGCAGCTCTAATAGATCATGATCAGTGCTTAGATGCTGCATTGGCATTTTCACAGCACTCACTGAAGACGGACCTCGGGGTCCCCCACCATCAGGCTGAGAGAGCAAAGGATTTCACACCGTGCCCTGGAGGTCAACAGACTCTCTCTCCATTGGACAAACTGAGGAAACCAATTCCAAAGTCAAGGATCCTCAGCTGAGATTGCTCTGTCTGGAGCCCTGCAGACGCTCAAATCTACGGACCACTAGCATGGGGGTGTAATGATCTCAGCTCGCGTAATGGTGCATGGGAAGAGAGCTGGTGTCTCTGGTAGTTGGGACCCAAACTATATGGGACTTTAGGGCACAATCTAACTTCTGTTGAAGTTAATGGAAAGGCTCCCATAGGAATTCAAGTCTCATGGACTTCAGAGGAAGCTGGATCGACCCCTTTAAGAGCAAAAAATGCCTTGAGTTGCACCTGGAGATGCAGTCATTGGCATGCCGGTATGACATGCTCTTTAGCACCAGATCTTTCCCCACACATTGGTTAAATCCACTTTTATTGAAATGTTACAGGAAAGGCAACTGCAGCAGCACACTCTCTGTTCCTTCCATGGTGCATGAAGTTAAACTCCAGCTGGCAGAGGAGTGGTTGCTTTTCAGTGTTGACTTTTCAGATGCTCTAGTCAGGGCTAATTCCATAATCCCCTTGCAAGCCCCTGTAGGAACATTTGGCTCTGTCTGAATTATTTCTGCGCAAGGCTTCAGAAGCTCAGGAAGGGAATTTATTCATAGCAATTATTTTAAACCACTTTTATGTCATATGAATGCAAAAAGGATATGGGCCTTTAGCCGTTTCAGGTGATATCTTTTTATACTCAGTAACTAATTGTTCATGTTCTAGCTTCTATTCACCAAACAACCTTTTTAAAGCAAACACGTTGTCTTTGATGGTTTCCCTGGCTACCGTATTTTGAGCAGTCCAAAACATTCTCCAGTCTTTGGCGCTCAGGTCTGGACGTCAGAACTCCTGGGTTCTATTTCTGGCTGAGCTGCTGTATGTGACCTGGGCTGGGAGCAAGTCATTTAAATTTGAATTTTCAAAAGCAGCCTCTAACTGATGCCTCAGTGTTGGGGGACCCAATATTCAACACCGCCGTGTCTAAAGTTGGACATTTAAAATCAGAGTCCAATTTGGGCCTTAACCTTTGGGTCTCAATTGCCCATCTGTCCAATGCAGATGATAATACTTACCTTCCTCCAGTGATGTCATGAGGCTTCGTCAACTATTGGTGATAAATTGCTTTGAGGTCCTCCAGCTTTACTGGCTGGCATCTCAATTTCTGTTGCTGATTCACATGTGGTGGGCTTCTGAAGGTCTCACTCTGTTTTCACTCAGGTTTCACGCCCAGGCTTTGAACACTGTGGGCCAGATTCTCCATTGCCCTATGCCATGTAAAAAGAAAAGGAGTACTTGTGGCACCTTCGAGACTAACCAATTTATTTGAGCATAAGCTTTCGTGAGCTACAGCTCGCTTCATCGGATGCATACTGTGGAAAGTTTAGAAGATCTTATTATATACACACAAAGCATGAAAAAATACCTCCTCCCACCCCACTCTCCTGCTGGTAATAGCTTATCTAAAGTGATCACTCTCCTTACAATGTGTATGATAATCAAGTTGGGCCATTTCCAGCACAAATCCAGGTTTTCTCACCACCACCACCCCCCCCCACACACAAACTCACTCTCCTGCTGGTAATAGCTTATCCAAAGTGACCACTCTCCTTACATTGTGTATGATAATCAAGGTGGGCCATTTCCAGCACAAATCCAGGGTTTAACAAGAACATCTGGGGGTAGCCTATTTCCCCTTGTTTCCCCCCCCCCCCCCAGACGTTCTTGTTAAACCCTGGATTTGTGCTGGAAATGGCCCACCTTGATTATCATACACAATGTAAGGAGAGTGGTCACTTTGGATAAGCTATTACCAGCAGGAGAGTGAGGTTGTGTGGGGGGGGGGGTGAGAAAACCTGGATTTGTGCTGGAAATGGCCCACCTTGATTATCATACACATTGTAAGGAGAGTGGTCAGTTTGGATGAGCTATTACCAGCAGGAGAGTGAGTTTGTGTGTGGGGGCGGGGGGTGAGAAAACCTGGATTTGTGCTGGAAATGGCCCACCTTGATTATCATACACATTGTAGGGAGAGTGGTCACTTTAGATAAGCTATTAGCAGCAGGAGAGTGAGTTTGTGCGGGGGGGCGGGGGGTGGGAGGGTGAGAAAACCTGGATTTGTGCTGGAAATGGCCCAACTTGGTTATCATACACATTGTAAGGAGAGTGATCACTTTAGATAAGCTATTAGCAGCAGGAGAGTGGGGTGGGAGGAGGTATTTTTTCATGCTTTGTGTGTATATAATAAGATCTTCTAAACTTTCCACAGTATGCATCCGATGAAGTGAGCTGTAGCTCACGAAAGCTTATGCTCAAATAAATTGGTTAGTCTCGAAGGTGCCACAAGTCCTCCTTTTCTTTTTGCAAATACAGACTAACACGGCTGTTACTCTGAAACTATGCCATGTAGTATTTCAGCTGTTGACAAGCTCCTTGTCAGTTGGTTCGTGGCCAACTCTTTGAGGCCCTTGATCAGTTGTGACTCAGGCTTTACCCAGGCAAACTCTTGACTGAAGTCAACAAGGCCTAGTTGAAAGCTTAGCAAGGGCTTCAGGATTTGGCTTGTGGTTAAACGCTGTTTCTCTTGCTTTCCAAAGGATGGTGGCTGCACACTGATCTGACTGGCTGGGAGAGCTCTGGAGATTTCTTGCATTAGCGGCTCCAGTGAGATTAGTCTCTGAGATCGCCTCCCAAAGCTGCACTCTTGAGCTTGAAGTCACATCACAGGAGACCCGCAGCTCATCCGTCGATGCCCAGGCGTGAGCTAGAGCAACATTTCTCTTGCTGTGGAGAGCGCTCAAGGCAAGGGTTGCTCCTTCAGGGAACCGGAGAAGGGACGACAGTGCTGATGAGATGAGACACTACTTGCTGTCCTCCAGGTCAGACAGCCATGTGGAGACCCTCATTCTTGTCATTTAGAGGGGAGCGTCTGCAGTGCCTGGAAATAAGCTGGATTTTTTTCAGTCCTAAGGAAGTTGTTACTCTGACAACACTCCTGGCATGGTTTTGCCCTCAGGACTGGCCCAGGTAGGATATTGACTAAGCCTACCTTGAGTCTAAGGGACTAGACTCCCCAGGGAGTGTGAGCACAAGTAGAGGACAGAGGGAGCTCAGAGAGCAGATTCTTTAAAGGCTCCTCTCACACAAACTAGGACTGTCTGCTGCTGTAAAGAGGAGCATTTAGCCCTTTCCTAAGGATGCCTAGAGAAGCCATATGACTTGAAGGAATCAAAGGCTTCAGTTATCAGTTAGGCACTGATGGTATGTTCAGTGCTGTATATGAGACCAAATGGAGACAGCCCCTGCTCTGAAGGACTCAGGGTATGTCTCCGCTGCAATGTGAGCCCAGGGTTCGAACACAGGGCTTAATAAGCCTAAGCCCCCTTTCGTCTACACAGAATTCGTGCTACCCCAGGGCCTGGACCCAGGGTCCCAGGACCACGTGAGGGTGGAGGGTCCGAGCCTGAGTCAAGCCAGGATCCAGGGTTCGAACCCTATTGCTTTGCAGTGTAGACCCAGCCCCACTTGACTTGTGCTCTGGAAGTCAGCCAAAAGTATCCTACAATCTCGTGGGCTGACTTCCTTTGTCCTCTTGACAGTCCAGTTTTCCAACACTGCACCACAAACAAAGGGCCACGTTTTGGGAGGGCACTAGACACTGGAGCCCCAGGCTGGGACCCAGGGTTCAACAATTCCACACCTGGGGTTACAAGTGAGTGTAGATGCTCAAGCCCTAGGTTAGCAGACCCAGGGTCTGCTAACTTGAGTTCTACTAACTCTGGGTTTATATGGCAGTGTAGACAGACCCTTGGCTATGGAGCCTGAGCTCTGAGAAGCTCCCCGCACATGGGGTCTCAGAGCCCAGGCCTGAACATCTAAACTGCAATTTATAACCTTGCAGCCCAAGCCCTGTGAACCGGAGTCGGCTGACATGGGCCAGCTGCGTGTGTTTTATTGCAGTCTGGACGTACCTTCAGAGTCCAAAGGAAGGAATCTGAAAACTCAGCATGCTCTGAGGTGCCCAACAGAGGGGATGGGTGGGCTTTTGTGCGTTTCGTGTATTTCTCAGTGTATTATCATGGTGGGCACCAGTGAAGAAGTAAGTCTTCAGGCGGGATTTGAATGAGGGAAGTGTTGGCTTGGTGACTGGGAACGGGGAAGGTATTCCTTGCCTGGCGGTCAGTGGGGATGTTGTCTCATGTTTGATCTTTTCATATCGGCATCCTCCCAACTGCAGCCCTTGTTCCTGCAGGTTTGGGATACAGGACTCCTCTCCCACAGCGGGCACAGGGCAGGCAGCAGCAGAGGAAACAGCCCTCACCCTACCCAGATAAGTGCTTCATCCTGAACTGCAGGGACCACCTCTGGGGGCAGGGTGCTCCATGGCCCATTCAGACTTTGGCTTCTGATGAGGCTACCCCCAAGGGTGCTAATCCCAGCACTGCTGAGTGTGAGGCAGAACTAGACCGAGACCACTCGCTCACATCACATCGGCTCCCCAAAGCTGTCGGCCGCTGACTCCATACAACTGCCGCTGACCTGGGCCACGTTCAGGACATAAATGGCTCCTTATCCCACTGCCAGGCTCCTGAGTCAGGAGGTCCCCAGACTTCCCTTGGTGTTGTCCCAGCTGGGCCTAGGGAGGGACACGGCCCCCCCCATCAGCAGATGGCCACCTCCCCGCAGCAGTGGGAAGAAGTCAGCTCCTTCAAGCCCAGCTTCACCACATCCACAGAGAAGGGACAGCGCAAACGTGGTGACGCGGCATACACTGTACTCTGTGTCAAGTCCATTATAAAACTGCTCCCATTCCCCTCTCGCTGTGTATGAATAATGAGCGCATATGGAAAGAGTTAGATGCCAGATTTTTATCTTCTATCCCCCCGTTTGACAATCGTGGCGGAAGATCAGCTGGCACTGGAAAGGTAGCTCATTATACAGGTTGCTCTCCTGAGGGGATAATCTTGTCTAACGTGCTGGTAGCTCGATAAGCACATGTCACCCCCCTACACAGAGGGGTTTTATTTTTGAATTGCTATAAATACAGTTGTCACTGCATGCATGCAGGAGACAGTTCCCTCCACTGAATCATTTAGATCCATCCACAATTGATGTTCTGATTTATTCTCTTTAATGGGAGGCTGCAGGATACACTCTTACTCTGCACTTCAAACAACATTAGTCAGAACAGTGTCAGCTACCTCTGCAGAAGTTCCTCTCCTCCTACAGGGCTGCAGTGTGGCCTAGTGGATAGAGTACCAGACTGGGAGCAAGGAGACCTGGGTTCCCAGCTGTGACCTCGGGCAGTCGTTTTGCTTCTCTGTGTCTCTGTTTCCCCATTTTGCAGATGTAAAGGTGCTTAAGAGATCTATGAATGAAAAACACTATATAAGAGCTAGGAATTATTATTATTATTATTATTTATTATTATTACAAACGGTGTACGCAGGAACCAGTTCACCCCCCACCCCCATGCTCTAGTGCAGCCATCTCTGGGGTAGAACAAAGCAGCTGTTCACACTGCCACATTACACAGCAGTGTCGGTCACTTGGTGAAGAATCCCCAAGCAATGGACACGGCTGGGGGAATGTAGGGAGACAGAATGCAATTAACCAAGGTGGAATTTGGCAAGGACACCAGGCTAACATCCTTTATTATTGTGGAAGCTGCCATGTGATCACTAATGGCCACAAAGACCTCATCTGAAAGACAGCCGCTCCATCCCTGCAGGCCGCCTGAGCAGCCTGATGGAATCCAAAGGAAAAGTGCATTTGCTGGATATTGGGCATGCCCCTTCCTACTGCGTCCTGCTTTTTCCTGGGAAGGTGAGGTGGTGGTGGGGGGGTGTTTTCCAATTAAATATTGCCTAGGACTAGCCTTGCCTGGCTTAGAATGTCTGACAGAAAAGCTGGCATTGGCCCCAGGCTAGGACTCTGGCTTGGACTGCTTTCCTTTCTCCAAGACGGAAAGAGGCGCTCGGAAGGTGGAGATGTCAAAGACAGATGGGCCAGTGACTGCGTCTGATCCTCAGCTGGTGTAAATCAGCTGAGCACCCTTGACAATTTACTGCACAGACTTCAATGGCGCTGCATCAGGAGCTGGGCCAGGGTGGTTGTAAAAAGGACAGCTGGTGCATCCGAGTGGTTTTCGTCTTTCTGGTCTTGCTGGAAAAGTCTAGAGATGGGTTTAGATGATGAACTTGGATGGTGGACTCTAGAGGTTAAGGACGGTATCGCCTTTGTGTCCAGACAGTGCCCAGCGCGGTGCCTGACTGGGGCCTCTGGACACTGCCACAACACAAAGAGTAGGGGTGAGACCATGCCAGTGCTGTCACCTGGAGCAACACCTTCCTCTGCACACCGTCTCATTCATTGTAGTGGTGCTGGCTGAAGAGTCAGCCTGAGTAAAGGCCACAGAACCTGGCCCCGTCTAATGCTGATCAATGCATTTCGTAGCACGCGGTCAATGGTAGTGTCCCAGGGCATCGCTGTGTGGTGAGTGCTCTCCACACAAGCAATGAGAAAGTTGCGGTGGATCACAGCTTCAGCATGAGTCAGCAATGCGATGCTGCTGCAAACAAAGCAAAGGCATTTTTAGGTTGCGTTAACAGAGGCATAGCATGCATGTCATGGGAGGGGATGGGACTGTTCTACTCGGCGCTGGTCAGGCCTCCGCTGGAGGACTGTGTCCACTTTGGGTCACCAAGGTATAGAAAGGAGGTGGAGAAACTGGAAAGGAGCCAGAGGTGAGCGACGAAGATGATCAAAGGGGTGGAATGCAGCCATATGAGCAAAGGCTGAAGGAAGAGGGTGTGTTTAGTTTAAAAAGAGGAGATTAAGGGGGGATATGAAAGCGGTCTTCAGATACTTGAAAGGCTGCCATAAAAAGGATGGAGAAAAGTTGTTCTCTCTTGCCACGGCGGGCAGGACAAGAGTCAATGGGTTCAAACTACAGCACAGCCGAGTTAGATTAAATCTCAGGAAAAACTCCCTAACTGTAAGAACAGTCGGCCAATGGAGCAGACGCCTCGAGTGGTCGTGGAAGCTCCTTCACTGGAGGTTTTCCAAAGGAGGCTGGACAGCATCTGTCTGGGAGGGTTTAACCCAAGAAATCCTGCATCTTGGCAGGGGGCTAAACGAGATGACCCTTACAGTCCATTCTAACCTGTGGTTCTATGAAAGTCAATCCCTGACTCAGAGAGCTTACAGCTGAAGCATACGAGGAGAGGCACGGAGGTGGATGTGACAAACCGCCAGAGGGAGACAAGGTGACAATGACATGATCATAGCTGGTGTAGCAAGCAGCAATTTCAGCACACCAGCTTGCTAGCGAGACGGCTTTTCCTAAGCTGTCACTGCGCTCTCCGGGTTAGTTACTCTAGTGATGACAAGGTCGCGGTACAACTTAACAAGCATTTCTTATTTGGGTCGTTAGTATTTGTTTCCTTCATTTTGAAACGGTTCTCAGTGATTATTTTCATTTTTGCAATGCTGGTGAAAGGTGCCACTGTGAGCCTGAGATCTCTGTTTATTCCCAGGACAGGTGCTCCATGGATGGAAGCTCTCCCCCTCACCCCTGTCCCACCCCACTCATCCACCAACAGGCCACAACCCTGACCTGCCTTTGTTCTTGTGCTGAATAGCATCTAGTATAAAATCCTACCTGAAGGTGGGTGGGAAGCAAAGAGTGACCCTAATCTTGGCCATCTCTCGCGCGGTGTTGGAGAAGATGTTTGACAGCAATCTTGGGATTCACGGGTTTGAATCCCGCCCCCTCCCCCGCGCAGCAATTCTTGCTGGTTTGTGCAATTTTCGCAGCCTCCTCTCCCCACACTTTGTTTTGTTTCCATTTGTGGCTATTTTTTGCATTTGAAAACTTGAAAAAAAGGGGACTGTTTGCCTCCCTTTGATGAGAAAACCATCATCTCGCTTCGGGACCGGGCCTGGCGTGGCTCCGAACCTGAGCCCCTTTCATCTGTCAGGCACATGCGCACTCCTAAGCAACACGCCCACAGAGCCGGACTCCGGGACCATGTTTGCAATGAGGTTTTGCATTCTGCTGTGGATATTTCACACACCTCCGATCAGGGCTTTGCTCCCATGGCTGGCACAGGCATTGGTGTCTGAGCAGCTTGTCACAGCATCACTGCTCCACATCCCGCCATGTTGGGGGATTGGAAAGGGATATAATAGAATGGGCATCAGGGGCTGGAATTTAATTATATTCCAGGGAGATCAGGTAAAGCAGTCGCTGGCTCAATACATGGGCTGTCTCAATTCCAGCATTGATGGCATCACATGAAAAGACTGGAGCTCTCCTCTGGGAGATCTGAAATCACACGAGGGCTGGAGCTCAGTTCTAATCTTTGAAAAAGAAAGTGGCCATAATTGACTCTTCGCATACCTCCACCCTTCTGTGTTCTAGATGACGAGGCAGCAGAATGTGACCCTGGATGCTAGGGGTAGCATCAGAAAGGAGGCAGAGGCACTGAACCCTCTGCTCAAAAAGCCCAGGGCTCAGATGCTGGATCGAAACCCCCCTCCACGCTGACAGAGCATGAGAGCCTGGAACGGTGCAGGCAGCCACGAAAGGGCGAGGAGGCACTTCCAGAGCGGAAGCGTAAAGATCTCCTTGACAAGCCAGGACTGGGGCTTGGGTGGGGCTACGTGGCGCCCAAGACAAAAAGTCTCCGTTTTAAAAGCCAGTTCTGAGAAGTCAACAGCTGTTTGCTTTGTATAGAGCTGGTTTCATGGCTTCCTTAGGCCCCAACCCTGCAATCACTGACCCATGGAAATAACTTTTCTCATGTGATTAGTGCCTCTGATTTCAATAGGGTGACTCGCACAAGTAAAATTATCTGTATGCCTAGGTGTTTGCAGGACTGGGCCATTCATTAGCTTTGCGTAAGGTAATGAGGGTGCCAGCAACAAGGGAGAAAAGAAAGATTTTAGAAACTGGGAAATATTTTAATTGTAAGACCACAGACATTGGCAGAGAGGCTCAGGGGCAAGAGGAGAACCTGGAAGTGCTTTGAACTAATTTATCAAAACTGGCTCGATTTCAAGTCAACGGTGTCTTTAAACTCGTGTATCTGTGGGGCTGTCCAGTCAATTAAATAATGGTCCCCTAAAGCTCAGAATAGTCAATTGCCCACACCTATATTAGAGTTTTGCCAAGAGGGGAAATTAGAATTGTCCTGGAAAACAATAACAAGCACTAAAAAACCCCCAAAGCAAACAAACAAAAAAATCAAACAGCATCTTCAAGCTCTGGATTTGAATTAACTGAATCAATACCAGCTGCCTGCAGTCCAGTTCACATAAAAGTTACAGATGGCATGAGAAGATGCAGTGAAATGCAGGGAGAGGAGCAGAAAGAAGGAAGCAATTAAGAACATAAGAACCGTCATACTAAGTCAAACCAGTGGTCCATCTAGCCCAGTGGCCAGCACCAGAGCTTCAAGGGGAGTGTACAGAACAAGCCAGTTGGAATGATCCACTCCTGTCTTCCTGTCCTGGCTTCTGGCAGTCAGAGATTTAGGGCCACCCTGGGCATAGGGCTACATCCCTGACTATTGAATAACAGCCATTGATGGATCTATCCTCCATAAACTTATCTAAGTTTTTTTTTAAGCCAGTTATACTTTTGGCCATGACAGCACCCCATGAAAAAGTACTTCCTCTTGCTTGTGTTAACCGTTCCCTATTCATTTCATTGGGCGACCTCTGGTTTTGGTATCGTGAGAAAGGGAAAACAGTGCTTCTCTATTTGCTTTCCCCACGCCAGTCATGGTTTTATAGACCTCTGTCATATCCCCCCTTAGTCGTCTCTTTGCCAAGCTGAAAAGCCCTAATCTTTTTAGTCTCTTCTTGTACGGAAGCTGCTCAAAACCCGGATCGATCATCCTTGTTGCCCTTCTCTGAACCTTTTTCAGTTCCACTATGTCCTTTTTGAGATGGGGGGATCAGAACCGGACACAATATTCAAGGTGTGGGCGCGCCATGGATTTATATGGGACCATTAGAAGATTTTTCTGTCCTATTTTCTATCCTTTTCCTAACAGTTCCTAACATTTTAATGGCTGCTGCTCATTGAGCTGAAGTTTTCAGAGAACCATCCACGGTAACTCCAAGTCCCAGCTGATCTTGGGACTTATAAATATTGTTAGGAGAAAGGCTGCCAATGACTAATCATTGACCTGTTGCCAAGTGATTTGCTCCGGACTCTGATGAATTGCTGACCAAGCCTAGCACTTAGATACTGGCTCTCCCCACTCATTTGGAAATGCAGATCATCCATTTGCTAGCGGAAAGAATGATTCAAAAAGGTTTGTGCAGTAGCACTTTGGTGCTAACCATACCGTGCAGGTTACTGGCTAGCCAGATTTGCATTGTCCTACGTAGGAATTGCCACCGGACCAGGGGTTCATTGAGCCCATGCTCCTGTCTCTGACAGTGGCCTGCATCAGATTCTTCAGAGGAAGATGCAGAAAACCCCATAATAATGGACAGTTGTGTAATAACCTGCCATTAGTGGAAGTTTCACCTAGTCCCCTGCAGTTAGCGGCTGCTTTGTGCACTGAAACTTTTTAGTGTTATTAGGCTTTATAACACTTATAAATTTTTATTCAGGCTTGTTACCATCACTTATTATTTTACAGGGCCCCAAGGTATGCTGGGTGCATTATGTAACCGTGGATGATCTCAGCCAGATAAATGTCTAATCCTTTATTAGATGGTAAGCTCTTGGGCCCAATGATATCTCCAGATCTGTGTTTTCTGTGCAGTTTCAAATGTGTAGACCTGTTTTATTCTCTTTGGCTATCCCCTTGTTCTGGTATTAGGAGGGTAAATAGGAGCGCCCTATCTTTCTAGCTACTGTCTCAATAGCATTCATTATTCTGGATATATCTAGCATGTCCCCTCTTACCCCTTTAGATGCTGATTCAGCCAAACGCATGCTTAACTTTAAGCACATGCTTTGCTGAATTGCACATTGCTGTCTAACCCTAACAGTCTGCTCTGTGCAATTTCCCCTCATATTGTAGTCTTTCCAGGACTCAGAGCGCTTTCCTCACCTCTCTCTGGGCCCATTCTGCTTCTGACGTATCTTTTTATTTTTATTTTTTGAGAGTGGAAGCCTGGAACGAAACACAGCACTCCAGATTAATTATGTTATGGCCTGCTAACAGTCTCGGTATTGTCTATTTCATTCCTTGTACACGCTGTTTGCTTTTATTTTGACTGTCTCTGTCCATTAAGTAGCTATCTTCGCTGAGCTATCTTTCTATGTGGCTTACAGTCAATTTAGCCCGAGCCTGTCTCATCCCATGGACTATTAGCGTGACCAAATGCCCCGACTTTGTAGGGACAGTCCCGATATTTGGGGCTTTGTCTTATATAGGTGCCTATTACCCCCCACCCCCGTCCCGATTTTTCACACTAGCTGTCTGGTCACACTATGTACTACCTCTGCAGCTGAGCTCAGTAGGGGAAGGATAGACCAGTGGTTAGGATGCTAGGATGAGAGATCTTGATTCAATTCCATACTGTGACAGAGTTTCTGGGTAACTTTGGACAAGCCACTTAGGGTATGTCTACTCTGCAAAGAGAAACCAAGTCTCAGAGCCTGGGTCAATTGACTCGGGCTTGTGGGGCTCAGGTCGCAGACCTCAAAAGAGCAGTGTAAAGTTTCCTTCTTGTGTTGCCATCCACCCAGGTGCTGAGTTGCTTCCCCGTCCCCAGGTTTCAGAGCCCCTTGGCCCTATCCCCCCTGAGTCAGTTGAGCTGGGCTCTTGAGACTTGATGCCATGGGTTTTCCTTTGCTGTGCAGACATACCCTGAGTCTTTCTGTGTCTCAGTTTCCCAGATGTGCCGTGGGGACGAGAGCACTGCCCTGCCTCACAGCGCATGCGGTCAGGATAAGTTTAGGGTAAAGGTTGGGAGGTGCTCAGATGCTATAGTATCGGAGCCATATGTACCAGAGATAGCTTTGGTCTCCACGGGTACTAGCTTACAAGGCCTGGATTTTTGGTGGGGGACTCTTGGGTCTGAAACTCTTTGTTTGTTTTTAAGTTGATATTGGTTCAATAATTTGTTTTTCCTTTAAAAAGCCCATACATCTCTGTGGCCAGGGCCAACTGTCATGGAAATGCTTTGGCCTGGGCCTTGCAAAGGGAGTTAGGTCCCTAAATGGCCTTGAATTCCAGCAGGGTGTGGGTGCCGGAGCACCGGAGACTCCTTTGAATTTCCCAGCACTGCAGCGGAAGGGCTCAGTCCTCACAAGCACACGGGCAATGGGAGCTGCGGGAGCTCAGTGCATCCAAGAGCGGCACGGGCCTTGCCGCCTCAAGCTCTGAACAGGTATTTGGCAGGAGTCAAATCAAGTTTTTGCTCCAGTTAGCACTGCAGAGAGCTGGACAAGAGGCGGCTGTGACAGGGTGTCCTTACCCCACCCGGGACAAGGAGGGGTTAACCCCATACTCTGAGCAGAGGAAACCATGCCCCCCTCGCCCCTGCTGGGCATGCTCCAACTAGAGCGTCAGGATAAAAGGGAGCAGCCCAGCTCAGCCAGGAAGGGCGATGCATGTTGCAGGCTCCTGCCTGGGAGCTGCCAGAGCCCCAGGCTGGAGCGGAGGCCAAGCCCGCTGAGACCTGGGCAGATACCCGGCTACCTGCAGGCACCCAGGAGGTGTCGGAACCATCAGAAGCTTCACAGGCCAGAGACCCAGGAGGCTCGTGGACCATGCCATGGGAAGACAGGCTAGGAAGTAACCCAGGGGGACTAGCCAGTGATCCGGTCATAGGACCGGGAGCTAAGTCAGTATGTTTCAGTCCGATGTCTGCGGACGCAGTGGTTAGTACAGGGCCTACCCAGTGGAGTAGGGAGGGCCCAGGTACCCTACCCCAGCCACCCCACCTGGCATGGTGGCCCATCCCCTTTGACCATTGGGCCACACAGCCCCATGAGGGAGGGCAGCCCTGTTGCTTCTGGCCATTGGGCCGCTCGGCTCCGCGAGGCAGTGCAGCCCTGTTGACTCTGGCCAGTAGGCCCCACTGCCGTGAGGCTGAGGATGGTCAGGTGGACTCAGCTGTGGGGCTATAATGCTGCTTTCCCTGCCCCAAAGCAGGGACAGAGTGTGCTTGGCCTGGGACAGCAGCCATGATCCCTTCTGCCTTGTATATTGCCAGCCTGTGGCCTTGACCTGGCAAAGCACTTAAGCACATGCATAACTTTTTAAGCATGTAACCAGTTCCATTCATGGACTTCAGTGAGGCTGCCCACATGGTCTGAGTGATTTGCGCCCGAGCTGCTCTTCAAAGGGACTCGGTTTGACTTTGGTGGATAGATTTCAGATGGAAGTGGCTGACTTGCCGATAAATATGAAACACCGAGGTGACATTTTCCAGCCGTTTTTACAACTCCATCCACACTTTAATTCTTCTCCATCATGAAAGGTGCCTATATCTTGCAACCAAAAGTCTCCCGACAGTTTTAAGCTACAGTTATTTATGTAACGCTTGGTGCCACCGAGACACATGGGGAAAAGCATTGAAAATGCCCCAACTCGCCAGAAAATAACTCCAGCCCTTGCATTCAGGAGGCTGAATGGTGTCAGTTTTCCAGTTCCCCAGCAGCCAGTATTAAAAATGACACATTTTAAAGACCTTTTAAATCTCATACTCCAAATCTCTTTCCCTTATTACATTTTTGGATCTCTTAGGTCATAAAAGTAGAGGTGTATTGGAACAGAGTAGATGAGAAGGCTAAGTGCTGTTGAGGTTTTATGTACTAGCTCCTCACTGATGGAAACTTTGACTCACTTTTGTCTCTGTTCATGAGCAAAATTAGTTTGCTGGCCTCCATCTAATCCTGGCCCCGTTACAGTCTGGCATGATTAGCAGTCTTCGTTGAGGAGAGCACAAGGAATGGGAGGGTAGGGAGACCAGGCCAGGAGCTACGTTGTTTGGAAGACGTCTGTGGGGAAATGCTATTTGCACAACCTCCCATCCATAGGGGGGCAGCACCTCTCAGAACATGGCACTTTCTGAAGCACAATGGAACTGTTTTCTTTTGAGAAGAAATCAGTAAAAAGTCAAAAATTTCAGGCTGGCGGGAGTCTTGTCAATTTGTTCTACGTCAAAAATGATATTGGCATCCACCTCTGTTTCCTTTTCGAGCATCCCTAAGTTGCACTCTCTCCCCACTTGGTACCATGGTGTGGCCTCTTCAACCTGGAGCCCTGTATCTGCAGGTGACTGGCACCTACCATCCAGGACCACAGTTTATTGCAGGAGCTTTGGGAGGTGTGGTCTGAGCACAGGACTGGGAGCCAGGAGCTCCTGATTTCTAATCTGCTCCTGACACTGACCCACTGTGTTGCCTTGGGCAAGTTATGTCGCCATTCTGCCCAATTTCCCCAGTTACAGAGTGGGGAATAGGCCAGTAATACCTGCCACACTGGTGTATTGTGAAGATTAATCAATGGCTGTATTTTGTATTACAGTAGCACCTACCAATCCCAACTGAGTTCAGGGCTCCATTGTGCTAGGTGCTGTACATACACACAGTACAAGAGTCCCCGCCCTGAAGAGCTCGCAATCTAACTAGACAAGTCAGACAATTGGCTGGAGGAAGAAGGTAATAAGGGCTGAGAATGTAAAATATTTATCTCTTACCCTGGGTTTTAAGGCAGAAACTCAATTATATCTCATCCCTATCAGCTCTCCTTAGCTGGCAACTAACTCAGCTGTGCTTACTCAGAGTTTAGCAGTTGTCTTTTCTTGGCTTGACCTTGCAGCCATTTCAGAAAGCTGTAATAAGGGAAAGCGATTTGGAGTATGAGATTTAAAAGCGGAAAAGGAAGTTGCCCATGGTCACAAAATAAATCTGTGGCAGAGAATGGAATTGAACCAAGACCTCCAGAGTCCCACTGCTATAACCACAAGACCATTGGTAAGTGTTAAGTATTGTTATTAGAAGCGTTTTTAAGGTGCTCTGATGAAAGTTGCTATGGGCCCAATCCTGCCAGGTGCTGGATGCTTCCGAGAGGTGTTGAGCGCTCTTTGCCCCCATGAAAGTCAATGGGGGCACGTGGCACCTTGCAGGACTGAGCCATCTGTAATGTCGTATTCTTCGAGTGCTCACTCATGTCCATTCCATTAAATGGCTAAGGTACTAATACCCTGACTTGGTTGACAACTGCTAATGCAGCACCTTCTCTGTGCTGCTCGGAAGGAACAATTCTGGGAAACCAACAGAGTAACAGTGACCTATATTGTAGCCAAAGGAATGAGCAGCCAGCACGGGGACTGCAAAAATAGAGAAACCACCTCCTGTTTAAGAGGAAGCCCGGCATCTGGGAACATGTGCTAATTCAGCAGATTCCACTGTACTTGGGACGCCTGGAGAGTGATGATGCATTGGAAGGGGCGAGCGTACTCACCAGAGCAGGGGTGGAAAAGGAGATTTGCAGGAGAAAGGACGGGCTCTGCTGTTGTGCATTGGAGGGGAAGAGGGATAGGTGTGTTGTTTGATTAATACCAAGCTCTGTTACTATTGACTTCCTGAGACTGTGGGTAGATTTCAGACTTATCCTCTAGAGAAGTAATCTCAGAGCAAGCGATATACATGGCGTTCTTTCCACTGACTTCAGGGATCTTTGGATAATGTCCTTGGACTGTGAGCAGTTGGGGTCAGGGGCCTCAGGGCTTATTTGTTTGGGACGTTTTGCCTCTTATCCGGTGCTGTGTGCCTAGTCATTGTATCAGTGGTAGGTACTAAGGATGCACAAGTCTTGCCAATGCACAATCTCAGCAGCACTTAGTTGCTAATGTTTTCATTTCCCCTGCTTAAATGACAAGAGGAGAATCCCAGTGTGGAGTCCAGGTGACCTACTAAGGAGCCCATAAGGTGCTGTGCATCCTAAAGCCCGCCAGAGATGAAACTCATCCGGTACCAGGACTAAAAGCTAGAGGCCCGCCGCATGTGTAGTTTTCCTGTTGAACATGTTACAACCAGCTATTAAATATTAAGGGCTGAGAATGTAAAATATTTATCTCTTACCCTGGATTTTAAGGAGGAAACTCAATTATATCTCATCCCTATCAGCTCTCCTTAGCTGGCGACTAACTCAGCTGTGCTTACTCAGAGTTTAGCAGTTATCTTTTCTTGGCTTGACCTTGCAGCCATTTCAGAAAGCCCTTACCTCAGAGCTGTTGGTATAGGCTACTTTACCCTTTGCCTTGTGGCTAGTTTGTTTTCCTGTGTCAAAAACACAGAACTCCCTCTGCAGCTTCATTCCCTGCACCCTTAGGGAATTATGCATTTAAACTGGAACAAAGCTGTGGTCATCTATGATAGGACTTCATGGCTGTTGCTGCGATTTGTGCCATAGCAGCATGGAACTTTGACAGCTTGGCTAGAACTCAGCTCCTTCTGATCGGAAAACCCAGCCACTAAACTGAGCTGAAGGAGAATCTCCTTTAATTGTTGGCAGTATAGGGCACATGACACAAAGTTGAGCAGCTGTGATTGTATTCAGTAGACATGTGTATGTGTTAGTGTTATGTATACATATACACATGAACACACTCTACAGTATTCTTGCAGTGTTCTCAGTGCAGTAAATGTTATCCCCCGTGCAGGATTTACCAAATGCATTATTAAATCAGGATTTTTGTGAAAAATAGAAGATGTCATAGGGTGGCTGCCTCCTGGGCTCCAGATTGTGGCCTCAGGGTGCCCCTGCAAGTGCCTTGCGCCTTGGTTTCCCTCTTCCAGGCACACGCTGACTGATCCCCTTCTCCCAGGGGCTGATTGCCTGCCCACAGTCTCTGTCATATGTGAGAATGCAGCCCCTTGCTGGGGCTCTCTCCTGCGACAGAGCATGCTCCTGAAGCAGGCCACAGCACAACAGGTACACCTACCTCAGTTTCCCCTCCTTCCAGCGTCCCCAGTAACTCCATGGAAGTTTTCCTCATATAATAGCCCTTTGCAAGGTTAATTGGTTGTGGATTCCCCACAATTATAACCCAGAATTCCCCAGCACAGTCCAAATGGTGCGTCCAGTCTTTCAAGTCCCACCAGTCCATTGAAACACCAAACACAACTCTGGTCTCTCTCTCCATGCCCCAGCTCTCCGGTAGGGCTCCAGTATCTCTTGCCATCCCTTACCCCAACCCCTCTAGCTGGGATATTTCTCTGGCCTGTTTCGTCCTCAGGTCTGGTTCTAGCTCTCAGATGGAGATATCAGGTCTCCATGGTCCTGCCTTGGCTTGAGGGGGATGTACTAGATAACCTCTTCAGGCCTTTTCCAGCCCGATATTTCTGTGTTTTTTATCAGCTGGTGCATCCGTCCATTGTCCCCCAGCGTTCAGCCCTCTCTGGCCCTCCAGCTTTAGCTCTCTGTCTCAGAGAGCTGCATGCATGTCCCTCTGCTGCTCTCAGCTGTCTGTCCTCTCCCATCTGAGGAAGTTTGTAGGGGACCCTCCTGACTGCCTTCCTGCTTCCTGCTTTCACCAGGGTGATCTGGCTCTCCTACTCACCAGGGAACTCTCCCTGCTCCCTCCTTCAGGGGCATCTGCTCCCTGTAGTTCTCATGCCACCTCTGCTCTGCACTCGCTCCGAAGTTCCCAATTCTTCTTTGCCTTTGGTCTGCCTCTCATTTATAAACTCGTCGGGCAACCCTGCCCTCCTCATATGCCAAACTAGGACCCACCGGGACTGGAAGAGGAGCGCTGTGCCTGGTTTCCTTAAGGGCCAGCTCCCCTGTTACAGGTGGGAATAGAAACATTTCTGACCCTCACAATTCAGGGTTTGAGTCTGAGGAAAGCTTGTGGATCAGGTTTTGCTTCAAAACACTTCTGCCCTTTTCCCATTCACACTGAGTTCAAAGACATGCTTTCATCAGTCCCTCGCTCTCAGAGGCAGGGGCAAGTCTATAGAAGAACAGAGACTAAAAAGGAATTTTAAAAATTAACACCCCAACCCTAAGGCAAGGTCAGTACAATATTTCTTATCCAGGGAGCCCTGGCTGGAATTCAGAGCTAGGGAGCATCTTTGAAGAATCCAGTGAAAACATGGCCCGAGGGCTTTCCTTTCCAATCACAGCTGATCTTTTCATCCACATCATGATTCTTTAGGATAAAAGGGACTGGGGGGTGGGAGGGATCCCTTCCCCTTGTGATATATGGAAATGATTTCTTGATAAATTCTTGGAGAAAAGGAACTTCTGCTGCCAACTCTTTCCTCTCAGCTGGCCACTGTCATGGGACGCAGAGCACCAGGGAAGAGACTGGAGAACCCAGTGACTCATTTCAAAAGCTGCCCAAAGAGGAACTGAATAGTGGTCCAAATAGGAGTGTTGGTTTAATGCTCAGCTTACTGGGTGTGCCCCATGTGCTCTACAGCCATGGTCAGAGCAGATGGCGAAGGGATAACAAAAACATCCAGACGCAAGCCTGGGGGAAAAAACCTAACCCTGGAAACACAAGATCAGGGGCGGGTGAGCTCGACTGGAAGTCCGTGGGTTGACATTACTGGGCTTGGATTCTGTGTACAGCAGGCAAGAAAGAGTAAAGGGAGGAGACCGGCGGGGGAATAGAATGAAAGTAGAGCAGAGCGTAATGAAACACAATGAGTTGGTGGGCAGGAGAATCCTGCTGAGAGAACCCAGTCTGCACCCTCCATCACAAGCGGCCACCTGCACCAGCCAGCTGTGGCATGGTTCTGTATTAACACCATCGGCCTGATTCTCAGCAGGTACCGAGCACCCTCAGCTCCAAGTGAAGTCAGCTGGAGCTGCAGGTGCTCAGCAGAGCTGAAACCCCTTTCTCCTTGGCTACAGAAACATGCTGTTGCTTTTTTAAAATAGAATTTGCCTTGCAAACAAAATATGTGTTTACATGCCAGGAAAGGAAGACTTGGCAATCAAGTCCCCTCTGCTTCCCACCCCAAGTAGTCTGAGGTGTTCACTAAACCCCTGCAGGATAACGCGGCAGATACTGTTAAGGACAAAGTGGTACGGGGGGAGCTTGTAGAGAGAAGCTGCCTTTCAAGACTGACCATAGAAATAAGCCAAGGACCCTAAGATCCAAAACACAGGGGTCCTGTGTGTATGAGGGAGACAGAAACTAAAATAAAGAGACAAAGGAAGGAGGCTTGGACTGATCTGACAAAATAGGAAAGGGAATAAACAGAACAGATCTTCCAGCAAAATGTTGGAATTTAAACATTCACAGCTGCAAAAAGAAAACAGTCAGTTCCTGCCTGAAAATAATTGATGGGCTGCGCTTGACGAGATGATGTTTGAGGAATTTCAATGAAAAACCAGAGTGACACTGACAAAGGAAATGAGATTGAAGTGTGAAAGGTAAGTGAGAAGTGGGATGGAAAGGGGGAGGAACAATAAATGGAAAAGTATAACGGCAGCTCAGAACTGTGTGGGCTGCTGTATTTCCAAGGGGAAAGAGACAAAGAACTTTGTATAGTCAAGATGCCACAGTGCTAGAAAATGAACCCCCTTCCCCACCTTACCTCTGTGCACAAGCACCCAGCTAAATACATGTCTTCATGCATATGCACTGCTATGCACTCACCTTACACACATCTCTGTGCATATATACACCCCTAGACATGCACATATATTTCAAGGCACCATTTACAAAATTGCTGAGTGAGAAGAATGTTTTCCTTGTGGAATATGACTTAGCTCTCTCATCCTCCTGGCAGACTCAATGCACTTGCTTGTCTTACAGACCTTGATTTTGATTTATGAAAGCTCTCCCAATTCATCTTAATCACCACTCACTTGGGGAGGGTGCACTGGTTAGGCCGGCAGAGTTCACTCCGACTGTTGCTTTGTGAGAGCCGGGTTATAAAATTAGCTTTTCTTTGCAAACCCTTTTCCGGCTGGGATTCCAAAGGCGCCCAGTCCCAGCGCTCACTGAATTTCAATGAAAAAAGAAAAGGAGTACTTATGGCACCCTAGAGACTAACCAATTTATTTGAACATAAGCTTTCGTGAGCTACAGCTCACTTCATCGGATGCATCATCATCCGATGAAGTGAGCTGTAGCTCACGAAAGCTTATGCTCAAATAAATTGGTTAGTCTCTAAGGTGCCACAAGTCCTCCTTTTCTTTTTGCGAATACAGACTAAAACGGCTGTTACTCTGAAACCTGAATTTCAATGGGCTCCTTTGCAAAGCTGAACCTAAGTGACTGATGCATAGATCAAGGGCTACAGTTACAAATGTATTGGGGAAGTGACTTAGGCACCTAGCTCCCATTGACCTTCATGACTTTAAGTCCTGCAGCTCAGGGCAGCCTTCTAACCCTTCTCTTACATTTTGGCTAGAAAGTTTCAATTCAATTGCTACTAACTGCCAGAAGGAAGAGAGCCTGTTCGCTACAGAATGTTCCAAGGGTTTCGTTCTTAGCACTTCTCTGAATGACAAGCCTAATAGCTCTCAAAGCCATTCACAATGGCAGGTAAAACCATTATCTCCTTTTCACAGATGGGGACGGTGAGGCGCAAAGAAGTTAATTGACTGGCCAATGTCACAAAGTAAGTGTGGGGCCGAGCTGAGAATATAACCCAGATGTCCTGAGTCCCAGGCCTAGCCATGCTCACTGCCTACCAAAGCGACATATGGAAATAGGAACAACGGGATGAAATCAAGAACAGGCTGGTTAGTTGGAAAGATTCCTGACAATGGGCTTATTCGGCTAGATTTATCCCTGATCTAATTCCATTGGAGCCAGGGATGCATTTGGCCCTAAAACTGTAGCAGAATAGGATCCCACGGGAAGTGGTGAACGGGACATGTGCAGTTAGACTGGGCGGAGCACTAGAGGTAGTAGGGCTGGGCGCTGGCTTACTTTGTCGAGGGGGATGGTCTGGTTTGCTCTTTCCCAACTCTAACTTCTGTGACTCCAGGGTGTAATCTCCCCACTCAGGTGATCAAAAGGAAGTTGTGTCATTCAGCCCCTTTGGAGGAATTAAATTCCCCTTCCACATTCAGGTTTAACAAATGAATTCACATGGTACCTGCTGACACATGCAAACCCCTTGTAATGTCAGCGGAAATTAAATTTTCAGTGATTCCTCAGCAAATGAGCTTGCAGTCATGTGCTGCCAGTTACTACCTCAGTTCTGTGCAAAGCTTCTGCCCTGCCCCAAAATGGAAAGGATGTAATAGGATGGATTTGTAAAACCCACAAAATCCCTCCCAGATTTTTACGGACGTGAAACTGAACTTGGAAAATGCAGCCTATGAGCATTGTCAGCAAGTACAAGGTTTTGTGGTTCCAAGAATTGCACCAGAGCTTCTAGAAAGGAAATCAGGAGGGAGCAGCGAGTGGAAAACTGGAATCAGGAATTGCATTCAGTGGGTGTGTGGGCTCTTGGCAGTGTTTGTGGCGTGTTGCAACAAGGTGTATAAACAATGAATTACCTGGAGAGCTGAACTCTCTCTGTAGAGAGGTCAGCTGTGAAAAGGTATCGGGTTTGTTTACAGTCAGCAAATACTCTACTGCATAGAAAGGGGCCCGCGTTTCTTTTTGTAAGGCATTTGTCTGAAGGTGGGGCTAGCATGTAGCATCATTTCTCCATGTGAAACGCTCTCCGGAAACTCTAGTGCGTAGGTGCTGCCAAAGGCTTATGGGGCTGATCCAAAGCCTACTGCAGCCAGTGGAAAGTCTGCATTGACTTCAGTGGGCTTTGGATCACTAAGAGCCCAGCACCGCGAGACCCATTGACTCATGTGAGCCTGGCTTGCAGGATCAGGTCATGTGAGGCTGTATAGGAGGGCATGTAGAAATACAAGGTAATACGGACAGTTGGGTGACTGATGGGTATTTTCTAAGAGGTGAATCGCTCACTTCTAGAGAACACATTTGACAATAACAGAGAATGTGCCAGTAAATCCTTTAATTCTTATGTGAAACAAGTGTTGCAGGACTGACTTGCTCTGGGCTTGCAGGATGGGATATGGACCCTCTGACCTCTAGGCCACTAGTTCCAAGCTTAGAAAAAGGAAAAGCGAGAGAGATTGCCCCAGACTTCAGTAGCAAGTGTACAGAAGAGCCAGGACTGGAATAATAGGGGGAGCTGCAGGTTAGAATGAGGTTGGGGGCAAAGGGGGGCAGAGTCTGAGAAGGTGGGGGATGGGCCTGGGCCTGGAATAGCAAAGTGAGAGCAGGCCATTAGCCAAACAGTGTGAGAATTAAGGACAAGAAGTGAGCCCCAGAGCAGGACTGAAGTGTGCTATCGGAGAAGTCTGTGTTATGCTTACCGTGAATGCAGTTACAGTTACCTTTGGTGCCTTTGCTAGTAATCAAGAAAACAAATACTTCTCAAGACAGTGCAGCCAATGCCGTGTACAGATGTTTGATGGGAATAGATTGTCCTTGAAGTTACCCAGCTTGGAAGTACCACACTGCAACATCTGGGCTGGAAATCACATCACAGGGCAGGAAGGAAGGAGATTGCTTCTCTTTCTCCACACATCCGTGTGACCATGGCTCAGAAGAATGCGTATGTGGAGAATTATACATGTTAAGGGAAACAACTGGATTTAAAATCCTTTTGTTTGTGCTTGTGTGTGGACAGAACAGTTGCCTAGATCCCAAAGTATTAATCAGCAGCTCTCTATCCAGTGCACATCTCTGCTAAAAATCAGCAGCTACCCATTTGTGTCAGAATTGATGGAATGCCATGCATGAAGCAGGTGGCCCTTGCTAATTAACTGTTTAATAAAGGATCCAATGAATATTTTAGCTCACATGAGAGACTTCCTTGGTACACTCAATACTATTATTGTTATGTGCAGCTGGCCTCAAGGGGGCACCCTCACAATGCAATACGCCTCTGTGCTGGTCAGGAGATGAAGCAGGCGTGTTGGACTTCTCAGAATCTTTTCTTGGGAGCTGCTGTTGCCCTGCTCTCTCACTTGCCTAAAATCCTGCCTTTTACAAAGGTATTTTGGCTGTGCCCTGCCTTACATTTGAGGGGACATTGCTGCACCTCAGCCTGGCAAAGGCAAAAATACCAAATATAGGACGCCCCTTTGAAACGAAAGGAAAAGCCCCCAAAGGGGCCAATATACAGTTCTATGTGCAGCTGAAAGCTGCTTTTGAGGGCCCAATCCAAAGCCCACTGTAGTCCATGGGAGGTGTTCCAGTCCCTTCAATGGGCTCAGGCCTTAAAACTACATTGGGTTTGTAACCTTATTTCCAAAACTTTGCATAACGATAGTAAGTAAACTATACAGTGGGATAGGGCTCTGCAGAGGGGTATGGGGCAATCTGGGATCCAGACTGAGGATGTGGGATGACTGAGAAGTATTATGTGCTGTCAGAGGAAAGCCAGTGGGTCTCCACTCTATTATGAAAGCGCACGTGCCATAATTAATTTGCATCACGTGCTAACAAACAGAACAACTTTGATTTCTGGTTGCTCTTTTGTTAAGGAGAAAACGCATTGACTTGGACATGGTGGAGCTGATGAGGTGAGATACTTATTTAAGCAGCCCTGCTTTAAATAAAGTGTGTGTTGCAAAACAACAGGAGTTGGGTTTTATGATATTTTAATGTCCTGGGGTTATCCCCTCCAGATTTCTGACCAGGACTTTGGAACAACACAAGAACGTATCTTACCCTGAGCCCACTGCATGCTGGATGGGCCTTTGGGAACGCAGTAGCACTGCGAGGATATTAATGCAGCGTGGGCAACCAAATTAGCTCATATTCATGTACCAAGCCTCAGTGCTTTGGTTTTAAAGAGATCTCAATAATCTGGAATATAACAGTCCTCAGAGGTTCATATCTGAGGAGTCCTCAGAATGAGTAAATACACCAACTGAAAAACCTACTTGCCGGGGTGTCAGATTGGAGATGGCAAATAGCTGCTGTTGCCAACCATACCACTGGCCCCACTCTACAGCCTGCCTGTTCCGATGGCCCGGATTCACCACAGTACTAAGGCACACCGTAACTTTAAGCATGTGTTTGGTCCCTTGATCTATTTTTAGTGACTATCTTCTCCCCACCTCCACTTCTCCCCTAATGTATTTCAGTTGTGACGCCCCCTACACGCATGCACACAAAGTGGTGTCCTTTAAAAACTGCATTTAAAGTCCTTCCAGGAAGATGGGTGAAATTTCTCCTTCAGATTCGTCTTTATTACAGCATATTTGTTGATTGTTTCCTCTCCTGTTACCCTAGAAAGGTGGCATGTGTTTTCCTGAACTAAGCTGGATTTGATCCAGTGCCATAGAAGTGAAGGCTATCGTAACATGCTACCATGATGGAACATCTGGCAACTCTGCTGAGGTCCAGCATATGCATCCCCCTAGCCTGGAAGATTGAGTTGCATTTCCCCCCAAGATTTTTCTTGAACAGAATGCTTCACTTTTGCTAAAAGAATGTACCGTCCAGCACACACACACTACTAGTTAATTACAGATGGTCAATTTTGTCATAGGTCTTTGTCATCTAGCAAGATCAAGAATGATTGAAGGAACACATCGAAAGCTCCCAGCAATCTGCTCTCATGTCTTTACAACTTTACCAATCCCTGTTTGATCTATGCTTGCAATAATGGCTTCTAGGAAAAGTTCCAGGTGATCTGTTACATGGCTGGGGTAGCCAGTAATGCAGTTAGGCTGCTCCTAGGTTATGAGCCTCAGGTCTGGGCTCCGGATGTGGGAAGTCTGAAACAAAGCCACCCCTGGCTATAGCGCTCCCCGTCTCCGGTAAGGGAAAAAGACAAGAGTAAAACATAAGATGGCTTCAATGCTTCCACCACTGCTGCTCTTGCTCACTCACTGCCCCAGTGGCAGGAGTGTTCATCTGATGTGACTGTGAGAAGCCGCTGTCTTTGGTTATTTAAGCTCGTGAAGCCAGCCAGGTAGATTTACATTTTCATCTACTGCAGCTGAGAAAATAGGAACAGGTACTTGCTGGGCCTGGACCACACAGATATTACAGAGATGAGGCTCTGGACCACTTTTCTCCATGGGCTGCTGGTACCACTAATTCCTACCGATGTGCGCCGCTGTCCTGTGTCCTACTTTCCAGGCTGGGAAGGGATGTAGTATATTGGTCTGATCACAGGCCTGGGAACCAGGAACACCTGATTTCTCATCCCAGCTCTGTCATGGCCTCCTTGGTGGCCTTGGCTAAATGGCCTAATTTTCAGTTCCCTCATGGTATTACAATGATTTTCCTCCTGGGGTGTTATGAGTGTTAAAGGGCCTGATCCTGCAACCCTTTGCTCACACAATTCATTTGAGTTCTGTGAGACTGTGAGCGAGGATTACTCAGGTACGATTTCTGGGTTTGGGCTCAAGATGCTTCAAAGGTGAACTGCGCTGTGTACTGTCTAAGGATTTGTATGTATTCACATAACATTGCATTATTTTCCCTTTGAAATGGGATGCTTTCTTGCCCCTCTCTTTAAGAATCTTAGCCCACCAGCGTGACGGCTTGCACACAGCTCTCTGAAACATAGGACATGGTCCCTGCCTGTGGCCTTGCTCCTCGGCGCTTTCTGTCCCTTCTCCACTTGATGCCTGCAGCAGGGAATCATTGCTCCTGCTGCTCCATGCTGCACTGTGTCTGGGGTCTGCACTGCTGTGGAGTGGGGGAGCGGAGTGGGGAGCAGCATCCCCACACTATGGGCCAGCTGGGGTGGAAGCTCCCTACAGCTTGTAGTGGCAGCGTGACAAAGCAGTAACTGGTCAAAGGGACCCAAAGGGGTGTGACCTGTGGCACCAGGGGTACGTGGTCGCCGGTGATTGCACACCCGGCTGCTTTGCTGTGGGACAGCTGCGGTGCAGAGGGCCACACGCAGGAACAGTTCCAGAAATCCTAAATCTCCACGGCTATCTCTAGTTTGGCCATTTCCTTATGGCCTGGACCTCCAGTGACCTCTCTCGATCAAATCTTCAGTGTGAAAGAGAGTTGGATGGGCCAGGGAGGGATCAGTATTCAAAGCTTTTGCTGAGGCTGCTAAGATAAGGGCAGCGAAGCCAACATCAAGTACTTCAGTGATCAAACCCTGAATGGGTCAGCTCCTGGCTTTCCTTCTCATCAGGATTAAAGGGGGATGGAAGCGGGGGGTGGGGGTCATTACACAGGAACACACTCAGAGATACAGGGCTGAGAGTTCCCGGTTTCTCTGTCTTGTTTATGATAAATAATTGCCATGAGCAATTAGTGGTTTGCTCCCCATTTGGAAGCTTCCATTTGGAGTGATCTAAGAAACAATTAAACAGAATATGGTCGCTTGAAATAGTCCCACAAAGAGCTGTTTTGGACAGTCAGTGCATCCCGTTCCATGCCAGGATCTCAAAGTGCTCTAAACATACCAGTGATTGGAGCCTCACACCAGCCGTGGGCAGTGGGGCTAGTACCATCCTCCCCATTTCACAGAGGGAGAAACTAAGGCAACAAGAGAAGTGATTTTCTCAAGCTCACACAGCGGGGCCGTGATCCTGTGATGTGGCAAGTGCCCTCAATGCCTGCTGCTGCAGGCCAGATGGTCAGAAGGGTTCAGGGTGTCTGGGGCGGAGCCTTCTTGAAAATCTAACCTGTAAAGGCCTGCTCTGGCTTCTGCTCCCACTGCAGCCAGGGACAAACTTTGCATTGACTGCAAGGAGAGCAGGGTCAGCCCCTTCAATGGGGAGATGTCTGGGTTTGGCACTTTGCAGGATCGGGCCCAAAGCTTGCACTAAAAGCCCGTTCGCCTGCCTCCATTGTTGCCCTTGACCTGTCAGCCCCTGGTGAGCTGATCTGGGAACAATGGAAGCTTTGTTGCTTATTTCCATCATCTTGTCTGTCCCGCCACCCTGTCACTAGAGTAACGGGCTGTCTGCTGCCGGGGATGGGACCGTGCGGCGTGACTGACTGTGCCCACCGCCTCTTTGCCAAGGGCCGGAAACGTGTCAGGAGAGCTGCTCATGCTCGCTCCAGCAGAGCCCAGTTTGAGTTCTTCAGCTGATCGTTCATTTGCACTGTGGAAAGGAGAGTGCGAGAGAAACCAGGCTTTACAGGGAGTAATCAGTCACCCAGGGCACGCTGGAGATCAGGCAGGTTGCCATTTGAAAAGGAAATGTCACCCCAAATAATTATTGTCCCTGGAGCAAGAATGGCCTCTCCTCCACCAATATTCATAGAAGGTTTCATTTATGGACAGTGAGGATGGCCTGCTAGCCCCAGGTCCAGCCTGCTCTGGGATGTTTCCTCCCCCTTCCTGGGTGATATACTGCACCCAGTCCCTGCTTGGTCCTCAAATCCCCTCAGTGAATCAGTACCGAAGAGCTCCTGCCCCCGTCTGTTCATCCCAGCCCTGTCTCCAGTCCTAGAGCCGGAGGCAGTTACATCCCAGCGCCTGCCTGCAGGAGGCAAGTGCCAACGTGAAGCGAAACGGATCTCAAAGCAGGCTGGGGATCGCCCGGCAAATTGCAAACCCGCCTGCCGCTCCCATCCCACCCGACTCTCGATCCATCCGTCGGACCCGGCCCCGCAGCAGCGTCCTTCGCCTGTTGGATTGTAACCGCAACACAAACACAGCTGCTCGCTTTGGAGACCGAGACACCCTGGCTCTCTTGATTCCGGGCTGCTTTCACCTGCGGGCCCCCACCCCCGGCTAGACCGATCGCAGCCCCGGGTCTCCAGGCACCCACAGCCTCCCGAGCGGGCTTGCTGTTGTCTCACAGCTAGCGGAGTTGGCTTTAGGAGTGACAATAGCTAGGGACGGATTGTTTCCTCGGGATGGTTTTTAATGCAAGCCCCACGTTGCTCAACCCGTGTGGAAGGACCCACGTGTGCGTGCTGGGGTGGGGTGTTTAGAGGCAATTTGTATTGCTCTCTGGGGGCGGGGGGGGAGTCAATGCAGGATGCTCTGCTCCCGGGGGGGGGGGGTGCAGGCTCTATTGGGAGGGGATCCGCGTTACTTTCTGGGCGCGGGGCGGGTGGGGGGTTAATGCCATGCTCTGCATCGTTTTCCGGGGGTGGGGGAGCTTGTCAATGGATCATGCCCTTGCTCCCTGGGAGAGTTCGTGCAGCGTGCCCGGCTCCCTGGGGAGGGTGAGCGCGCACAGGCAGCCCGCGGGGCTCTCTGGGGGGTGCGAAGGCTGCCCTGCGCCCCCGGGGCGAGCCCGGGCCAGGGGCATTCCCCGCTCCGAGGGGCAGCGGCGTGAAGCGCAGCCAGGCGCGCAGGCGGACCCGGGGCCAGGGAGGGGGGCGGGTCCGCGCGCAGCCGCCCCTCTCCCTGCCCCTCGGCGGGGCGGACCGCAGCTGGAGCCCCGGGGGCTGGTCCCCGCCCCTGCCCGGCTGCCATTGGCAGCCTGGCTGGGCTCGGGCGCTCCCAGTGGCTGCCGGAGGTGGCCGTCAGCGGGAGGCAGCCCGGAGCCAGCCGGGGCAGAGAGGCGGCCGGGGGATGCGCCGGGCACGGCGCGCTGGGGCCGGGGCCGGGATGCTGCGCCCGCTCCCCTGCAGGCGGCTGGCCCAGGCTGCGCGCTGAGCGCCCCGCTCCCGCCGCCCCCGCGCCCCGGAGCCGGCCGCTGCCCAGCCGGAGGCATGTCCAGGAAAAAGACCCTCAAGAGCAAGGGGAGCAGCAGCTCCCCGCCCTCCTCCGCGCTGCCCCCCGCCAAGGAGAGCGGCCAAGCCGGCGGCGCGGCGGCCAGAGCCAAGGGGGGCAGCAGCCGCCCCAGCCCGGAGCTGCCCCTCAACGGGGCGGTGCTGCCCAGCCGGCCCTCCCTGAGCAGCAGCGGGGAGTTCTACGACGTGGCCTTCAAGGTAAGGGCAGCACCCGGGCACCGACCCCAGGGATGGAGCCTGGAGCGCCGGGCAGGGGCGCACGGAGCCCGGGGCTGGGGAGGGGACCAGGGTGCCGGGGAGCCCGGGGCTGGGGAGGGGCGCACGGAGTCCGGGAGGGGACCAGGGTGCTGGGAAGGGGCGCACGGAGTCCGGGAGGGGACCAGGGTGCCGGGGAGGGGCGCAAGGAGCCCCGGACTGGGGAGGGGACCAGGGTGCTGGGCAGGAGCTCACGGAGCCCGGGGCCGGGGAGGGGACCAGGATGCCGGTCAAGGTCTCACAGAGCCCGGTGCCGGGGAGGGGACCAGGGTGCCGGTCAGGGTCTCACTGAGCCTGGTGCCGGGGAGGGGACCAGGGTGCCGGTCAGGGTCTCACAGAGCCCGGGGCCGGGGTGGGGACCAGGGTGTCGGGCAGGGGCACGGAGCCCAGGGCTGGGGAGGGGACTGGGCGCACGGAGCCCGGGGCCGGGGAGGGGACGAGGGTGCCGGGCAGGGAAGCACGGAGCCCGGGGCCGGGGAGGGGACCGCTGGGCCAGGGCGCACAGACCGCAGGGTTTGTGGGGAGGGCTAGGTTGCTTGGAGGGGACCAGGGTACCGGCAGGGGCGCACGGAGCCCGGGGCGCTGGGAGGGGCGTACTGAGCCTGGGACTGGGGAGAGTAGCCCGGGGTGCACGGACCCGCTGCTGCGGGGAGTGTCTGGTGCGCACAGGTTCCAGCGGGGGTCGCAGACCCGAGGGGTTGGAGGATCCCAGAGCGATCGGGGGGGGAGTTTGGCCCCCAGAACTTAGCGCGCAGGCCCACGGGGAGAGCTGAGCGCGAAGACCAGGCCGCCCCCCAAGTTTTAAGGGCAGGTGTCTGCACCATGTGGGGCGCAGGGACCTGGCGTTGGTTGGCGCGGGCTGCTTGGGGGGTGCGGGGGGGGGGGGCTAGAGGAATGAGCCGGCAGCCCCAGAGACCAGGAGAGGCCAGCGGGGTTCAGGAGTAGGCTGCAGCCCGAGGCCAGGGTGTCCTGGCGCACGGCACAGCCTCGGGAGAGAGCCCTGCGCTGGGTGCCGGCTCGGGGTGCCGGACAGGGGGGTGTTATCCCAGAACGTCGTGCACTTGGGCCCGTCCGGGAGTAGGGTGCAAGGTGCAGAGAGTCGGGGTGGCGGGTCGGGCTGTGGCTGCAGAGAAAGGGAGAGGGGGGAACCACCTCCAAGGGGAAATGGGAGCGGGTTACCGCTGGGGGCGGGGTGGTTGGACAGGTTAAATGACCCCCCCGACCCCCCCTCCCCAGTCAGGCAGAACAAGCTGGCCCCTGGCGATGGGTCAGGGGAGGCTTGGGGAAAGGGAGGGGATCCGCACGGGGAACAGCAGCTCCCTCGATCTTCCTGGCCCTCCCCAGCCGCGAGTCTCCACGCAAACTTTGTTCCCAGGGAGGCTGGGCAGGGTCGGAGACGGGTGGGAAGGCGAGGCTGGGACCGAGCCCTGCAGCTTCACTCTGTGGACGGAATAGAGCCCGGGAGCTCGGATCAGAAAGCCATGGAGCTGCACCTTAGCAGCCGCTGGGCAGCGGGGGAGTTGGGCTGGGTACAGAGGAGGGTCTCCCTGGAGCCAGGGGGAAAGGGAGTTAGTGGAGAGGGTAAGGGCAGATCTTCGTGTCTCTCCCCCCCCACGCAAAAAAACCCCACCCCCAAACCTAACCTATCCCCTGGCACCTAGCTTGCCTGTCCTGCTACTGCTAGGACTTCCCCCTACACGGCTCCAGGAAAAGTTCCCCTACCTGGCACAGAACCCTGGCTGCGGTGAGCTCTGCAGGGCAGAGATTTTCCTTTGTTTTTCGCCTACACTTCATTTTACCCTGGACATCTGTGTTAGCATGTACTGCAATCCCCAGTGGCTGGCACAGGTGGGTCAGGAGCATGTCCTCCCTTTCCCTGTTAGGCAATTCCCAGAGCGGCACCCTACTAGGCTCCATTCTTCTGCAACCTCTCCTGGCCCCCCACCCCCAATCCACCCGGTGATGGGTCTGCAAAATGTGGTTGAAAAGAAAGAGCTGAAGATGTTCATGTCTTAACAGCCTGGTAACAAGATGTATGGTCAATTATAGGCCGTAAGGAACATTGGCGTTAAGGGGTGCGGTGTTTCCCTTTGGGATCTTGTATCTTGGTAGCGTTCATTGGAACTTTAATAAGTCCGTGGCCCCCGTGTACAGTAGTGGCTCTTCCTTTGCCTCTAGAGTTCTAGAAGTGACCTGTTAGGATTCTCTGCATGGCAATGGTGCCTCTTGTCCCCAGTCATTGTGCTCTCGGTGCTGTACGAAGAGAGAACCAAAAACCTGCCCACAGGGGGTTGTGCAGACAGCCACTCCAGATACAGTTCCTCTCTGTGCTTGTGGGAGAGCACTTCTCTGAAAACCGTACTGGGAAGGGGCACTGTTTAGATAATCTCCCCTCTACACCCCGAAACATCCTCATTTCGGAGTCTTCGTCACTGGGCTGCAGCAGTGAAATTAGGCCGGTCAGTTTCCCCCTCTGAGTCTCAGGCACAAATAGAAAAGAAGGACTTGTGGCACTTTAGAGACTAACCAATTTACCTGAGCATAAGCTTTCGTGAGCTACAGCTCACAATTGGTTAGTCTCTAAGGTGCCACAAGTACTCATTTTCTTTTTGCGAATACAGACTAACACGGCTGTTACTCTGAAATCAGGCACAAGTGACAGGGATACAGCAGGTGGTTTTAATGCAAATCCCTTTCCACCCCCCTTAAAAATCCTCCTTTTCTATTGACCTTTTAAAATGACAAATGCAAAGCTTTCTGTTGCAAAACCCTCTGGTTCCCCCTTAACAGCATCGAAACTTGGCTTCTAAACCAAGATGACAGCGTTCCTCTAACCAGCTGCAATGTGCTGATTCTGCCTGCTGCCGATGGAATTTCATTAGTTTGTTCCTTTAGCTTGTTCTGTGTCTCTTCCGTCTTTCTAGGGCACCTATCACCACTGGATCTAAGTGTCTGTCCCAGTGCAGTCACAGGGCCCTCTGTGCACCCACCTTGGAGCGCTCTGGTTTTGTTTGGCCTGAATCTGTAATTTCAGTGTCCCAGCCTGCTCTGAGCCTTGCCTTTAACCCAGTTCCCTCTGGCATTGAGGATCAAGCTGTGTGGAAGCCAGTGCTTGTTGCAGCAAGGTATGAATCTTGGTGCAGTGTACAAAGAGACTTGGTGCCTTTGGCACCCCGCATGGCCAGGATGCGATTGAAATTCAGCGTGTGGCGTGACACATCATTGCCTTTGGCCAAAGTGAATTCAATGCTCTTGACACATCCACAGCCCTGGAGCCTGGACGGTTCTGTTTCCTCTCCAGAAATGGTGCAGCAGAGGTGACAGCCGCTCAAGCTTCCCTGCCTCGGCCCTAGCTTGCCAGGCTCCTCTCTCACTGTCAGTCTCTCTGACCCATCCCGTCCTTGGCCTCTGCTGAGATGGCCAGCAAGGGGGCCAGGGACCGTCCACTGCCATGGTTTTCCTGACTGGAACACCTGCTCCATTAGGAACTGGACAGAAAACACCAAGAGGTTTCAAATAAGCCAAAGAGCTGCCAGCCTCTGACCGAATTTGGTCTGTCTTTGTTTTTGAATGAGTGACAGAGATGAATGGCCCCGCAGCTCATAAAGAGCTGATTTGTACGACTCTTATTCCCAGTCACCGGAGGGCTCTAGTCCGCACTAGAGGTCGTTGCTATGTACAGAAGAACAAGGCAGAGTCGACACTCTGATCTCCAATACACTAGTGTACAGCGGGACTGACTTCAGGTCAATAGAGTGATGTTCGCATATAACCTGAGGTCAGAATCTGACTCCTAGGACCTTCCCCATCTCACATTCTGGCAGCTGCCCAAGATAATGAGAAACTTAATGCATCTGTCCAAATCCAAGTGTCTTGCTAGAGAGTCGGTGTCTCTGAACCTATAAAGATTAGCCACTGTCCTGTCCTGTTCCCAGCTCATGAGTGGGACTGGTGCAAGTGAGATTTGTCCTGCTTTGCCTTTTGTTGTGCATAACAGCCCAGTGTGGACTTTGCCGATCCCACTAGATGTCCTGCGCTTGGGCAGACTCAGAATTCCAAGTCTGGAGCTGAGAAGTGAACTTGGAACTGGCCCTCTTGCCAGAAACCCAGCATGGAACTCCCTCCTGCTACGCAAGCAGCTATCTTAGCCCCAGAGACACGATTGTTTGTTACACGACCCCGAGTGAGACTGATCTGCGGAGAGCTAATCTTTGTAAGGGAAGCCATCTGCTGCCTGGCTGGGTTGACAAGCTCTGGTTTTAAGGTTATAATGTGTATAACATTAAGGGGGGGGGGTGCACGTGTATCAGATTTTTGAGCATAATGCTTTTGGGTACTGTTAAGATTTACACCCTAAATAATAAGAGCGGGGTGGAGGATGGGCTGGTGCTCAGGCACAGAACTGGCAGGATGAAATCCTGGCCCCGCTGAAGTCAATGGGAGTTTTGCTGCTGGAATTGCACCCATGGTTTCTAGTCCCGTCTTCGTCAGTGTCCCCGCTGAGTGATCCTCAATAAGTCAGTTGGGGCCTGATCCAAAACCCACTGAAATCAAAGCTAGTCACTCTGCTCACTTCAGCGGGCTTTGGAGCAGGCCCGCAGAGGTTCTGGGCATCCACAAATCCCAATGAAGCTAATGGAAACTGCAGGTACTCAGCACCCTTAAAATTAGGCCACTGACTTCTCTGGGCTGCATCCTGCTCCACTGCCGTGAATGAGACCTGAGTGCGACTGTTACCGTTTCCCTCTCTGTAAAACGGAGACGAGGCCCAGAACTTCAGAAGCTTTCGGCCCCGTTACTGACTTGTGCTCATGCTCCTGTTAATGGTGTGTAGCATCTAGGCTTGAGGACAATCTTTCCGAACTGTACATACTGGCTGTACGTCATAAGAGTGTCCTGAGGGTCTATCGAGGGTTATTAACGTGTGTTTTAAAAATTGCCTGGTTACACAGGATGTCTGGTTAAATAACCTACATTTATTACACCCAGAATAACTAAGGGCCAGATTCTGTTACCCTTACTCCTCTTGCAGTCCCAGTGACTTGCATGTAATGTAGGAATTGCCATAGTGGATCAGACCCAAGGTCCATCTACACCCGTATCATGTCTCCGAGAGTGGCCAGTGCCAGGTGCTTCAGAGGAAGGTGGAAGAACCGCACAGTAGCGGATATGGGATAATCTGCCACCCATATGAGGGGTCATCCTGGTCTCTAAAAGTCCGAGTTTGGCTTAAATCCTGAACTATGAGGTTTAATGTCGCTAACAAAAATTTTGGAAGGAGTAACTTGTCAAACTGTCACCAGTCCCTTTTGCAATCTTGCTGAATTCTTGGCCTTAGCAGGTGGCAATGAGTCCCAAAGTCTAATTATGTGGTGGGTAGAAAAAAATAGTCACTCTTATCAGTTTTGCATTTACCACCATTCTGTTTGATTAAATGGATCACTTGATGATTCCCTCTTATGTTCATTCCCTCTGGGGCACCTGGCATTGGCCATTGTCAGAAGACAGGATACTGGGCTAGATGGACCTTTGGTCTGACCCAGTGTGGCCATTCTTATGTCCCCTTATTTTTCTGTTCTGAGGCAGGGAGAACAGAAGCTCTCCTAGTACCTCTGTCTAATGAAAGTGATCGACATTTGTAACATACTGTCATGTGCCAGGGTCCTGAATTTATCTGCTGTAAGCGTCATGTGAACAGCAGCATTTGGCCATTGCAAGGCAGATTCGTGGATGTCGTAGCAATCTGTACTGGGGATTTTCTTCCTTTGGTCAAAGTCAGACACCAAGGGGGTGTCTCTTCAATCTCAGACAAATGATTCTTTTTAATTTTTTTTTTAAATAGAAAACTTGTTCCCACTCTTGGCCTTGAGTAAATGTGAATCTAACTGTAGCCCCAAGCCTGCAATCACAGAGGTATGCATCTAACTTTGAGTGCATGAGTAATCCCGTTAACTTCAGTGGGGCCTACGGTGCTGGAACCAATCTCAGTAGTTACGTTTCCTTTAAGGAAAACCCTCCTCCTCCTTTTAAAAATAGTATCTAACTTTGCATTGTGCTTGTTTTTTTGTTTTTTTAGGTGATGTTGGTTGGTGACTCTGGGGTTGGCAAAACCTGCCTTCTGGTGCGGTTTAAAGATGGCGCTTTCCTGGCCGGCAGCTTCATTTCGACAGTTGGAATTGACTTCCGGGTAAGGTGCTACTGAACAGCTTTATACAATGTTGCTTTTTTTGTGTTGTTTTTTCCCCCCCTTCCTGTATTCAACTATTCTGTGAGTGGCAATTGCCAGCCTCCGAGCTCTCAGGGGGATGAAGATTTCCTCCAGGGCTGCTGCTAAAGCACACTCAGGGTTACACACGCGTGCTTTGCGCAGCCGTTGCTTTATTTATCTGCTCTAGTGGAGTGTCCAAATGTGATGACTTGCCATCTCAGGGTGTGGGAAAACGCGTCTTCTGTTGCCGTACGCGAGCAATAGCCTGGGAAATGCCACTGGGAGAAGCAGAAGCTTCATGGTTTTGTTTTAAGATGCTGCTTCGATGTATGTGAATTGTGATGTCATAATCACAGGCATATGACCTCACTGCAGGGTCTAGCATGAGTTGAAAACCTTAGTGGGTAGGAGAGAGCTTCATTCAGACCCAGGTATCTACGATGTTAACAAAGGGAGCAGTGCTTGATTTGTGCCAGGGCTGAGCCCCGGCACCTCTGGGCTTGGCAGTCCAGAGCCCCGGCACCTCTGGGCTTCCTGCATCAGTTATGAATGTAGAAAGCATTGCTTGAGCTCCATGCCAAATTAAGCACTGAATGGGACACAGGAAACTACTGGCAGAGGGAATGTTTTGTTTAATCTCCACCCTGCCCACGGTTCTTTTTCAAAGTCTGCTTGAGGGCAGTGCTTCCTTTTCAGATATGCCTGGTGTACGTGCAGTGCATCAGCCGCCGAACTGTGGGAAGGGCTCCCTGGCGCACCAGAGGCAGCATCTGAAAGTGTGTCTTGTTTGTCTGCCTTACGGTGTGTGTTACTCTGCAGCAACCACACCCCTTTAGGCTGATCTCCAAGGCAAAGTAGAGTCAAGCCTGGTCCAATGACATGGGGACCCACCAGCAAAGCAGACCAGGGCACTGCTGGAAGTGATGTTGCTGACACAGGGGATACTTGTCCCTCTGAGCCTGTGTGACCCCGGGTCCTAGCACAGTTCTGGGCAGCACAGGTGCTGGTCAGTTCATAGAAGTTCTGAAACAGAGGTCCTGATCACGCACGGTTATTAAACGGCCACATAGCATCCTTTATTCACAAATTTCTGATAGTGTCTTGGGTAACTACATTCTATGTGCCTGCATTCCTCCTGTTTTAATTTAATACAATAGCCACGCTCCAGGAAGTCATGTGCTGTTCGATGGACACAGACAAGTGCAATTTGTCCCCAGATTTAGGTTTTATATTATAAGCTTTTTTAAAAAGAAAAACAGAAAGCCAATCAAAATATTTCTATCAATATTAAAAAAAAAATTAAATGGAAACTATTTTTGCAAACACAAAATTCCCTTGCAGCATTTGCAACCAGAACTTTGCAGCGTCATGCTTGTGCATGGGAGGGAAAATCAGTGGCAATTGACTGTGACTGTCCGATCTATTTTCTTTGTCTGAGCTGAGAAATGCAAAAAGTAAAGATGCTGCATAACCAGTGTCTCGTTAATTAGCTGTGTAACATTCCTTCAGGTTTAGTAATCCAAGGTGGTGTGAGTAAGAGAGAGGAAGCGATTCCATTCTCTTAATAGTATGATTATTATTTTTAGACCGTACTGTCCTTTTAAACAGCTGCTACATTTCTCCCCAGAGGTGCTTGCGTTGGTAAGGTGCGTATGTATCGATTGGGATGAGAAGTACTATATCAATATGAGAGACCGCATATTGTCCAGGAACCTGTTGCCAATCCATGATATTAAAGAAGGCCTCCTTTTTTATAGTGGGTATCCCTTGGGTTCGAAATTGGGGGTTCACCACCACCTGCCTTTCTCAGGTTGCTAAAGGGGAGGGGAGTCCCCGCTGGAGCCTGCTACATGGAGTTGAAGGGGAGGCTCTGGGGGACCCCGGTATGGAAAGGTTGAGAGTCACTGGCATATCATTGTATGAGTGGGAGCAAATGATGACGGGAACTGCTCCAGCGCATAGAGCAGGTGAGCATGAATAAAGAGTCTTTCAAGGCTGGAGGGGCTGGGAAAGGAGCCTGCCTTGGAAAGGTGGCTGGTAGCGCTTTCACTTCTCAGTGCCCACATCTCCTCGTTATCTGCGAGACGCCCAGCACGCGGATGGAGCTGGGATGCTTCGCTCTCCTGCAGCCCCACCTCTGGAGCCTGTAAACAAACCTGCTGCATGAGCAGCTCCGCCGAAGAGACCCTCCCTGAGCCCATCGGTATTCCAAACTTGTCGTGTCCACAGAGCCTGGATATGAATGGGAATAATGAGGGAATGAAATGGATTTGTTTCCCGCCATTAGCATCAGACATAGCGTTTACCTGAATATTAAACAGAAATAAACAAGAACCCAGCAGACTGAGAGAACAGCTGATGGCAGCGCGGGAAGCTCGCTTTGGTGAGCTGGAGAGCATGTTGCAGCAGATCCTGCGTCGTTGCTTATGGCAGCCTCGTGTTGTTGAGTTGCACGTTTCCGGTGTTGTCTCATCATTTCAAAGCCCCTTGGCTCCCTGGTGTATTGGTGTGGTGTATGCCAGCTCCTCAGCTGCATTTTCCCATTCAGGGCTGAGAACTGACACCTCGGGCACCCCCGTCTAACTCAGCCTTGCTGCTAAATTTCAAGGAGCCCTTTAAACGTGCCACCGCACAGCTCCAGCTTTCCAAACAGTCAGCCAGGGAAAATATTTCTCTTTAAGCATAATAGTTTGGTGTATGTTTAGTGCTGGTGACTGCCCCAGAGGCTGGAGACCTCAGTTTATCTGCTGAACAGCTAAACCACGGACAGCCACAGCACACGCTTCAGACAACCCCCATGTGCCTTGATGGGTCTGCTCTTACCTGGATGTGACCAATTCAGGGAGCAAGGGCGTTCCGCCTCCCTGGCCTGCTCAGCCTTTGGGATTTCCAGCAAGGGATCCAGTTGCGGCCCGGACAGGTGGTAACAGATTCTTTCCAAACACCCCATGTTTCTAACTGGCAATTCTCTCTGCTGTGAAGGGCTTGTTCTTTAGGGGTGACCATGCCACGCTGCTGGTGAGCTGGGATCGAGCTCCAGAAGGCTGGATGTCCTTTCAGCACATCCAGAAGAGGTGAGTAATTCTCTTCGGCGTTAGAGATTTGTGCTGCCATTTCTCAGGGCAGCCTCCAGGATGGCAGCCTCTTGCCATCAGGGCCCTGCCTGTCTCCAAAATGACCTGTTTGTATCATTTCATGTTTTATTTAAGGGACAGCAGTCCAGAGAGAGGAGACTACAAGGCTGTGAAACCAGCTTTTTATGAGAGAGTAAATGTCCGAGAGTCGCTGTTTAGTGGAGTTTGGCTCCATGAACGTTCCAAGAAAAAGTGAGCTAAGGTTTTCATCCAGTTGTGGTTCATAACCACAGCTGATGTTGATCCAGTAACCTGGAGAGACAAAGGAGGGGATGCCCATGTTCTCCTCCCTCTTATATGCGGGAGGCACAAAGCTGCTGCCTTTTGGGGATATTTTGCAGACTAGAGGGTCTGCCCATGCCCCTCCAATGTGTCTCTCTTTTTAAGGGATGATACTTGTTTTGGTCACAAAATTTCCTCCATTCCACCTGGATTTTGTGTCCTCCCCTCGCTCTTATTGTCGAATGATTTACCCCAGTAATGAAGAATCACAAAGCTGAGGTTGTAGGCAGTCCTCTGCACTAGAGGAAGGAATCCGAAAGGGAGGAAGCATTTCCAGTCTCTCGTGTGAATCATATTTTGGTGTCGTACATTGAGTTCGGCTTGTGTTCGGCTCTTCAGAGATTGTGGGGGGTGTCTTGGGCCTTTGCTGCGCGCCCTCTTCCAGGCAACAGAAACCATTTAAAAAACAGGTTTCAAGGGTGTCCACACAAGGGCATGCACTGGTTTAGCTAACTTGGTTTAAGAACACATCTTTAGTTAAACTGGTACGAGTTTGCGTGTAGACCAAGCCTTAGGTGATTCATTGGGCCTGTGAGTGGCCAACGGGAGAAAGGCACAAAGTAAGCAGACCACTAGCCAAGGATTTTGGTGTCACTTGTCTGGAGGAGGACAGTGGTCTGGTATTTCTGGTCCGTGCTTGTCTAACACTCTGCATGGAACAGAAAAGTACCCTGGGATTAGCTCCAAATTCTTCCCCAGATCCACACCCACACAGGTCCAGTCGGGGCAGAGCTACGTCTGTGTCCTCCTTCAGAGCTAACTGAACCCACCATCCCAAGTTCCTGACACTCCTTATAGGTGAGCTAACGGACCTGTTCCTAGCGAATAATCGGTTTGACTTTCACCCTCTCCTCCTGCCTGTGAATGATGCATGAACTCATGCTGATGACTATGAACCTGTTCCTTGTAACTGTACAAACTTTGTACAAACATGCTCCAGCTTATGGGTTATTTGGTTTAACCATGGCTCTGAATATGTGGGGTGTGATTGGTCACTGAAGCCAAATGGTATCGTTGCTGTTTCCTAATTGGATGACTGATTTTTCCGTCCCCTCCTTTTTTTTTAAAAGAGGAGAGCAGTCAAAAAGATGGCTCCCTGAATGCTTCTGGACGACGTCTCCATGCTGATGCACGAGGCTTTCCCTTAATGTAATCATTGCCCAGGTTTCGCACTGTGCCTGGAAGGAAGGGAGGGTGGTTTGGGAAGAAGCCAAGAGAGGAGCGGGGTGGGAAGGTGCAGGCGGGGTGCTGGAACAATCTGTATAGTGGGTGTGCTAAAAGCGGTTGAACAGAACTGTAATCCTTGGATGGGCCCTATCCTTCAAGCCAGGGGGTGCTGCTGCATCTTTAGTTCCCTTCAGGGTGGGGGACGACTGAACAGGGGGGCTGCAGATGAAGGAAAAGGACCATGAGTGGGAGATGTGGCTTTTTGTGTGCGGTGCCCAGACACAGGGGCTGAGCCGTAGAACTGAGCAGTAGTTACAGAGAAACGAAATGTATGTTGCATTGACTCTGCAGATTTGTTGAATCCAGCCAGACGTCATTCATGCTTCTTTTTTGTTCCAAAACTAGAACCACCCTTCCGATTATGACAGTCAACCCCTTCTACAGCTGGGCAAAAAATCAGGGGGAAGAATTTGAAAAAAAAAAAAAAAAGAAAGAAAAAGCTGTCTAAATTCCCCTTCCACAGCTTTGTTTTTTGAATTTTTGAAAATTTGTCAATTAAAAAAAAATCGGATACTTTTTCACTAGCTCAGCAATTTAGTGATTGTGGTGCTCAGTAAAGCAGAACCTAGGGGTACGTCTGCACTTCAGGGGGTGACTGCAGTTTGCATAGACGTAGCTGAACTACCGTTAATCTAGCTAGCTTGGATACCGGAGCAGTGAAGCTCTGGCGGGATAGGCTTCCATATGGGCTGTGCAAAAGCACCTGGAGCCCTGGGAAATTAACTGGGAGACTTTGCTGTTCTGGTACCTGAGCTAGGTAGGTTAAAGCCAGCTTGGGTATGTCTGCACGAGCTCCGCTCACACCTGCGGTTGTACTCCAGACAGACCCGAAGTGTGAAAGGAACCAGGGGAAAGAAGAAAGCGGTGAAGAAAAGGAAGAAACCATTCGGCTGAATGGCTATGGAACATACGTGGGGTCATAGATCCAGTCAGGACAAATAGGTGGGTGTTTATTTGCAAACATCTGTCTACATTCAAATAATGTATTTTTCAGTATTCACCCAGTTGTCGTTTATAGCCACAGCTGGTGTTTGATTTTTCCCTGGCAGAACCTGCTGTCAGCCGCTTTCCATGCATGCGGCTGTTGGCTTGCTGTGCTTGGGCGTTGAAAGCCGCCTCAACCCAGGCTGTGTAATATTTCCAGATAACAGGCCTAGGAAAGTTCAGTGGTTTTCCCTTGGAAATCCCATTCTGGGCAGGCTTAGATGTTCAAAGCTTTCTCTCCGCTGCCGATTTGCTGCCATTGCTTTAATGTGGAGCCAGGACTGTGGCTGCTTCACGTATGTGTCTGGGTCCGGCCAGTCTGTCTTTCAACGAAGCAGCTGGAAAGCAGCTTTATTTTGAAGTATCTCGCTGACGTGTCGGACAGATTCTTTGTGGTACAGCTAGTGTAAATAAACCAGCGTATTTTAGTTCCCTTCAATGGAGCTGGGCCTCTATGCACCAGCTGAAGACCCAACCCAACCCTAACGCTATGTACATTTTGCCAACCTGCCCCTGTATGGATGAGAGAACTGGGCGGAGGGTGGGGGTGGGCATGTGTTGTGCTGCATTCTACTCTCCGCTGCACGGAGGGTAAATAATCGGGGCTATGCGCGGTTGATGCCAGCGGGATTATGCCATGGATGGATTCAGGCGTGGGGGTTCTTGTGCGTAAGGATGCACCTCCATGGAGAACCCCGATTCTAGTTCGAGGAAAGCCCCCACTCAGTCCAACAAAGAGAGGTGTTAATTGATGAAGGCCATGTCCCTGTGAGGAGCAGTCAGAGGGTCCTGTCTTCTGTGCATCCAAGGTGTCTCTGCACAACCTCCTTTAGGACAGCCCCACCCAAAGGAGGCACGTCGCTGGGCGTTTGCTGCGAAGACGGGGAGGGGAACACCAGACTTTGTGCTTGCCTGGCTTGAGGGACTGCATGTGTTTTTCCTCTGTGTTTGCACTGTTGAATGAGGTTCGCTCTGGTGGAATGTGCCAGACTGACGGCCCTGGGGGGTGGAGTCCCTTTCCTCCCCACAGACGGGTGGAGCATGGGCAGGGCCAGTGAAAACTCCAATGGCATCCCCAATACTAATGGGCCTGGGCTAGCCTTGAAGGGCCACTGAGATGCAATGCGTGAAGAGGCTGGCCTTTCCGCTGAGAGGCGGTCAGTTGTCACGGGCAGCACGGGTCCCCCAGTTCTGGACTTGCAGGAAGACTCATGTCCTGTTGGCTGCCAGAGGAACAACCTTCAGTCACTTCCTCATCTCAGCTGGATTTGAGCCATTGGCCTAAGGATGAAAGAGACTCGGAGTCCCATTGTCTGTCCCCGAACTGTTCACGTCTCCTGATGCTGTGTGAACATGATGGCATCTTGAGATATTTTCCTCTTTTTAGCCTCCCCGCACTAGGCACGATGCAGCCTTAAGTCCAGGGAAAGAGAATTTATTTGAGACAGGCAGAACTTTCCTGCTTTAGAGCATGTGCCTTTTAAAGTCTGTTCATTCTTTATTTAAAAACTAATGCCTGAAATCAAACACACCCCTGTTTTCGCTCTCGCATGCAGAGCTGCAGTTTCTGAGCCCATCTGTAAATTAGTGAGGGCTTAAAAGAAAAGGGCAGTGCTTAGGCTGCATCTGTCCTGAGAATTGCTCTGTGGGGGTGAGCAAACCTGCTCTTTGTGCGATCAATATTTAAAATAATGCATTTCTTGTCAATTAAATATAAAATAACCTCACCAGAGATCCCCGGAGTTGTTTTCTTGGAAGCAGAGCTGGCTGTGGTTTTACTTTATATTTTTTTAAACTTCATGCAGAGTTGATTCTTAAACTTGAAGGAAGTTATGTCACTTCAACTAGGACAGAGAGAACATCATTTTTTTGGCTACGGTTAATTACAACCGATTTGAAGACATTAGGACATTAGTGTGCGTGTGTATTATTGTAAGTCCCTGGTTCATGAAAGTTCTTAAGCATGTTTTTATGTCCTATTGACTTCAGTGAAGTGGATCCGGCCCGCTGACAGCAATTCCGGGTCCCAGGGCAGAACAGTCAATGGGCCCCCCCACACACACAAGCCACGCCTGCGTGGACGTGGTCCGCCTGACATTTGGGTGGTGCTGTGGCTGCGCTGGCCGATGCCCAGCGGCTCCCGAAAGCGACTGGCACACCCCTCTGGCAGCAGCTCCTTGGCGGAGGACCCAGGCGGTTTCCGTGCGCAACTGCCCCTTGGCACCACCCCCACAGCTCCTATTGGCCACAGTTTGAGTATTTGAATGAGCTGCTGGTTTGAATATTCAGATATTGGTGTTAAATGTTGTAAATCTGGGATTGGTGAACGCTTTCACAACTATGTAGCAGTCTCCTGAAGAGCTGATAGCCCTGTGAACCGTAGCATGTTGAAATCGGTGCTTTATCTGTGAATCGGTTGTTTTGGTGCTTGACTAGCTGTACTAACAGTATGGATTTGGGGTATATCGCACCTTTCATAGCATGATGTCACTCCTTTTGCATCACTGTAACCGTAGCTTTTGAGCCTGTTTTTCACATTGCTATGATGACTGATATATCCAGCTGAATACTGATTGTGACCCTATAATAAATCAGTGACCTGTTCTTTATCTGCTACCGTCCTATAACACCTTTCCTGCTGTGCCTGTCTGCTCCTTCCTTTTCTTTTTTTGGTAGGCAGGAGCTCAAAACTCGGAAGAATCTTGCCCCAAGTGTAGATAGAAGTGTTAGGTACTTGCTGTGCCTGTGATCCAAACCAAGCAAAAATATGTCCTTGTCAGCTTTTTAGTGTCTTTAATACTAGATACAGCACAGTGCATTTAGATTCATTCTGTAGAAAACATGCACTTTTCCTCTAACAACTTCTGATTCTTTTCCCCTTTCCCTCCCGGGATTCTTTTCAGTAGTTCCTCAGATCTCTTCTATTTCTTGGAGGATTTCCATGAGCTCAATGTTCCTTTCAAGTTGCTAGTAAGCAGGTGTATGAACAATATCTTTCTAGTATTTGTCTTTTTCTGGTACAGTGCCTAGGATAAGAGATAAAGGGAATGGTTCGAAATCTCTGTGGAAATACCAGAGTTTGTGCTACCTGCAGATACAGTAGACTTTAGGGGCAGGGCAGGTGGATGAGTTTTACATATCTGCTGAGTTACAGCTGGCTTTGTAAAACCATATTTAAAGGTGTGGACTCGGATTTGCTGAAAGTAATTGCTCAATATTTTATTTTTAAAATAGACTGTTTTTTACTACCCAATGCAAGGCCGAGAACACTGACTTTAGATTCTGAAGTCCTATGAATTATCCATTGGAACACCGTCTGCATTTTCTAGTACTAGTAGACCATCAAATTATGGTTAACTCACTTCTCCAGCATATTCATGTATGCAACGTATATTGAGTAGTCATGTGGTGATACAATACAAAGAAAACTATGTAACTCTGCTGAAATTTATTATGGATTTTGAAAAGAACTAATGGTTTTTGGACATGGAGATGTGCAGCCAGAAGACTGTCTTCTCCGCAGCAGCTGTGTAATTGTACATCTCTTACAGTTTGCATCGCAGGGCTGATGAGGCTGTGGCTTGATAAGATGGGAGGTTTTTGCTGCACGAGTGGATATGGTTTTTAATTTGTGTTTTTGTCGAATAACCAAACCATCACATCACAACTCTTTGTGTTATCTAGGGATTTGGCATCAAATTTTCTGACTAAACTAAATGAACTATGTGTTGTTTTCAGTGAGCTATAACGAAGGGACTCTATACTGACAAATGCTGGGCTGTCGCTGTTTAATGAAAAGGGAAATTAATAAATATTTCCCATCGTGGTAAGGGTGCTACAAAGTATCTTGAGATTCCGCCGCAAACGTAAAACGTTGCGGCTTCTGCGGAGACTCTCAAACTCTTTCCAGACCTAAGCCACTCGCCAACCTGGGGGAGAAGTCCTTTCTCTTTCATTGCACAGATGGGGAAACTTGAGGCACAAGAGGGTAGGTGACTTACCCAGGGTCACAGCTGGGGTCGTGGGCAGTTGGGAAGAAAACCTGAATCCCCGTGATGCAGAGCACCTGGTCTAACTGCTAGCCTCCACTAAGGTCCTGAAACCCAGACCCAAGGCCGGCTGAAGGTTTGGTTGTACCCTCAGCAGCCAGAGAATTCCAAGCGAAGGCGGCCGGTCTGCCCAAGCCATGCCACTGTATCGCAGGGCTGCAGTACTGGGGATGGTCAAGATGCTCTGGTTTCTGGGGAAATTCTGCATCACTTTGGATTGCAATAATCCAGGGGTGGCCAAACCGCGGCTCGCGAGCCACATGTGGCTCTTTAAGTGCAGCTCCTGGAGCCCCCTGTCATATGTCCCCTTCCCCCATCTCCCCCGCAATCTCTGCCTAGCAGACTAGGGGGAAAGAAGCTCAAGGCTTCTACCCTGCCGTGGGGCTTCTGCCAGAGACGACTGGTACCTGCTGAGAATTGGCCTCCCGCCAACCGCTTGAGTCACAGCCCCCCATACATGCCTCCCCTTGCCCTCAGCACCCCCCCCCACTGCTCCCCAGTATTCGCACCCTGGGGAGGGGCCGCTGCTCCAGCTCCAGGGGCAGCAGCAAAGTCAGCAGCTCACCCTGCAGCTCCCGGCTGTTCGGTGCGGCCTCTCCCCGGGGTCGGCCCCAGCCGCTGCCGTGCAGGGCGGGGGCCTGGTGGCACCATGTGATCAAGTGGGGCCAGCAAACCCTGGCAAAAATATGCAGGGGCACATGACCCCATGTGCCCCCCGATGTGTTGCCTCTGGCTTCTGCCCAGCAGGGAGGGGGGCCACGGGGCTCCAGCCCCGTGGGACGTGCCTGCTGGGGCTCCCCAACTTCTGAAGATTGTTGTATGTGGCTTGGAGGGTCAGTAAGTTTGGCCGCCCCGTAAATAATCCATGCCTGACACACCTGTACATACAGCTATCACAGCAGTCAACTCAACTGCGTACAGGGGAGTAAAATCTGGGATCGATTGTTCCAAAATTACAGGAATACCCCGCTGGCGTGTAACTAAAATCTCCGCCTCCAGGTGCCAGTACAATTAAGGCTTCTGCCCACTCTGCAGCCCGGCCCATAGCGGATGACACAATCACCCAAACGCCGGAGTGGGTCTGAATACGTCCAGCAGAGGCCACTGCCGATTCCTCAACGGGACGTTTGAGTCTGCACCTCTTTGAAAAGCGAGCGCCCAGTGCTGTGGCCATTCAAGAAAGGCCCAGTCTAGCCTGGTGTCCCTGTGCTGTCGTCCCTTCACAGCCAGTCCTCCTGATTGCCGCCTCTGGGCCACGGAGAAGTGGTGCAAGGCGTGCCAAGAGCAGAGGAACCGCTTTGCAGAACGGCTCCGCTCTGAAGCAGTGCCCCCCCCAGTGCCCCGGCAGGAGAGCAGAGATGCAGGGCCGGTCTAGTAAGCACCGGAGACCTGCTGTTCCTATGCTGAATCGCACAGCCCTGTCCTCACCGTGCATGTGCCAGATTGCATCTCTCTGCTTGATAAAACACTATGAATAAACAGTTCGTTTATGTCTCTGTCTGGCATGCACAGCCCTACAAACGTACCCATGGTGTCTTCTTCTACAGCTCACCCTGGCCAGAGCAGCGGCTCACCAACAGAATGGACAGTCTGCAAAGTCCCTGCTGCTTCTCTCTAATGATGAGTGATCTGTCCAAGGTACTTCCATGGACCCAGGAGGTATCTACCTGTAACGGTTTTCATGCAGCATCCAAGGCCCTCTCTGGCATCTGATTTCAACGCTACATTGAAAGAGAGGCATGATCCTCTCTCCTCCCAAAGAGGATGAGCTATGGAGCTACGGTCTAGTGGTCCCAACCTGCCAGAGGGTAGGCTATTAATTTGCAAGAATGTTAAACTATTAGGTCTCCGCAAAGCTATTTGTAATGGTTTATGTAGGACTGAACAAATCTAAATGAATAGAAACCCATTTAAAATTAATCTAGCATTGTCGTTTCTATTCGGTTTTCATCATTCTGTCATGTACACAGCCCCTTTCCCAGGTTTTAGGGTTTATAATAGTCTCTGAGAACAATATCCCTTTTAGTTTAAATGTATGGTGCGCAGTAAAGCTATGGTGATGTAGAAATACGAGTGGCCCGACAAGGATTAGAAGTTTTTAAGGTCAGGCTTGACAAAGCCCTGGCTGGGATGATTTAGTTGGTGTTGGTCCTGCTTTGAGCTGGGGGTTGGACTAGAGGACCTCCTGAGGTCCCTTCCAACCCTGATATTCGATGATTCTATGATTCCGTTTTTCAAAAAATGCATCCAACTGTGTCCATTAATTTTTAGTTTGGGGATAGGAATTATTTCTGCATCTTTTCTTTTTAAGCTGATTTTATGATGGGAGCATTTTGAGTCCATCAGAAAAGACCGCGATCTTCCCCTTTTAGGTGAGGAAGTGCCAGACCTTTCCAGGCTCTGTGCACTCGTGGGGTAGCCAGACCACGGTGTTTGGGTAAGGACGGGGGCTTATGAAAATTGACCCTTTGACCTTTTACCCATTGCTATTGCTAATGGTAGAGCTGCATCTGAAACAAATCCAGAGCAGAAGGTTACGTACGTTTAGCCTGATCATTTGAAACCACAAGACCCTGTGGTTTTTATATTTGCCATTGACTTTCATTAAGTGACAGAAATGTCTGTCCAAATTCCTATGCTGTTTTCTTGGTTTCCTTCCAAGGATAGGCCTCCTATCTTGTATTCTAGTTCATCCACTGGTGTCTCTTTAAAAAGAAATTAACTCTTTCCATAGTTGAATCTACTGTCTCCTCTTTTTAGCTCAAGCATTTAGCTAATTTGGGGGATCTTGCCGGTTGTTTCTGCTAGGAGGAGAAATTGATGATGGTGTCAGGTATTTCTGTGGTGCGATCCTGTTTACTTACAAAGAATGTACAAAGTTCTGTTCCCCTGAAAGAGGGGGCAGTTTCCTTATGTACGTTTCCAAGCCTGCCTTTCCACTGTGACCAAAAAGCTGTCTCTTGGCTTTCTCTGAATCCTGCTATAAATTCTTCCCTTGTTATCTCCCGACTTTCTGCTGCTTTCCACTAGCTTTCTGGCTGCTTCTGCCTCTCAGACATGCAGGTGCAACCAAATCAATCCCCAGCCCTTGCATTAGCATTGTCTTGTCTGCGGGTGGTAGCTTCCATTTTTTTCAACTATCACTAACCAAAGGGGCGTTTACTAGATCCCTCATTTGTGGAAGGTGGCTAGCAAACCCAACAGCTTGATAGATCCAGACGCACTTGGTGAGATCCATGCAACCTCCCAGCTAACAATACTATAGGGGGCAACTCATGGATATGGAAATATCCTATTAGCTCTGTTGCTCATCCTATGACTGACAAAATCCTACACCAAGCCCCCCCTTTAAAATGTGTACATGCTGGACTCTTTCTCGTTGTAACTGCTGGTGAGAAATTGTGGAGGCAAAACAAAATCCCGGAGTTTAAATTGGAGCTGAGGTGAATACTTTCAATTAATTGCTTATTCAACAGGTGTCCTCCACCCCTACATCTCCCCCCCTTTCCCTGCCTCTGTAAATTGTCCATGAGCGGATCACGTTCTCTCTTCTTCCCCTCGCCCCCGCAAATGTTGTAATAGTTGTTGGAATGTCGCTCAGTTGTTCTGAGCATTCAGTCTGAGCTGCGTGTGTGCGTTCTGTTCTGTGGTGGGTTTAACCTGACTCATGGAATAGAGTCTGCAGTGGGATCCGTGCAGGAAGTGGATATAACGTTTGTGTTCTGGGATGAAATTCTCCTGTGTGCAGAAGGCTAGCACGAGGCCTAGGCTCCACTGAAGGCCAAACTGGAAGGCTTAAGTTGTGCCTGGACATTGCGCTAGTGCTTTGCACAGAGCTGAATTTCGCCCTCGCTGTAAACCATCCAACACTGGCTTAAAATCTGCTGTTTCCATGGCCACTCTGGCCTGAAAAGCCTGTTCACTAGAATATTCTGAAGATGTGAATATGAGGATCCTGAATAGGATTGAAGCAAATTAATTTTAAAACTGGAGTGACCGGTCAAGGGTGTTTTAATTATTTTTCCAGTTTTCACCCAGCTCTAATTGAAATTCAATTTTCCCTTTTCCCGCTGCTTGCAACAGTAACACTTTCTCTAATTATGAAGCTTAACAATCCCTGTCCGAGGTTGTTCGTACTCTAGTGGTCTCTGGGATAAGATTTTGTATGCTCTGTTGATTTGAATGGCCCCGTACTTACCTGTTGCGTCTGAAATTGCTGGTAACCATCTTCCAGAAAACCTCTGGGTACTCCACCCTTCCGTCTCCAGACCCTGGTGCCTCCAGCCCAAAGGCTATTGTATCCATCTATTTTTCTAAACCATCATTTGTTTGGGGGGTTTTTAAACAGATGATCTTCTTCCAGTTTGTGTCACTTTAGTTATAGACTCATGGTTTTCAGAGATGCGTTGCTCCACTCTGTTTGTTCTGTTTCTAATCAGACTGAAGGGGGAAGAACGTCCTGAGATTCCAGCGGCATTTCCCCCCAAAACTTGCAAAACAACCTGATCCCAACTCTCCTCCCATAAAAGCTCACACCAGACCCCCAGCCTTGGGGGGGAAATGATTGACTCTGTGCCTTTCCACTTGGGCTCATCCCTAGCCTGGTTTCCCTGCCCAGTTTCCAGGGCAGGAGACTGTTTCTTCCTCTGCCTTAGGCATTTCTCTGCCTTTGTGATTTTCACTCTGGAGTTTGAAACTCCAGAGCTGTAGAAAGGGTTTCCGCTCAGGATTTCCAGCCTTGCTTGGGAATATTCAGAGCTCTTCGATTCAGAGCTGACTGCCATTTCTCTGCGCAAAGCCTGTCTGTAGTGCTTCCTTCTCCCCCAGTTCCTGTCAGACTGTGTGTTTTGTTCTGTTCCTCTGTGATCCCATCCCACCGTCTCTCAGTCACATGATGCTCTGAAGGGAGGGCTGCACCTGTTCACGCTTTCCCCCAGTGCGCACCCTGCTGCTGCTGCTTGCCTGTTTATCTTGAACTTCTCTGAAGCTCCTGGATTTCTGGCTGTCGTATTTATGTCCAAACTCCCCCTTTTGAAGGGGCGTGATTGGCTTGGTAGGGTTCGTAGCAATACTGTCTTTCCCCTTTGAGTGGTAATAGGAGGGCGTGACCATCTCTCAGCTGTTTGTGGGTCTATGCAAATTGCAGGGGTTGGGTGGCGGGTTCTCTCTTCATAGTGGAGAGGAGCATAGTGCGTCTTTAAAAGCTCTCAGAAATGTCAGTGATTGGTGTCGTCTGCAGAGCCCAAAGACTGGCTGGGCAAAGGAAATAACCTCTCCTCACCCCTAGACACGAGGCATCTTCCCATCAGTCTTGGCTTACTCTGATGGGGCAATGGGCTGGTGCTGCTGCTGCCAGGGCTGTACCTGTTCTGTGTCTAAATAAGACTCTGACCTCCAGTGTTGTCAAGCTGGCGACCTTCACGGGTCACTTAATATTCTGAGCAGGGCAAGCCTTTGTCCTGATGATTAAGAGTTCTGAGAAGATGAAATTTAAGTGCTTAGCTGTAAATCAGAGGCAGGAGTCCTGCACCGCACAGTGAAACTGTGCAAGACGTGTCATGGCATAATTACAAGAACACACGGAAAACCCTGATTGAAATGAAAAGGTTAGCTGTAGTTCTATTTCATTTTCACAGCCAGCTGGAGAAAGAACATCATACCAAAGCCATAAAGCCAAAGGGCCAGTTAATTCCCAAGTTTATTCCTTTTTTAGTTGATGGGAGTGATGCAAGCTTTCTAATTTGGCTTTCCATTGTTCTGTCAGATCCTCTGTTCATCCAAGTGGCTGAATCAAGAACATTAGCATCTCACTTAACCAGTCTTTGAACTGTTGGCTCCTGGATCATGAGGCTCTTCAGAAACTGTATCTTGATTCTCCGTGTGAATCTTGGTGCTAATTAGAAGCTTACACCTTTGTGTTTTCCTCATGCATTTGCCAAGCTGTGCAAATTAAGATTTTTTGTAACTGGACCTTTTTTTAAAAAAGCTGCATTTCTTTTCTCCTTGGACCTTGCATTGTGATGGAAGTGATAAGGAGCTTGCCTGTTTCCTTTCCTTAGTAGAGGAGTTGCTTTCCATATTAATTGGTGCTCTGAGTCAAGAAGGTGGTGCTCTCCTGGCCCGAATTTGGGAGCAGAGCTTTTTGGAAGCCCTTGTTTTTCTGAGCTCTGTAACTGAACGCTGTCCCCTGCATCCTCTTAAAATGTTTTTTTGTAAACCCGACACGTCCTGGTTCTCTTTGGTTCTGTGGGAGAATGTAGCTGTGATGAGAGCACTGGCCAGTGTGAGCTCATGTTGTAATACATTTCACTTCAAAACCTTGTGCCAATGGCACCCCCCTGTGCCCAACACCCATTTTGCATATGGAAGATCGGTAGTGCAGTGAAGTGCATGGTCCAAGGCTACAGATGGAATCGGCATCAAACCCAGAACTGAGAGCTGGTGATCCTGACTCCCAGTCCTGGGCTCATGCCACCGGGCCTTGTTTCTTTCCCAAAAGATGCACCCCTTGCTGTTCCACTCTGGGCCTCTCTGACTTCCTCCTGGAGCATTCCCACACGTATACCCAGGACAGCTTGTGTAGGTGCCAGTTGACTTTCTGTAGCCAGCCTGCCTCTGCCTTGGCCCATGTTCCTCCTTTCAAGTAAAGCATCAGCAGAGACTTCAGCTGTTGGCTAGAGGTGCTATTTCCCAAAGGAGCTCCTACCCTGAAAGGACCCTGCCCAGTGTCCTGAACAGCCAAGCTTGGTGGCTTTAGCTGCCTTAGGACTTTGCAATGACTCAAGTGAAGCCTGATGGGTGTCAGACTGGATGCTGTACCCTGGCTTTTGTGGCACGGCCTTAAGATGCCCAGATCAGATGGTTGCACGTGAATAATAATTCCCATTGAATCAATCTCTTCTCCAGCTTTTACAGTGGAGAGCCCTGGGAATTTTAACGAGTTTGCGTGGGAAGCTCTCCTGCCTGCGTGTATTGTTGCACCTGGGCAGTGTCCGTAGCTCTGAGATACATGAGCTGTGATGTCTCTCCGAGTGCACAACACTGAATCCTATTCTCGGGGACTGGTAAGTGGAATTCATAATGAGAGCGGCTCTTTAATTTCGCCTTGGCTTTTGCAAGGGAACTGTTACTGTACACCATAAATAAAAGCAATTGCTTATCACCCTGAGCTGTAAGGACTGTTGATTTTCACTGCCCCCTTCTCCTTCCTAGAGCCAAAGGAAGCTGTATTTGATGTGACTTTGTTTGTTGATTTGGGGGGGAAAAAAAAGGTCTGTACCTTTCCTCAGCAAAATTGCTGATGCTGTGTGGATGGCTGGCTGTATCAGAGAGAGACTAGCATTGCGAGGAGGATGGTAGTGTTTATTCCAAGCACACAGGCTGTGCAGACTAGGATTACTGACCTCGCATCAACTAGCCAGAGCCTGGACTTACCTGGGATAAAGGGACGGGACAGTGTTGGCAGATGAATGAGCAGCTCCAACGTGGGTCAACCCATTAATATAAATTCTGCTTCTTGAGCAGAACTTGTACATTTCAATGTACAGAACTTGTACATTTCAATGTACTTGTACATTTCAATGGCAGGTGACACTGATCTGCAGTGAATGTTATTTGATTCTCTCCCAGGGCTGTGTCAGGGTTATGGGGCTAGCTGCACCTCTCTCCCCATTCTGGTCTCTCTGAGTAAACCCCTTCAGGGGTTCAGCCTCTTGCTCTTACTTGTCTCAAGGAGAGATCTCACTGTTCTTCCACTCTGACCGGAGCCTGGGGGCATTACCCTGTGCACAGCAGCCAGTTGCACCCTGCAGGTCTGGGTGGGGGCAAATCTACACTTAAAACACAGTATCGGTGCTGATGCAGCTGCGTTGCTGTGGTGCTTTAATAAAGCCGGCTCTAGGCCGACGGGGGAAATCTTCTCCGATCGGCATAGTTAATCCACCTCCCCGAGAGGCAGTAGCTCCGTTTGCAGGAGAAGCTCTCCTGGTGACATAACCCCCTGTGTAGACAGTGCTAAGGTTGGTATAACGACATCGCTCAGGGGTGTGAAAAATCTACCCCCCGGAGCGACCGAGTTATATCGATATAGGTCTGTCGTGTAGACCAGGCCTGCATTTCAGCATCTGTGTTTTTTCCTCCTTTGGGAACCCGAGAGCAGTGAGATAGTGACCAATGGCCTCCTTCAACCAAACTGTTTTATTTAACAGTTGGAGCAATGTATTAGAGAGAGAGAGGCTTTTAAAGCCACAGCCAAGCCTGCATGCATAGTTAGGGTACGTCTACAGTACGAAATTATTTTGAATTTATTCTATTTGAATTTTCGGAAGTGATTTTATACATTCGGTCTTCTGTGTCCCCACTAAAGCGCGTGAATTCGGCGGAGTGTGTCCACAGTACTGAGGCTAGCATCGAATGTTGGAGAGGTGCACTGTGGGTAGTTATCCCACAGTCCCCACCATCCATTGGAATTCTGGGTTAAGCTCCCAGCACGTGATGGGGCAAAAACATTCTCGCAGGTGTTTCTGGGTGTGTGTCGTCAGTCGCTCCTCCCTTTTGTGAAAGCTACGGCAGACAATCGTTTCGCGCCTTTTTGGCGTGTAGGCACCATACTGCTTTCAGCAGACAGTGCACCGATGCTCTCCCGCTACTATGAATCCACCTCGCATTTCCTCTCGTAATCTCTAGTATCGACTCTTTCTCTTCCTCATCCAACGCTTCTGCTGCCAACTCTGCTCGGCCATCGTGAACCGAGCAACACAGCTTCCGCCGCCAACTCTGCTCTCCCGCTCTTGCCACGCTACCGAGCTTCTCCATGTTGTCTGTCCTGGGCTCCCGCCTCCGTGAAAGCTACAGAAGACAGCCATTTCCTGCCTTTTTTCTGCTATCGTGAACCGAACAGCACCTCTTCCACTGCCTTCCTCTGCTCTCCTACGTTTCGCACCCTTTTTCCAGGATAACCCGTGCAGGCGCCATAGCCATGGAGCCCGCTCAGATCTCCGCTGCAGTTTTGACCATTGTAAATACCTCGCGCATTATCCAGCAGTATGTGCAGTACCTGCAAAACCTGGCGAGGAAGCGACGACAGCGTGATTACTATACTGATGAGGACATGGACACAAATGTTCCTAGAAGCATGGCATGTGCCGATTGGGAGATCATGGCGGTGTTGGGCCAGGTTCATTCCATGCAATGCTGATTCTGGGCCCGGGAAACGAGCACAGACTGGTGGGACCGCATAGTGTTGCAGGTATGATTCCTGATTCCCAGTGGCTGCGAAACTTTCGTATGCATAGGGCCACTTTCATGGAACTTTGTGACTTGCTCTCCCCTGCCCTGAAGCGCAAAGACACCAAAATGAGAGCCGCCCTCACAGTTGAGAAGCGAGTGGCCATAGGCCTGTGAAAGCTTGCAATGCCTGACAGCTACCGGTCAGTCAGGAATCAGTTTGGAGCGGGCAAATCTATTGTGGGGGCTGCTGTGCTGCAAGTAGCCAACGCAATCATTGACCAGCTACTATCAAGGATAGTGACTTTAGGAAACGTGCAGACCATTGAGGATGGCTTTAATGCGCTGGGGTTCCCTAACTGCGGCGGGGCAATAGATGGAACGAATATCCCTATCTTGGCCCCGGAACACCAGGGCAGCCAGTACATAAACCGCAAGGGGTACTTTTCCATGGTGCTGTAAGTACTGGTGGATCACAAGGGACGTTTCACCAACATCAATGTGGGATGGCCAGGAAAGGTGCATGACTCTCGCATCTTCAGGAACTCTGGTCTGTTTTGAACAGCTGCAGGAAGGGACTTACTTCCCAGACCAGAAAATAACAGTTGGGGATGTTGAAATGCCTAGTTATCCTCGGGGACCCAGCCTACCCCTTAATGCCATGGCTCATGAAGCTGTACACAGGCACCCTGGACAGTAGTAAGGAGCAGTTCAACTATAGGCTGAGCAAGTGCAGAATGGTGGGAGAAAGTGCTTTTGGATGTTTGAAAGTGCGCTGGTGCAGTTTACCGACTTGGTTAGATCTCAGCACAACCAATATTCCAATTGTAATTGCTACTTGTTGTGTGCTCCACAAAATCTGTGAGAGTAAGGGGGAGATGTTTATCACGGGGTGGGAGGTTGAGGCAACTCGCCTGGCGGCCAGTTTCACACAGCCAGACAACAGGGCGATTAGAAGAGAGCAGTTTCATGACTGGCCAGGCTACGGTGTGACAGTTGTGTTTGTTTCTCTTAAAGCTAGACGGGGGAGTCGGGGGTATTGGGTTACGGGGGTGGAGGCGGAGGGAAGGACAAGTCCAGAAACCAAATCAAAATTTCAGATATGCCAGCTTTCTGCTGCTTATGCAATCCTCTGGGGTTGACTGTGTGGGTCCCCATAGCCTCCCCTCCCCTGTGTTCTTGAGCGTCTGGGTGAGGAGGTGATGGAACTTGGGGAGGAGGGAGGGTGGTTATACAGGGGCGGCAGCGACAGTCTGTGGTCTTGCTGCCTTTCCCACATTAGATCCACCATACAGCACAGCATGTCAGTTTGCTCCCCCATGAGCTTGACCATAGCATCCTGCCTGCTCTTGTCGCGCATGTCCCTCCTCTCTTCGTATCCACGTAACGCTTGACGCAACTCCGCAATTGTTTGCCTCCACACATTCAACTGGGCCCTATCAGTGCAGGAGGACTGCATGAGCTCGGCGAACATGTCATCCCAAGTTCGTTTTTTCCACCTTCTAGTCTGACCTGCCTCTGGGATGGAGTAGATAGGGGCCGTGTTGAAACATTTGCACCTGCGGGAGGAGAAAAAGGGAGGGTAGTATTTTAAAAGATACATTTTAGAGAACAAAGGGAACACTCTTTCTCAGTGAAACAGGCAATTCATAGTACACAGCACATGTTCTTTCTGTACAAGGTTGCATTTTGCCTCTTATACTGAAGTGTCTGCCACTTCGGTGTGAGTAAGCCATCACATGCAGCCGGGCAACAGAATTCAGCTTGCAGGCAGCCATGGTAAGCCCTAGGGGCATGCGGGTTCTGCTTCTTCCACATTCATTTCAATGCTTTCAAACTGCCAGGCTCTCTGGGATGATCACTTCACACAATACCCTTCCTCGTCCCGACGCCCCCCCCAACCGCATGGCTCCGATCAATCTGTCACTCACCAGAAGTGCCTTCTCTAGGGTCATGGTCCGGCACCATGCCTTGGGAGTGGGGGGAGGCTATTGTCTCCAGTGTTAAGAATAGTTCCTGGCTAGGGTGGAAAACGGATTCCCCACGTGCCGCCTGTGCACTGTCCTCCTCCTCCTCCTCTTCGTCTTCCAAAAACTCATCCTCCTCGCTCCATGCTACTCCCCCCTTGCAGGGTCCATGGACAGTGGTGGGGTAGTGGTGGCTTCACCCCCCGCCCCCATAATTGCATGCAGCTCACGGTAGAAGCGGCATGTATGGGACTGTGGCCCAGAGCGCCCATTCGCCTCCCTGGCTTTTTGGTACGCTTGCCTGAGCTCCTTGATTTTTGTACGACACTGCTCTGTGTCCCTGGAGTAGCCTCTTTCCGTCATGGCCCTGGAGACTTTAGCGTACGTATGTGCGTTTCTTTTTTTTTTTTTTTTTTGGAACGTAGTTCTGCCATAACAGATTCGTCTCCCCAACATGCGATGAGATCCAGTACTTCCCGTTCGGACCATGCTGGAGCTCGTCTGCAAATCTGGGACGACGTGGTCCCTTGTGACAGTGGACTCTGCATGGTCGCCTGTGATGGTGGACTGTGCTGATGGTCACCTGTGCTGATGGTGACCAAACAGGAAATTCAGAAGTTCCCGGGGCTTTTACTGCCCACCTGGCTAGTGCATCGGAGTTGAGTGTTGTCCAGAGTGGTCACAAGGGAGCATTCTGGGATAGCTCCCGGAGGCCAATAACGTCGAACTGCGTCCACCGTACCTGTAACCTGGAACTGCGATCTCGATTTTAGCGCTACTCCACTTGCCGAAGTGGAGTACAGAAATCGGATTAAAGAGCCCTTTAAATAAAAAAATTGGTTTGGTCGTATGACGGAATCAGTTTTATTTCGAAGTAACTCTGCTAATTCCGAAATAACCGCGTACTGTAGACCAGGCCTCAGTCTCCTCTATTCTTGCGCTTCTCCATGAGCTAAGTAAGAGAGGCTTTCCTCGTGAGCCTCTGGAGCAGAACAGAAGCAATTTACATTCTCCTAGCAAATAGTCTGGGAGCACAAAGTAGTAAAATCTCCTTCTGTGAGCAAAGTAGTGATTGAAAGGCCAGGGAGGTGGCATTTGATTCATAAAAATCCACAGAATCCGTTTCAGAGGTGTCATCTTCTGCAGTGTGGAGGTGGGGGGACAATTGCTGGTGGCAATTTTTCTCCATTTGTCTGCTTCTTGGAAAGCTTCCACTAACGTATCTCTGCAAGTGTCGTAATGTTGGTCTTCAAATGGTAAACTTGGGGTCTGAATGCCACCAGTGCATTTACGACCTCACCAGTGACTGTCTCAGCCATTCTGAGCACTTTTAGAGTGGGGAGAGTCTTTGGAGGCTGAATCAAATGCCTTCCAGTAAAATAATTTGATCTTTCCAGTAGCGTCGCATCCAAAAAGGCTGTGGAAACCTGGCATTGCGGCGGCTTTTAATGGTCTGGGTCATAGGAACACATCTCCGAGGGATGCTGTTCCAGTGATTCTGTTCCCCAACAGAAGACACAAAACCAGAGTCTTGCAGAAGTCCTGGGTAGTGTCTCTCAGAGAGCCCTAGAACATCAGTGTCTCATGTATTGTTCCGTTGTGTCTGAACATTTATCATGGTACCACAGGGAGCTTGTACTTTCCTATAGTCTCCCGTAGATCAATATCACACCGAGATCTGGACGCAACCAGGTGATGACCAAACAATGACCGGTCTGCCGTTAGCTCTGTAACAGCACCTGTTTGCATTTGAGCACAATGTTAGTCTGTTCTTCTGGATTGGAGCCCACAGATTGATGGACCTTTGGATAATTCTTTAGGTTTTGAAGGCATTGTACAAGTCGCAACCCAAAGTCTCCATTTGACAGACTCTTCGGTTATTTCATCACTGAAGACTGCTTTTGTCATGATATTGGGGGAGGAGGGATAGCTCAGTGGTTTGAGCATTGGCCTCCTAAACCCAGGGTTCTGAGCTCAATCCTTGAGGGGGCCATTTAGGGATCTGGGGCAAAAATTGGGGATTGGCCCTGCTTTGAGCAGGGGGTTGGACTAGATGACCTCCTGAGGTCCCTTCCAACCCTGATATTCTATGATTAATGAACCTGTGAACTTTACACATGCTCCCAGACTAAAAGTCCAGATCCTCTTGTGTCCGGGGCTCTCAATCTGGGGGCGCAGATAGGTTTGGGCACTCTGCATGGGAGCAGGCAGGATCACTGAGGGTACATCCACACAGAAGAAGAAAAAAATGACCCGGCACCAAGTCTTGGAGCTCAGGTCAACGGACTCAGGCTTGCGCAGTGGGACTAAAAATAGCAGTGTGGATGTTCCCGCTCGGGCTCTGAGACCTGCTGATGGGGAGAGGGTCTCCGCGCCCAAGCTCCAGCCAAGGCGGATGTCTGCACTGCTACCTTAAGCCCCTTAGCGCTAGCCCGAGTCAGTTGACGCAGGCTCTGGGTCTCGCTGCAGGTTGGTTGATTTGGTTTTTGTTTTGCAGTGTAGCCGTACCCTAAGGCGCCTCGCTCTGGCATTGTTTCTTAATGACCTTTTAAGTGTAAGCCATTAGGCGAGGGTTGGAAGAGGCCTCCTTCTGTCTCCCTGGGTGAGGGGCTCTGCTTCCTGGACTGACTCTCAGGATGAGATACAGGTACACCATGGTGGTGCCAGGCCCAGTCATGGTATTAGTAATCCCCAGAGAACACCCCCCTGTTTGTCACAGTCTGGGCCCTTTCAAACCTAGCCTCACAACTTCCAAGCTAAGCAGGGCTGGGGCTGCTCAGAGCTTAAATGGGAGACCTCCTCCAAGTTCACTGTCAGCTTGGCCTTGCATTGTGTCCACGCTCAATTTTGAGGCCAACAACAAAACCTTGAAGTGTTGCCAGTGAAGTCACACCAGTTCTCTGAGTGACGTAAGCCCTCTGCCAACACAGTTCTACCAGCACAATGCCTATGTGGACACAGCAGTACCTGTATGGATACGACCAGTCCTCCAGCAACAATCTCAGCGTGTAATATCTGCTCTGGCTGCATTTTTGAACTCTGCTGCCCAGGGATCACAGGGACCACAAGCCTGCTCCCCAGTTAAAGTCTCTATCATGTTTTGGGAAGGTTTTTTCCCAGTTAGCCCACCTTTGCGAGCACACCAGTTCAACAAAATTTGTGTAGTTTGCTGAAGAACAAATGAAGTTGGCTGCCATGTTTGCAACCCGGCCACTGCAGCCTTTGGGATCCTCTACTCCCTGAGGCCGAGGATGTGTAACTGACTCCTCTGTTTCCTTTGCCCAGAGGAGAGCAATGCACTAGCAGCCTAACAATGGAAAGTGACTGGATCTGTTTAAGCTTTCCCTTGGAATGAGTGGGAACCCTGGGGAATAGTTCCTGAAGTTCTGACTGTTAAGACAACAGTGTCTTTAGCTGCCTCGGCTTCCATTTTCCAGCTCACCATGAGGGGCTCTCAAGTGGTGAACAGGAATCATTCTCCCTCGGGAAGGCCGAGCTCCTGCTTTATTTGCAGCTGCTGGGACACAGCTCCCCCTCACATGAATACCAAAACCCTTCATTTGCATGCAGGGGCTCAGTTGCCAAGTGATGCTGAGAGCGGAGGGCTGCTCCCTCCCTTGTTCTCATCTGCTAGGATTTTATTCATGTCTCTTTGGCGTTTGCATTTGGAGAACGTCAAAGCTTCGGGATGTGCCCTAATTCTGCAGCTTGCCGATAACTTGCCAGTGCGTGTGTGCTGCCTGAAATCCCCCTGAAGTCCTAGGGGGCAACCAACTCGCCTCCTGGCTCAGCCAAAGAAGGAATTCAATTAATGTCCCCAAAGTAATAAAATTGCACAAGTTGTTCTTGCTGACTGGCGAGAGTGATCCTGGCCTGGCAGCCCTGGGGCTGGTGCCTTCTCTTTCCCCACAAGCCATGGAACCACAGGCAGAGTCATGCTGCCCCTCCCAGTGAGCCTTGCCCCGGTCCTAGAGAGCTCCCCTCTAGGATTGAATCTCTGTGGCCCTTGCTGAAACATCAGTCCTTGGCCTCCTTGCTGAAACATTTCCAGCTGAGATACTAGACTCGCGGCCATTCTGAGAGGAATGGGTCTGAAAGCAATCCCACTCATACCAGGAGTCATCTGCTCACGGAGACTTAATTTTGGCTATTCCCAGGATGACTAAGACATAAATCACTGTCCAGGAAATGCAAAAAGCTCCACATCCCATTCTTGAGTCCACCGGACTGTCCAGTCTTAGAAAACAAACTGGCAGTGGGGGTCTCAAAAAGAGAACATTTGGCATATCAGCCTGCATAAAATCACACGCAGTCTGCGACTCATCACTCTGTGTGGCACTTTGAATTATTCATATGCTGAGTGCTATAGGAAACCAAATTGTGTTCTCTTCTATCTGATTGAATGGGATAGATACTGTCACACCAATACACACTTGAAATAACTAAGTCACAAAATGTGGAGAAATCTCTGCATAACTAAGAAACCAAACCCAGGGTGAATTAGATACAAGGTGGCTAGACATTTGGACAATCTGGGTTTGATGTGCACTTGTAAGGATGCTCCCAGAAAGTGCATGGCTATCATGGTATACTGTCCCAAAACCTACCCTTTGGGAAAGCGGAATGTTTTTTCAGAGTTGCTCTCATGGGGGAACGAATGGAACGTAGCCGTCGCCTCGGCTTGCTGATGCTTGGGCTCTGCTAAGAGTGGCAAACTACAAGGTTTTTTATTGTGCATTTTGTAGAATGCATTACTTTGCAAACTGAACAAATCAAGCAGGGGAGAATAAGGAAGAGGAACCCCTATCGTCCTGCCAAAACCCAAGTGTATCGGTGCATGGGATTGCCAGGGGATTATCTGTATTAACATTCTCTTGGCTTCTGTTTATTTTAAAGATGGACCATGTTTTAATCTTACTAAGAATGGCAAACATTAAAGGCCTGTGCCCAGTTGGCAAAGGCGACCGAAGACCCAAATCTGGCCACGTCATGAAGTGAAGCCTGATTAAGGTGGTTATGTGCTGGCTCAAAGACTAGCCACTCCTCAGCTCCCAGTCATACGCTAGTGAAACGTTGAAGTAGAAACCTCCCAGAATAATAATTGGCTTGGTCGACTTGAAGTAGGCTACTCCAGGCCTTCTGTCCTTGGAACTCAGTGAGGTGATTGCATGGAGCACATTGGGAGCCCATATATAGGGCCCTATCAAATTCAGCCTGTTTTAGTCAATTTCACAGTCTTAAGATTTTAAAAATTGTAAATTTCATGATTTCAGCTATTTAAACCTGAAATTTCAGGGTGTTGTAATTGCAGGGCGTCCTGACCCAAAAAGGAGTTGGGGGTGGAGGGTGTTGCAAGGTTAGTGTGTGTGTGTGGGGGGGGGGGGGTTGCGGTACTCTTACTCCTGCGCTGCTGCTGGCAGTGACTGCCTTCAGAGCTTGGGGCGGCTGGAGCGCGGCGGCTGCTGGCCGGGAGCCCGGCTCTGAAGGCAGAGCTGCCATCAGCAGCAGCAGCGCAGAAGTCAGGATGGCCGGGGATGGGATCGCCGCCCTGACTTCTGTCCTGCTGCTGGCGGGGTGCTGCCTTCAGAGCTGGGTGCCTGGCCAGCAGCCACCGTGCTCTGGCCACACAGCTCTGAAATCAGCGCAGAAGTAAGGGTGGCAATATCGCGGCCCCCTATAAATAACCTTGTGACCCCCTGCAATTCCCTGTTGGGTCAGGACCCCCAGTTTGAAAAACACTAGTTTCTCCCTTGAAATCAGTATAGTATAGGGTAAAAGCACAAAAAAGGCCAGATTTCACGGTCCGTGATGCGTTTTTCGTGGCCGTGAATTTGGTAGGACCCTACCCATGTATGAACCCTGTTTGTGTATCTCAAAGATAATGGGCAGAACGCATTCACTATTCAATCTTGGACTTGAAATCTTGGCTGCACTGCAGTCATCAGCAGAACTTTTAATAACTTTAACGAGGCCAGGATGTTACCTAAGGTGCTTATGAAGTGCTAAATTACTGGGCTCTAATTTCTAGGCCAGCTGGTTTTAGATGTGACAGCGTATTCTGTGGTGCAGTTTTGTCTGAATGTGGCAGTCTTGAGAAATGTCCCTCTGAAACGGCCTTGTCCTAGGTGATCTTGAATAAAAGGTTTAATTAACTTTGCCACAGGATGGAAGGCCTCAATCACTAATTGTCTTGGGCCCCGGAGGACTTTCAGAGTTGGTGCATAAGCATTTTTTAAAAACAACTCAGAAGCTGCTAGCAAAACCCAGTCAAAAATGAAAGGGATGGGAATATTTAGGAAACCAAATTAGATTATTTCAGTGGGATTTACAGATAATATTGTGCATGGGGCTATCTAGCTGTTGACTGATGTGCTCATTAAAGCTCCAAGATTGGTCCCCATCCTTACAATGACTTTTCAAACAATGTGATGGAAGCTAACCAGGAAAATATAAAAAGGAGAAAATATGGCACGCGTGTGTGCGTGTGCTGCCTACTGAGAATAGCAAAGTTAATTTGCTGGTGCTGATTATTTTCTTAATTGCTGTTAGTGCTTTCTCTGCTGAGCACTAGCCTGATCCTCTCTTCCACTTTGCAACGCCTGAATGCCAGCCCACCAGGGTGCAGAAAGCAGTAACTTCTTTACTGACCCCTGTGGCACCGTTCTGCGTATTGGGGATGTGGCCATTCATAATGGCCGAACCCAAGGGGTGCTGAGTGGCCTCCTTTGCTAGCCGGGGGAGGGGAGGCTGCTCAGCATGCTGCAGAACGTGGCTCGTAGTGCCTTTGTCTCCCATCCTGGGGCAAACGTTCAAGACAGACCCTGGAATTTGCGTGCTACGTTTCATCTTGCTGATGATGCCTGGAATATCTAGTCCTTGAGGTTAGCCAGTTCCATGTGCTGGACAGAGAAGAGAAATTACATCTCTCATGACTCATTGGGGCAGATGGTCCAACCCACAACCAGTGCAGGATTTGTCCCTGTAGCACACACTCCAGTATTTCATCTGTATATTGGTCCCACAGTTGTTACTAGATGATTCTCTGTGTGTGGGCATGTTCGGGTGTCTAGGAACATAAGATTTGCCGTATATTTCTTTCCCATGGTCTGATAAAAGCATTATTGGAAATGGGCTTCTAACAGATTGTGGGATGATGCACTAGGGGGTGACTGGAGATTTGGGTTCCTTCTTGGCCTTCCCTATTAAACAACATTTTTACATTCTGAAGCCTGAGATCTGACTTGCTGGGTAGCTTTCCCTTCCCTAGCGAATAGTCACAAATTTCGTCTCGCTCTTCTTGAGTTCCGCTCTTGCTCAGACCTCCTGGACCAAATCCTACACTGACTTTATACCCGGATGCAGCTCTGATGTAATCAGTGAACTTGTACAGACGGTCAGAGAGGGAAGCATTCATCCCCGTGTACTAACTGGAGAAACAGTAATCTCTGAAACGTATTTCACTTCTCCATTTCGATGGTGGTGCCATGTGGCTTCTATGTAATAACTCTATTTTATATTCAGTCTTGTGGGGCTTTAAACTTTTATTTATTCTTCCCTAGTGTGTCATAGACTTGCAAATGAAAGCTCTTTACAAAGGGTCTTAAAGCCTGCTCACCAGCAGGGTCGATGTGCCGTCGTGTTGGGTTCTGCTCAGATCTGGATGTATGGTATAAATATAATGGAGGATGCAGCTGCTGAGCTGTTTGGCTGAACCGAAGCTCCTTGGCATGATCTGCTGCTCCATGATCTCTTCTGCTGTAGTTTGGGTAATGTGGCTCTGGTGGGAAGGCTGCTACAGTCAGGTTGCTGCCATTTCTCTTGAGTCCATGGATTCTATACTGGTAGGTCAGGCCCTGTGACAGTTCTTGGGGGAGGCAGGTCTGGGTGTCACCTTGTAACCCGCCCTGCCTCCAGCAAGACATAGACTTGCCTATGGTAACCAGGTGTCAGCTCCCTGACACCACCAGCCTG